>NC_060145.1:384225678-384535178 GCF_021461385.2 Schistocerca piceifrons
ATCATCAAAATCTGGTAGTTTTCTACTTGTTTTGATACTTCATTTTCTTATGTGATATCAATATGCCTGGTGTGAGCAAATTACTTTTCTTATTTTTCTGTATTATCTTCTTTCTTTTCTTGGGGGGGGGGTATATAGGGTCAATGGTTGACACTGATGCTACTGTTATCTGTGTTGCTGCTCCTATTTCAGGTTTTAATTAAAAGTTAAAACGAGGTTCAAAAGATCAGTCTTTTGTTTTTATTCTTTCAGGATGCGATTTTTGCACATTTTTGTTAAGATATGGAGGTATGATTCGAAACTTGTTAACAGGATAGACTTATTGCCTGTTGCAGCCTTATACAAGAAAATAATAGCTACATTTTCAGCTACTAACTCAATTCGAATGTCTATAAAACTATTTCTTTAAGTATATTTTTTGTGAAGTGAATAGCTGCAAATTTCATATCACTTTTTGTATGTGTACAACTTCCTCCATGCGTCTGTATAGTTATACAGAAATAGTTAACTAACACAAAATTTTGCAGATCCAACATTTTTAATTTTTCTTCTTCAAGACAATTATCTGTTACGCAAAGATCAGTAACAAATTTTATTTCAGCATCCAGAAGAGCTTGAAGTTTACTCACTTCATTTATCAGTGACTACATACTGTGATAAAGCACCAAGTAATTTGCAAATAACTTAGGGATCTGAAATTTACTTGTTACATAGTGCGGCAGTTTTGCTTCTATACTGTCCTTCTTCAAGTTATGGGAGGTGTAGTGATCATTTATCCTGTGTGCATCCCCTTCTGTCTGCTTCCGAGTGAAAAATAATTCAAACGGGCAGGGAGAAATACTTTTCTCCTGTGCCTAGTGTTTTAGACTGTTTCGTCTGTTCTGAACATCTTCTCTCCTTTTGCTGGTGTTGCTGTAAATGTTGTTGAAATGTAGATTTTGCAGTTGTTTTTGGTGTCTGCTGTGATGTTCCTGATGTTGATGGTAGCTCAGCTATTTCTCGTAAGACTGAGGCAGATATTTGTTCTTTTATTGCAAGTTTTGTAGGCTTCACTGTGAAGAATACTCAGTATTCTCAGTATTGTAGAACACTCAGTATAATGTCGTTTATTGAAACTGAACTACACTTCTCGAACAATCACTATATATGCATAAAAACAAATAACTTGTAGATGATCATTCATCAAGAGCATTGGTGAGGTCCACAGGAGCTGGTCCTAGCTCGGCGAGGAACTGGCTGTACTGCTGCTGCGTTGGCCTTATAAAGCCGGCGAAGGCCGGTGGAGTGCCCCACTTTCCCTGTATCTGTGAGGCGACCTCTGCAGAAAAAGGTTCACATTAGTCTCTAGCAAGTTCTGTTTGTTTTGACGAATTGTTTTCCTCCTGGTTGCGCCTGCAAGTGCTTGTGTAATACCTGGGAGACCTAACATACCTCCCTTCTGGTGGGAGCTGCTTTAAAGATCGATAGCTGCTACATCGTGGAAATCTGCGGCTGTGGCTCCCTGGAGGAGGCTGTGGAGGCTGCCCCTTGGAGAATATGGTGCTGTACGCCCTGCGATGCGGGCTGACCTGCGTACTGGTTGTGATGGCGGCATGGGTGGAACCAGTGGCTTTGGTTCATCTTCATCGGTGGCCATCAGCTGTTGGGGAGGCGACAAAGAGGGGCCGGGCAGCTGGCATCTGTGTTGGTGGTGCTGGTGGCAGCGACTTTTGCCCTGAAACGTCACCCATGCAACGAGTAGATGACATTAGTGAAGGGGTCTGTGTAGGTGGTCCGGAATAGGTTGTAGAGGTGGTGGTGGTCCATATCGTAGGGTGCGGTGCAGGTGTTGCAGGGTACCAAGGACGCAATTGATTTCGATGGCAAGGGACTATGTGGCCATCCAAGATGACATCAAAAAGTTGGCGACCCTGAGAACGCTGGATGACGGCAGGCAGCCAACCTGCTTTAGTGCCAAAACCTTGGGTCCAGATTAAGAAGCCAGGGAAAAACTGGGACTGTCCAGGAGGAATCTGAAGTCTTGGAGAGGGTAAGAGAAGATGTAGGAGGGTCCTGGATTGGCGGTCATGGAGTGCTTCCGCTGGGCTTTAGTCCCCTATCGGAGTGGCTCGATAGGAACTGAGGAACAGCGTCAGAGTAGCTTCAAGGGAGTGGTCTTTGGTATATTTGAGCATTTGTGTCTTGAAAGTTCTGACCAAGGATTCCGCTTCCCCATTGGATTGGGGATGGAAGGGCGGGGTAATAAAATGCTGTATGCCATTGTCGGTGCAAAAGGAGAGGAATTCCTGGCTGCGAAATTGTGGTCCATTGTTCGTGACTATGGCTTTCAGTTATCCTTCCAAGCAAAATATTTTTGCGAGGGCTGGTAAGATAACGTGCATGGTGATAGCTGAACATCGAACGACGTATGGGAAATGGGAAAATGCACTCATGACCTGGAGCCATTGATGGCCCAGAAATAGTCCTGCAAAGTCAAGGTGGATTCGTTCCCAGGGACCGTTCGTCATAGGGCAGGGAAGGAATTTTTGGGGCGGATGGGGCAATTTTTGAGCAAAGACGGTACAGTGTTGCACCATCTCTATGATGTCAGACGTGAGGCCGATCCAAAAAACATGCCTTCTTGCGAGGGATTTGGTGTCGACGATCCCCCAATTCCCTTGGTGAAAAACGTGGAGGATCGTCGGCTGCAGGGATCTCAGAACGATGACCCTCAGTTCTGCTGAATCTAAGCAAAGGAGGACATCATACACCACTGAAAGTTGGTGCCTGATGGAATACCACAACTGGAGGTGTCGTTGATCCTGAGGAGGTGGCGAGGATGGCCAACCATGGAGAACGCGGTGTCGGACGACTCGGAGGAGGGAATCTTCTGAGGTAGCTGCAGCTACTTTGAAAGCTGTATCGGGAAATGCCTTCAGGGCCGCTTGGATGTCATCATCAGTCGGAAGAACGAGGAGGTCCAACTGGTCAAAAGCAGCATCCGTACCTTGTGGTAGATGTGACAAGGCATCCGCATTGGCGTGCTGGGAAGTGGTATGGAAATGCATGGTGTACCGAAATTGGGATAGGAACAACGCCCAACGCTGGAGACGTTGGGGAGTTTTAGCCAGTAATCGTGCGGAAGGCGAGAATAAAGAGAGGAGCGGATTGTGGTCAGTAATAATGTGAAAGGACTTGCCATAGAGAAAGGGATAGAACTTAGAACAGGCAAAAACCATGGCAAGTGCTTCTTTCTCAATTTGTGAATATTAGGTTTGTGCTGTGGAGAGAGCTTTTGAGATGTTTGCTAAGGGGCGTTCTGTGCCACCCGGCAATTTGTGAGACAGGACGGCTCCCACAGCATACTCAGAGGCGTCCGTAGCAAGTATCAAAGGAAGATTTGGATCATAAGGCATGAGACATGCAGCAGATTGGAGCTGCTGTTTGAGGGTATGGAAGGTGGTCTCGCAGACTGGGGTCCAACAGAATGGGACATTTTTGCGGCAGAGGAGGTACTGGGGTGCTGCCACTTGAGCTGCAGAAGGAATTAATTTCCTGTAATACGAAATTTTGAACTTACAGGCAAGTTCTATGACCTGCTCTGGGGACAGGTCTTCCAACTTGAAGGCGTCGTGGCGGAAGGCGACGTCTGGCGCTGCCTGTATCAAGTGGTCATGCACCATGTCATCAGCGTATGATTCCTTTGAAAGATGTTTGTGAAACTTAAATTTCCTGCTGAGACCTTGCAGTTCGGCGGCCCACTGGCGATAGGTCCGCTCGGGTTTCTTCCGGCATTGGTAGAACTCGACGCGGGCTGCGAGTACATGATACCGGCGTTTGTAGTAAGCATTTAATGTCGCACAGATGGCGGTGAAGGTGAGAGAGTCGGGGTCCAGTGGCTGTTGTTTCGTGAGCAGGACGTACATCTTCCATTGGTTCCATGACAAGAAAAAAGCACGCTGCCTGTCTTCTTGGGTGACTTGATGAATCGTGAAGTGTTGCCAGATATGTCGTTTGTATGTTTCCCATTCTTCAACTTCATCGTTGAAGGCTTGGAATGGCGGTGGCGTCGTGGGGCGGTGGAGGCTTCGGATTCCAGCGATCAGTTGTGTCTGAGTTTCCAAAAACTGGTGCAGAAGTCCTTGAAAGAATTGTTGTCATTCCGTAGGTGCTGCTGTCGTGACCATGATGTTCGTCGATTCATTCCACTATACTCGTCGCCACTGAAGAATACTCCGTATTGTAGAATACTCAGTATTATGTCGTTTATTGAAACTGAACTACACTTCTCGAACAATCATTATACACAAACAAAAACAACATGTAGACGACCATTCATCAAGAGCGTCGGTGTGGTCTGTTGGAGCTGGTCCTAGCTCGGCGAGGAACTGGCTGTAGTGTTGCTGCGCTGGCCTTATAAAGCCGGCGGAGGCCGGCGAGTACTCAAACTTTCCCTGTATCTGTGAGGCGACCTCTGCAGAAAAAGGTTCACGTTAGTCTCTAGCAAGTTCTGTTTGTTTTGAAGAATTGCTTGCTCTTGGTTTCACCTATAAGGTCTTTTGTATGTTATATGGTACACAGGGGTGTCTTGAGTGTAGTCTGCCTGGCAGGGGCCATCTGTGCCAGACGCAACACACTGTTTCATTCAGAAATAGCGGTTCTGCTATTTTTCTTTCTGTGGTCATTTCATCTGGGATTGTGTTTTCTGTACCACAGATTTTTGGATTGTAGTTGTTCACTGGTGCTGATGGTAGCTCTACAGTTCTTGGATACCTACCTGCGATTGCAGGTTTGTACAGACTGCTTTCTTGCCTGTTGAATTTTTCTAAAGCTTGAAAGTTTTTTTTTCTTCGCTGAGTAGTTTTGTGACTTGTGTTCGGCTGCATTCCATGCTTTGTATGATTCCACCTTTGCAGAAAGTCCACACTAAGGAAATTGGCATTCATGTTCATTTTCATAGATCTTGTGAAACTGCCTCTTTGTCTTTACAACTTCAGAATTTAGACAGGAAGTAGGCGTAAGATCGTGTCTGTGTGGTATTCCTGCTACAATAACGATTTTATAACTTTCAAAAGTGAAGAAATTGCCTTAGATTGCGGATTGCAGTAGCCACTTCATTTCTATAAATATCATTTGCACTCTCGATCCACACAAAAGTTAGATTTTTGATATCTGAACTGTCCTGCTCAATGTTCTTGGTAACTTTATGTAAGAGTGCACCATGCTTAACATATAGATACGCTTTCACGATGAAATCACTTAGCAATATTTCTGAAAGACTGCGTGACTGTCGGAATGAACAGCTATTTCCGCAGGTTTACCATACGGCAGTTTCTGACTGTGCTACAATTTTTCGTTGAGCAGATTTCTTCACTTTACACTGTGCTATAGTTTTGGTGTTTACATCTGGTTCACTTGAATTGGTTACAACGCTATCACACTCCGATTTTGAAGGAACCTTAAAGTAATTTTCGCGAACTACGCCTATCTTCCTTTCACTGTTGTCTACATTTTACACTTTCTGTTTGCGACTTTTTAACTTTACATCCATCAAATTCTCCAACAGAGTCAAATTATCATGGCGCGATTTTGAAGAGTTCAGTTCACTATTTTCTTTTGAAGCTTCGTGGTATGAATCTTTAACGTGTTTATAATAAACAGTAAACTTGAAATATGTTCGTACGGCTTTGCAATTTCGTCCTTACGATTTCCACAATGTTTCTTTTCAACTCTAAAACTTACGTTTCTTCATGGAGTGACATGTCGAATTCTCACCCTATCCACCATCTTGTTCTTTATTTACCGTTATAAGCTTTTATTTATCAATAATTAGGACAAATGGTTCAAATGGCTCTGAGCACTATGGGACTTAACTTCTGAGGTCATCAGTCCCCTAGAACTTAGAACTACTTAAACCTAACTAACCTAAGGACATCACACACATCCATGCCCGAGGCAGGATTCGAACCTGCGACAGTAGCGGTCGCTCGGTTCCAGACTGTAGCACCTAGAACTGCTCCGTCACTCCGGCCGGCAATAATTAGGACAGATATCCTTACGTCTCAATAAGCTTTTAATACTCAATAATTAGGGCAAGAATATTTAATTCTCAATAACTTTTTATAATGGCATCATGTGGCAACATCGCGATAAGACGACCTGTGTGAACACAAACCTATTAATCAGACGTTGGTGTCGGGGGAAACTGATAATAAGTCATGTAAGTACTGAGCGGTTGTCGCGAAGTGAGTTAGTGAAGTACAGACCTGCTAAATGCAATGCACAGAATTATGGAAGATACTACCTCGCACCTGATTTGAAATTCTTAAGCAAGTCTTTCACGACTTGCACGATTAGTTACTAGATTGAAGCTCTAATAAATTGAAATTGTAAACCGGTATGATCCTCCTTACATCTCACGCAAGAGCAACTCGGTCTGCCCATACTTCGGCGATAGGTGGTAGAAATGCTACGGCCTCAGTCTGCTGTGGCGCCGGTGATATTCCTTCAAAGACGGCGTTATCAGTGGGGACGAGCCGACCAGGATGCGAGGAGCGTCAGAAGCTTCTGATGAAGTGACGTACTGAATTCTCCGATGAAGTCTCTTACAGTGCGAGGGCGTCCGTCGAGGAAATCTAGCTTTACTACATTTTTCGCTACGACGTAGCCCCGGTTGGCTGTATTCTGCTTTTTGCCGGCTCCGGCCACTAAAAATGCGTCTCTGAGAGCGCAGGTGCCCTTCATTGGGTTAGGATTCTTTTCATCTGTCTGTCAATATCCCAATGGCCGTTTCTACATTCGGCAGACAACAGCGCCTCCTGGTAAGGTTTCTCCTTACTCCGTTTTCACAAGCGAAGGTTCCAGGAAGTTCTTTCTGCTGCAAAACCCGTCCTGCGGCCCAGCAGAGCGCCATAGATGATGTGACCGCCACTCATTGTTGGCCCTTCTACGAAGAAGCGTAACAGTGCGTACGGGTCATTGGCCGTGTCGTCCAGTTAGCTTCCAAAGCACTTTCCTTCTCCCCAGAATAATGCGAGTCCAACTTTACACTACTGCAAGTAACCGTTACTCGTATATTTGAAATCAATGAGTTCTGTAGATCGCGGGTGGGACCCTAATTCGAATAAGGTACTGTAAGTAGGCTGTTTATGTTTTCTTATTGGCAACGTTACGTAGCGCTCAATATGAAAATCACTGGCTGTGCTGTGTGCAGTCTGTGGCTAGTTTGCATTGTTGTCTGCCATTGTAGTGTTGGGCAGCGGCAGCTGGCTGTGAACAGCGCGTAACGTTGCGCAGTTGGAGGTGAGCCGCCAGCAGTGGTGGATGTGGGGAGAGAGATGGCGGAGATTTGCAGTTTGTCATGAACTGATATATATATATTATGATTTGTGATGATATTAAGGTAAATACATTGTTTGCTCTCTATTAATATCTTTCATTTGCTAACTACCCCTATCAGTAGTTAGTGCCTTCAGTAGTTTGAATCTTTTATTTAGCTGGCAGTAGTGGCGCTCGCTGTATTGCAGTAGCTTGAGCAGCGAAGATTTTTGTGAGGTAAGTGATTTGTGAAAGGTATAGTTTAATGTTTGTCAGGGCCATTCTTTAGTAGGGAGTTTTGAAAGTCAGATTGCGTTGCGCTAAAAATATTGTGTGTCAGTTTAAGGACAGTCATGTATAAATGTTCAAAGGGGACGTTTCATATGTCGACCCTTAGCCTAGGATACCTCACTGGAATCTTCTGATTTTTCTTGTAGTTTGTGTATTTAGTGTAGCTTTTGTTTATTGCTAGCGCGTAATTGTAGAGAGAATCTCCTTTGTAGTTGTAGCCTTTCATTGTTGTACAGTAAAACAGTTGTGGCATGCATATAGATTTGCACCAAGTATTTCGCAGCTGTAATTAACAAGATATTATTTTCAGTGTTATGTTAATGTGTTCTCTTATTTTTGCTCTTCAAATTGTGTTTTTCTGTGTTGTCGTGTGAAATACTGTGACAATAATGGCGTGTGAAAAACGTAATACTAGGCTCCAAAGTAAACTGAGAAATGACAGTGAAAATGAGAGCAGTGTGTTAGCGCCACCGAGTTATGAATTAACTGATGTTCAAAGTAGTAATTTGGTAATTGTGCATAGGGAAATGGAGCGGGCGGCAAACAATGGCGTGGACAGTGAAACAATTAGTGAAGAGGGAAGCATTATCGATCGATCGGTCGGCAACAGCTCGCCTCAGGAATCCGAAATGACAGGACACAATTTCGCAAATACTGTAGATTCAGGTTTTGGGTCATCACCGTTTTCTCAAATAAGTCAAGACACATTTTCTGCTTGTCAAAATGTGAATGTTGTCGGTGCAAATGCACTGCCGAAAAGCGTAGAGAAACAGATTCCAGACACTAATACATTATTATTGCAATTAATGCAACAAATGGGACAAAAGCTTGAAAAGTTAGACACAATGGAACAACACCAGAGACAAACACAGCAACAGTTAGACACAGTGGAACAAAATCTCAAAAAGTTAGACACAGTGGAACAAAATCTCAAAAAGTTAGACACTACACTTGAACAAACACGTGAAGATTTAACCACTGAGTTACGTAACATCGAATCGAAATGTCAAAAAGTCTGTAATGACGTAAAAACACAAATTTGTGAGCATTTTCAACCTATTTTTTCGCGGCATGAAAATGCATTACAGAATCACGAAGCAGCCATAAAAGAGCTGCAAACCATTGTTCATGAAAATCTTGAGACCTTGTGGGCTAAATTTGACTCAGTTGCATCTACCGATTCGGTTACGCAACTTGCAAAAGCTCAGGAAAACTTAAAGGACAAAGTAGATACTCTGAAACTTGGTTCAGAAAAACACGCTGAGGAAATAAGTACACTATCAGAGAAAGTAGCCGAACTTTCGGATCAATTCACTAACTTATCTACAAAGGTAGATGATGATCTGAATGACACAAGACCCGTAGCCTTCACTGACACAGAAGAGTATGAACAAATAAGAAAATTCAAACAAAATCAGAATCAAATTAATACACAACACCAAAGAGAAATCCGGGAAGTACAAGATCAGCTGACACAGGTAATACAAGAATTACGTATTTCAGAGGACACTCGCGCTCCAACACGGGAAGAGGGACTTAGAAACACGGAAAAGCTGCAAAATAATAACACAGGGCATTTCGGAAGTAATGAAAGAAATTGGGAATGTGCACCGAATTTTGAGATGGAACGGCCGACACGACCTAACAATGACCGATATGCGACTCGCCGTCATGATGATTTTGACTATAAGCTGTTCATTACTACACGTAAATTCAAAACATTTAAGAATTCTGGCAACGACATTCATCCACAAGCATGGCTCCATCAATTCTCTCATTGTTTTCCTCCCAACTGGTCGTTAGAACACAGATTAGAATTTATGTGTGGCTACTTGGAGAATGAACCAGCTGTAAGAATGCGATCGGTCATTCACGATTGCCACAGTGAAGGAGAATTTTACCATGCCTTCCTCTCAGCATATTGGTCTCAAGCCACACAAGACCGCGTAAAACATGGCATCATAATGATGAAACATTTCGAACAATCTGAATTTTCCAGTCTTGTGAAATATTTTGAAGACATGTTGCACAAGAATCAGTACCTGTCAAACCCATACAGCCCCTCAGAACTCATCCGCATTTGCTTAATCAAATTACCTGAACATTTACGACACATTATTTTGGCAGGGCGTTGCAAAGACGACATTGAAGCATTTCAGGGACTGTTACAAGAATTAGAAATTGACACTGACAATCGCGGAACGCGAAACCAGGAACACAGCAATTACAGGTCACATCCGTCGCAATTCCGCGATGAAAGAAGTAATAACTTTACACGACAAGGCTATTCTCACAACACAAATCGTGACCAAAACAGACACCACCCGTATGACAACCGTTGGCAGAGTAGTAATAACTACAGGGAAAGATCACCTCTCCGTGGTAATGACTATCACAGAGACAATAAGAGAAACAGACAATATGGGAACCAAAATAAATACTATCAAGGGAGACAGAATAACTTTAGACGCAACGGACCAGCGCGCAGTTACGATTCAGGGAGAAATTCTCCACCATGTGACCGACAAGAAAGAAACTATGGAATCTACCGACATGACGACAGACGATATGATCGTAACGACAGACCTGAATTGCATCAGAACTGGCGGGATTCAAACAGAGCAGGGCCCTCTCATCACGGTGAATTTGTAGAAGTTAGGTCTCCAAATCCCAATAACGACGCGCGCCAACAAAGAGACAATAGGCAATGACTCATACCGCAGGCAGCCACAAAACGCACGTATGAAACTAACGACGCAGCTGCCGTAGCTAGTAATTACGTAAAAATGGAAGACATTAGGGACATTTTACTCCAAGAACACGACGTAAAACATAACAACATTGCATATCCTGTGATTCACATTACAGTAAATGACGTAAAATTTACGGCAGTACTTGACTCTGGCAGTCCCATTTCAGTAATCAGTGAAACAGCCTTTAGCAAATGCAACAAATCGAACGATTGCCCCACACTTCCGTTACGTAAGATTAAATTACAAGGTGCAATCTTTGGAAAAAGTGTAGATGTACGCCAACAAACCAATTTAGAATTCTTTTGTCAAAGCCACAGCTTCTCTATGAACTTTCTCATTGTTCCATTATTGTCGACGGAAATTATATTGGGAGTAGACTTTTTGAATGAATACAAAGCAATCTTAAACTTTCACGATGCTGAAATAAGTTTAGAAAAAGAAGGTAAGTCAATAGCTTTGAAATTTGAAGATTGGCTCTCAAACCATGACGAGGAAATTAATCGGCTTTACCTTCTGTTAGACAACAGTTCGGACTTTTCTACGGAACTAGACACTAACAATCACTCTGCAAGTACTGACAGGGATGATATCGACGGCGCATTTGACACTAATAAGTTAATTCAGAATAAAATTCAAACAATTGAGAATTGTAATGACAATGATAGGCAAGACCTTTTTGAGATTTTACAAGCACATTCCACAGTTTTTACTCACAAAACAGGAACAATCAAGGGACTTCAATACCAATTTCGTGTTCGTGAGCATACTAAATTTTGTGTTAGACCATATGTAATTCCAGCACATTATAGGGACCGTGTTAGAACAGAAATACAATCTATGCTTGACGAGGGCATTATTGAGCCTGCAGTAAGCTCATACAACAATCCATTACATGTTGTTGAAAAGAAAAATGGATCGATCAGACTTGTCTTAGATTCGAGACAAATCAATACTATCATTATTCCTGAAACAGACAGGCCGCAGACGATAGAAGAACTTCTTCAAAATTTTAATGGTGTAAAAGTGTTGTCTTCCATTGATCTCAGATCCAGCTTTTATCAGATCGAACTTCATCCAGAATGTAGAAAATACACAGCTTTCCTTTGTTTCGGCGTTTGTTATCAGTTTCGGAAACTTCCTTTTGGTTTGAACATTTCTTCGGCAGCATTCATTCGTGGGTTAAATTCCATATTACCTGAGTTCTTAAAACGTCACATCACCTTGTATGTGGACGATATTCTGATAGCAGAAGCTTCATGGGAACAACATAATCGCATCATCAACAGTTTGTTACGTATTTTTGCAGAATCTGGAATTACAGTTAACTTGGAAAAGTCTGAATTCGGTAGGACAAAGGTGAAGTTTTTGGGACATATTATTTCTTCTGAAGGCATTCAGCCGGATCCTGAAAAGTTAGAAGCAATCAGAGCCATTCCAGTGCCATCCACAAAAAGACAAGTCCGCAGTTTTCTAGGTCTCGTAAATTTTTACCGTCGTTTTCTGAATATGCAAATTCTAGCTACACCAAAACTTTGTTCTCTCACTGGAAAAAATACTATTTGGAACTGGGACGAACAAGCACAGTTGGAATTCAATTCTTTGAAAGAAGCGTTACTTCACGCGCCAATCTTAGCTCATCCAGATCTGTCACAAGATTTCTGCCTTAGCACGGATTCTTCTAAAGTCGGTCTTGGTGCCCATTTATTTCAAGAAGCCATAGAAAATGACACTACCATTCAGAAAACCATTGCTTTTGCTAGCCGAGTGCTAACAAAATCTGAAAAAAATTATTCCGTTACTGAATTAGAAGCTTTAGCTATCGTTTGGGCATTTAACAAATTCCGTTTCTTTCTTTCTGGTAAGCACGTAAAAGTATACAGTGATCATCGTGCATTACAATTTCTTATGTCTTCAAAATTAAATCATGACAGGTTAAAACGTTGGGCATTGTTTCTGCAAGAATTCCGCTTCACAATAGTCTACATTCCCGGCAACGAGAACATTGTTGCGGACGCACTGTCACGCGCACCGGCTGGGCTTGAGAAAAGTACCACAGAAGGCAACCTCGAGAAAAATTTCAGTATTCTTTACATTCAGAAAGTCGCCTTTGAAAACTTCATCACCACATCTTTAAAGGACATTGCTCATGAACAAGATAAAGATCCGATTTGGAAAGACATCAAGAGCAAATGGCATGAAAGGACACACACACAGATTCGGCATTATTATCTGGTTAGAAACAACATACTGTTCAAACGCTGCACTGTTGATGACAAGCTATGGGTACTTTGCATTCCTGACGATTTTGTTAATAAGCTCATTTGGTACATTCATTTCAGCTACGCACATTTTGGTCCACGAAAATGTTATCATATTCTTCGAACGACTTGTTATTTTAACAATATGGAAAAGCGAATTCGAAGAGTCTTGTCTATTTGTAAACTTTGTCAAAAGGCGAAACCATCTACTGTCTCACATCGTGCTCCGTTGTTTCCTATCATTCCTTCTAAATTAAAAGAATTTGCTGCTGTTGATCTCTTGGGACCGCTTGTCAGAACATCTAATGGATTTTCGTACGTTCTAGTCGCTGTTGAACTTACTTCAAAATCTGTTTCTTTCACACCGTTACGTAAAGCCACTGGACGGTCTGTATCCAACGCCTTTGTTAAAAATTTCTTACGTGAAGTTGGACACGTTAGTAAAGTCATTTCAGATAACGGACCGCAATTCAGATCTGCTGTTTGGTCACGCATGCTTCGCAACCATAAAATCAAACCTGTTTTTATTTCATTGTACTCACCACATTGTAACCCATCTGAACGGATTATGAAAGAAATCAATAAGCTTTGTAGACTTTATTGTCACAGAAAGCATCAGCATTGGGACAGATATTTACACTTATTTCAAAACGTGCTGAATGAAATGCCTCACGACTCCACTGCTTTACCACCTACTCTTGTACTGAAGAATGAAGAACCACCGAACAGAATCAGAGAGCTTGTACCTTTCCCGAATACACGTAAACTTCGACACAAAGACATAATTGATTTGGCTCTTAAAAATATAAAATCTGCAGCAGACAAAAGGAGAAAACTACACGGTAAAGCAAATGCAAAGAAGTTGTATATTGGTCAGAAAGTTCTCATTAAAGCTCATTCATTGTCACATAAGAAGAAACGCTTGAGTCACAAATTCTTTCTAGTTTACAATGGACCTTACAGAATCCGACGTATACCACATGATAATTGCGTTGAAGTTGAAACTCTGCGTACTAGGAAGAGTAAAGGTTTACACCACATTTCTCATGTAAAACCATTTATTGACAGATAATCTGCCTTTTAACTTTGTCTTTGCCATAAAATGTTTCACTTCACGTTACTAGTATGCTTTAGAAACTGTTACCATGCAACAATGTTTGAAGTTCAATATCCAGCCAAGAACCAAGAGAAATTATTTAAACAGAAATTACGAATGCATTGTTATTGCGAACAGACGACACAGTGTAATTGTGTGTGTACATTCTTGCTTGTTAGTTGTACGATTAGAACATTTACCAGTACTGCTAATGAGATTTTAATGCAACATTTTGGTTTACTTGAAAATACATTCCGGATTTAAAGTACTTTCTGAGAGATACCAGATGACACAGAGGTTAGTTTATGTGACAGCTACACGATTTTTATCACGACGCTACTAATGAGTGACAATTTACAATGTTGCTTTTGCAGTGTATCTGTTTTATATCTGCACAGTTTTCTGAATTCTTCTGGAAAGAAAAACATGTTTTAGTAGTAACTTTTGTGGTATAGCAACAATGAGACAGCCTTTTTCGTGGCACAACATTACGTTACTGTACAGTGCTTTCTTCATCACGCCAATAAGTATAATAACTACGATATCTATACGCAAAGCATTTCACTTTTATTTATCATGAGGTAAGTACATTGGCTTCTGCAGAACTTAGCTTTCGGAGGAAAATAACTACGACACTTCCACAGAGATTATCTTACAACAAGATGCACATTTAGCGCTACAGGACACGCATTTCAGTGATCAATTTTATACTTAAAACATTTAATTTTAAAGATTTTTGAATTACAAAGAAAGTTTTCCGTGATATATTTCATTTCATTGCTGTAATCTGTAACACCTGAGGGTATAATTACATAAATCCTCAGGGGAGTACACGCCTACTTTGTGTACCATGTGTGTGGCAACCACAAGGAAACCTAGCTAATATGGTATTTGCTTATACAACTTTACACATCGGTACCATATTTCTCTAACACACAAATTACACAGCTATCTGGTCATGTAACTGAGAGAGACAAACATTTATTTTACTATATCAGTGACAGATGTTTACGTAATTACACCATTGGATAACTTCACACATACGAAATTGTATTTTGTCTGTACTGTGTGAACTCTTCATATTTTTTTGGAACCATTGTGATACTATGAGAGCTTTGAATGATGTATTTGGTAAAGGGATTATGATTTTTAAAGTACGTTTGAGGCAGATGACACTTTTGACATGAGCAGAGAATTTTTTTAATTATTGGAGGAAGCTACGACGATTTTGAGATTTGACCGAGGTGTTATGATGTTATTTTTACGACGACGATGTGTATTATGCTGCTGAGGTATGTTTACGATTAATAGGCTGAGGCTATATGAGTTATTTGATTATGCTTCATATTTATAATAACGAAATATTGACGAGTGTCGATGGATACGTATATGTGTAATAAGGTAAGGAGTAATGAATAGTGGGTAGGGACTCTTGACTTGTGAAAAAGGATGTTGGAAACCAAGAATCGTACTTTAAGAGTTATGACATGTGTGAATCATGTGTGAATGTATCACAATGCCACTGAACATTTTTTGGACACTGTTATATTCATAGGATTTTGTTTCTACAGATTTGCAACGCTAATTCTTGACCTGTGAAATATTTTTATGTGAGGCTGTCACTGTAGCGGTAAATATTTCCGTACGAAAGTTAAGTGACCACCTGCACGTAATGCGTCGCGGGCACCCAGCTGTGTCAGACGCCTGGAGAAAAAGTCATTAGCGCGTGCCTTTCAGAGCACAGGAAGAAAGAAAAAAAAAGAAAGGGAAGGGCATTATCCTGGCCATTGTCATTCCTTTAGAGAAAGCATCGCAAAAAACGACACGGTCGAACTTGAAAACATATGATTACACTAGCTGTTAATTTACGATATTTACTGAAATGCCTAATAAAATGACAAGAAATATTTTTACATCTGCACACCTGATTATGACAAGCGTCTTTCTATGAGAGTTGAGAGAATTTCTACTAACTTACGAAATGCCACATGACTATTGAATGATATTTTTATGCTTTGCTTTTCATAGTTGCTTATTTCATTTGACATCTGTTTTCCAGCTGTGTTGCAGCATTGCTTTTATAAAATAAAATGCATTTGCTAATGTGAACACTTTCTGTCAACAGATCTATTAAATAATTATTTTATGATCCACATTCTTTAAAAAAGGAGCACTTGGAAAGGGAAGAACAATAAGAAGGAACTAGTAACTGCATTCATAATTTTCTTTTCAAGTAATTGGTAACTTTTTGGTAGAATATCTTCTTGTGGTGCACCACTTTAATTACATAGACATTAAGATGTGAATATACATTTCCCTTATCTGCATTGTTGTTTAGTGTAATATTTTTTCTGCTTGCGCTATGTCATGTTTAGGTATAAGTTGCTGCTGTTTGCCAGGCATAGTGTTATTGAATTTGACTTTTGCTCATTTATGCTGCTAGCTTTGCCAATTTGCATTTTTTGCATTGCTGTTTGTGTTGATTTGTTATGTGATGCTGCATTGCCTCGTCCCTTAGTTTAGCATCTGAGCTCAGTAGATTTAAGTTAGCTTAAGAGGGGGTAGCCTCTAAGAGAATGAGTTGCGATGAATTGGAAGAAATGCATTGAGAAAACAGGTTTAGGTAGGATTTTCTTGGAAATAAATGTTGAGGTAAGAAATGTGTGAACATATAAATACAGAAAGCATGCTTAGATAGAATTTTTTTTGGTGGAAACAAAGGATGAAATAAGAGGAAAGATATATGAAGTTTTGGGTTGGACTGCAGTACCAAATGTTACACTGAAAACGAACCCTGTCCTTTCCTATTGGTGTTATCCCACTATGTGTTTGTGTACCCTTGAGTATTTGTTTTCTTCCTGTCTCTGTGTACTGTTTCATAGAATTTTTTTCTCTTCTAATACTAAGCTATATTCACTATGAGGAGGAATACTGTTATCCTCAAATATAAGTTGCATTAATAATATGTTATTTTCTTTGTAAAGTTGTTTACAATTCTGTTCTGTTTCAATGTTCATGTGTGAAATTAATGTTTCGAAAACTATTCTCATTATTTTATGTATGTACTTATGTCACTATTTTTGTAACACTGATGTATATGTTTATTTCTATTCTTTTGTAAAGCCTGTACTACAAATGTTATCTGTATTATTATGTTTTTAATGATGTATTTTGTACCTTTGTAATTGTATTCTTATGTTATAAAATTGTAATTGTCACCAGTTCATGACATTATTAACTTGTTAGTTACATTTCACTGCACACGTTTCTGTTGGTCATAGTATGTGGACAATATGTGAGAAGTAGGGACTGTTAGTGTTTGCACGTGTGTTAATAACTCAGCAAGGGACTGGATAACAGCATTGCTGGTTCTAAAGACAATTTCAAAAACTTTGTGAGTGCACAAGTGGTGGTTTATGGACTTGCTGTATTATCCGCAAGACTCTTCAATGGTGATTGTGCACCTGCACAGTCACAACAGATGGCTGCTGGCCATCTCTTCAAGGACTACAGTGGGTCTACATCTTTGATGATCCATCAATACCATTATTTCTACAAGGACTGCAGTGGGTCTGCACCTCTGGTGGCCCACCAATACCGTAATCTCTACCAGGACTACAGTGGGTCTGCTCTGTGATGACTTACCTACCACTACTCTTCAAAACTTCGAATGACTCTGCTGTGGGTTTGCTCCATTGTGGCCCATTACCTGTCAGCATGTCAAGAGCCAGCACTGTCTTTCCGTTGGAAGGACAACACTACTTCTTCAAGACTGCATGGAAATCCACTACTTCTGTGTGCAATTTCTTTTACTAATGAGACTTTGTGAAAAAAAACCTGTGATTACCGTAATGAATGATCAGGACTGTCTTTATGGACTGTGAGAAATTTTTAGCTTTTGACCAACATTGTATCAATAAGTGTGTGCATTTGATTTCTTTGTTATTGTAATTATGAAAAATTTTATCAAATCATTATTGGCCACTGCCCAAAAAAAATTTTGTAAAATTTTTGTGGGGAGCATGGGGGCTATGTAAGTAGGCTGTTTATGTTTTCTTATTGGCAACGTTACGTAGCGCTCAATATGAAAATCACTGGCTGTGCTGTGTGCAGTCTGTGGCTAGTTTGCATTGTTGTCTGCCATTGTAGTGTTGGGCAGCGGCAGCTGGCTGTGAACAGCGCGTAACGTTGCGCAGTTGGAGGTGAGCCGCCAGCAGTGGTGGATGTGGGGAGAGAGATGGCGGAGATTTGCAGTTTGTCATGAACTGATATATATATATTATGATTTGTGATGATATTAAGGTAAATACATTGTTTGCTCTCTATTAATATCTTTCATTTGCTAACTACCCCTATCAGTAGTTAGTGCCTTCAGTAGTTTGAATCTTTTATTTAGCTGGCAGTAGTGGCGCTCGCTGTATTGCAGTAGCTTGAGCAGCGAAGATTTTTGTGAGGTAAGTGATTTGTGAAAGGTATAGTTTAATGTTTGTCAGGGCCATTCTTTAGTAGGGAGTTTTGAAAGTCAGATTGCGTTGCGCTAAAAATATTGTGTGTCAGTTTAAGGACAGTCATGTATAAATGTTCAAAGGGGACGTTTCATAGTACGTTTATATATGTTGCAGGTCCGTTCTGAAAAATGGTCCAGTAAAAAATTCTCAAACTCTGACATTGTGGGAACTCTATAACAAGCTGCAACAATAGGAAAAGTAAAACAAATTGACGGGAAGGGTTCTGAATTGTAACGCTGTCCTAATATTTATTGAAAGAAGTCAGTTACAGCTTCTGAATCGCTACTCACGGTTTACACCTTATACACTTCTAGATAATGAGCCACAGCACTTGCTTATGATAAGGTGAACTATCCTCAGGTAAAAATTAGTATTCATATTTACATAACCTCACTGCACTGTTTGAGTTTACGAGGGTGGATCAAATGAAAACCTTAAATTTGTAATAATAAATCGAAATTTCGTGCCGTTATCCTGTAAGTTGGTAAGCTTGCTAAAAACAGCGTGTGGAATGGCCTATAGGTGGCATCATAGTGCAGATGCACACATACCGTCGCAGTATCAGTATAAGGATGGCCGCCCCACTTGCGACTTGCACCAAGGAGGAAAAGCGTTTTGTTATTCGGTTTTTGCGTAGTGAAGGTGTGAAACCTATTGAAATTCATCGACGAATGAAGGCTCAGTAGGGTGATGCATGTTTGTCACAGCAGCAAGTCTACCAATGGAGTAGGAAGTTCGCAAATGGTGTGACTTCAGTGGAGGATGCTGCTCGTCCAGGTCAGGGACAACGAGTTGTGACTCCACAGAACATTGCAGCAGTTGAAGCCATAGTTAAGGAAAACCGCCGAGTGACACTGAGTGACATTGCAACATGTTTACAGATTAGTCATGGGTCAGCACACCACATTGTGCATGATGTGCTCCAGTTTCACAAAGTGTCTGCGCGATGGGCGCCACAGTAGCTGACCCCTGAAATGAGAGAACGACGTGTTGATGCTTTTGAAGAACGTCTGTGGCGCCTTGAATGAGAAGGTGATGGCTTCCTTGCAAAAATCGTTACTGGGGACGAAATCTGGGTTCACTTCCACGAACCGGAAACGAGTGTTTTCCTCATCAACCATACTCACCAGACCTTGCCCCAAGTGATTTCCATATGTTTGGAAAACTCAAAGATGCAGTGGGAGGAAATAAGTTCCGTTCTGATGAAGGGGTACGCCATGCGTTACATGAGTGGTTGTGCGGACTACCAAAAGAATATTCTTCTAATAGAATTTATGCTCTTTGTAAGTGCTGGAGGACTTGCATTGAGCGTGGAGGAGATTATGTTGAAAAGTGATACAGCTTTGGACCACTTCTGTACAATAAATAATATTTAAAAAGTAATTAAGGTTTTCATTTGACTCGCCTTCGTACTTGCGGCACTTCAAATATAATAACAAAATTAAGCTCCCAGCAAAAGACCAATAGATTCTTCTTCATATCTGTAGTAAGGGAAAAACTATTAACTACTCTACTGCAAGTCTTGATACTGACAGTTGGACCTGCTGCAGATGTCCACTTTGGCGATGACTGATGCCAACACGCCCAACTGTCATTACAATGTAGAGGCCCAGAGTGGGTGACCTCCACAGTGGCAGGTTGGTTTGAGGTGATGAGTTGTTGTCAAGATCATGACCTATGTTGCTCAGAGAAATACATTAGTAGTTACACATTTTAACCGGCCGAAGTGGCCGAGCGGTTCTAGGCGCTACAGTCTGGAACCGCGCGACCGCTACGGTCGCAAGTTCGAATCCTGCCTCGGGCATGGATGTGTGTGATGTCGTTAGGTTTAAGTAGTTCTAAGTTCTAGGGGACTGATGACCTCAGAAGTTAAGTCCCATAGTACTCAGAGCCATTTTTACACATTTTAATGAAGAACAGACTACAACACTCACTGCAATTGTCATGGCAAGGGGTTCTGGGGCGTATGCTGAAAGAAGCGCATGAGATGACACTCAGCAGGCGGCCTGCGGCCTACCGTATACCCAGTGGCTCAGCAGGAAAGCTGACGCATGGTGTGTGTGGCAGCGACAGTGCCGTCTTGGCGCAGCTTCGCAGCTCGGGTCAGGACGCAATGTAGGCACGGAACCCGACAGTGATCACTGCAGAGGAAGAGAGCACTCTGTAGTAGTACCTATCTTTGTGAGCAGAAGCGTACAGTAACATTGTGCCTACCAAGGCGGAGCTGGTCGAATGGCTGTACTCGTCTGGTCTCGAACAGCTGCCCTCAAGGGGAAAAAGATGAAGTTTGGTACTGTCTGGAAGTACGCCCACAGGTGGCCCACACGTTGGAAACCACTGACCCAAAGCAATGGACTTGGAGCCAACGGTAGGTCCACAGTTACTGGAGGTCAAGTCTCGTGGTGGCTGCTTGTGGAAACATGTGACCTTGTGAACATCCGTAGATCTTTCAGCGTAGATGGTGGCTGGCAGAATGAGAGCCCTTTGGTTTGAAATGATGGTTATTCGTACTGGCTCGGTACGAAACTGTTTTTCGACTGCACCAGGTCTGGTCACGTAGGCCACAATAAATCCGTAGTTCTCATGAGAAGTAACCGGACCGCCTTGAAGTTTGCGTCTTTTGCCTTTTTGCTGCTTCAGTATTATTCGAGCTCTTGACCCCTCCGCTTGGTGACAACATGCGGTAACGACCCTGACGCATCAGCAATCATCCTCAATACATCAGCAGTAGCCCTGGCATGACATCAGTCCAATCACCTTTCTTGACCTGCGACTCTGGCTTCTTGAACTAGCCAAGGGAAGTTTCTTACCTTTCCCCAACCATACAACGTAATTTATTTGTGGAACAAAATTTCATTTGATACCTATAGGATAAGCGTATTTCATTACTTATAGGCTACACAAAGCTTTTTTATGCCATAAATATGAACATCGGTGACACCTTCGGACTTAACGGACTGAAACGACGTCCTCATACGGTGAAATCCACCACATCCCATGTGCTTATAATGCGAGGTGCTGTAGCAGTAAAACAATGCTACTCGCTTTCAGGAACCATACAGCTTTAGAATTCTCGTGGTTTCTCTAAAACCCTTAAGGTGAATCCCGAGATGGACCCTTTGAAAGTCCGATTTTTGTTCTAGTTCTTCCCTAGTCAGAGCCAATGCTCTATGTCTAACCAACTTGACTTCGACTGGACGTTACAAACTGCAGTTTAAATCAATATTTCTAGAAATGCTTGAAAAATCTTTAAGGAATAAAACGTCTGTACCAGACAATTCATGAGAGTGTAAAGTCTCCAACCTCCCACCCCCACTGTCTATTAACACTTTATCCTTGCGGGTGCCCATGTGGATAGTTACGCAGAGTCAAATTTGTGAATGAAATTCTCCACATCATACATCACTGGTACAGTTACCTGTAATTAATAAAAATTTTCCCCCCAAGATGAAGTGACTGCGGACCGAAAACAAAGCTGATCAAGAGGTTTTTCCAGCAGCTTACGATCTGAAAATCTTACATATGTGTGATTGTAGTCTAAATCACTATATGATTTCATAAATTAAGGAAAGAAGATATACTGACATTGTTATAATTCGGATACTGTCCTCTACTTGCATATTACTTCCAATAGAATTGGTGATTGACCATCTGTACTACCCCTCGTACAACAGTTCGTTTCAGCGCCGGGTAGCCGCGCGGTCTCGGGCGTCTTGTCACGGTCCGCGCGGCTCGCTCCGTCGGACGTTCGAGTCCTCCCTCAGGCATGGGTGTGTGTATGTTGTCCTTAGCGTAAGTTAGTTTAAGTTATATAAAGTAGCACTAAGGTCAGAGACCAATGACCTCCGCAGTTTGATCCCATAAGACCTTACAACAAATTTCCAAAACAGTTTGTTATTTGCGGGACTGTATGTCTCCCAGGGACAATATTCATCAATAGCAGCAGCTTGGCAATAAATATCTCGAGATCCAATTCTTCATTTGTGGTAGATTGCTCAGTGTACTTCCCCAAGGAAACGGTATCCCAGGGCTCATTTGGCTGACTGTTTTTCAGTACCGTCTTCAATATCATCAACGCGTTTATACTCGGAATCATGTCTTCCCATCAAAAATGAAATTCTAAGAGATAATTTAGTTGTTTAGCAGTATGAAGTTAGTTTTTAGTGGTTAAGAATGGTAAAATAATAGAAGTAAAAAAGAATTTCAACGATAGGCGTAAATTTAAAATGTCGTATGTATGGTAGACCACTATCCAAAGAACACTTCCAAGGTGCAGATGCGAGAAGAAGCTATCGGTCATTTCTGTGACGACTCAGGTAGATTGGTTCCATTGTCCTACCGCTCCCTTGAGAGAGATTAACGTAATAACGCTGGAAGCATATTACACAGGGCTCCTTCGAGGGCCATTGCCGCACCGTTGCGGAATTGCCAGCGACCAGACGTTGTCTATACGCACTTCCTCCAGCGGCCTAAGTCGATGCAAAAAAAAAGACGATAACCTTTCTGTACAGTTGCACCGTTTACTGTGCACACCAATGAAACAATTGCAGTCCAACCCGTACTCATAGACCAAGAGTTTGTCTGAAATTATCAGAACTTTAAAAATATTAAAAAGAAGTTCGTATGGTGTTGATGGGATTTCAAACTGAATTCTGAAAACTTGTTCTAACTTAATAAGTGATATCCTTATGTATATTGCATCACTGGAGCAGGGAAATTTCCAGACAGATTAAAATGTTTGATTGTTAAACCTCTTCATACGAAAGGTGACAAGAAAGACTCACGTAATTACTATCGTCTAATTTATTTACAGACGTATTTTTAAAAAATATTCGAGAAACTGGTGTATTCAATAGGTTATGTAGTA
Organism: Schistocerca piceifrons; assembly: GCF_021461385.2. Lineage (NCBI taxonomy): Eukaryota > Metazoa > Arthropoda > Insecta > Orthoptera > Acrididae > Schistocerca > Schistocerca piceifrons. The sequence continues at coordinate 384,248,748 of NC_060145.1, forward strand.
TCACATTTACTTGACACGTAACAGTTTCAATTCGAGAAGAGTCGCTCGACTGGGAACGATTTTTATCCATTTCCTCTCCAAATATTATCGAGTTTAAATAATAAAATATTGACAACTGCTATTTTTTGTCATTTTTCCAAGGCTTTTGAAAGTTTGAAAGCATAGTTCATTTTACTCTCTTAGAAATTGATGATACAACTGATCTGACACGTACTCACCAAACAGAATGCTAAATGTTGTGGATATGTCAGATAATATTGGAAGGAGAAAATATTTTAGTAGCTGGGAAGCAAAAAAAAAAAAAAGGAAGCCCTGCAAGGTTCGATATAGGGACCACTCCTATTTCTTATACATGTGAACGACCTTCCACTTTGCATTCATAAAACACAATTGGTTTTTCTTTTTGCAAACGATACTAGTTGCTATTATTAATCTCATTAAAGAGAAAGCACCGTTAATGATTTTCAAATAATTATTAAGTGGTAAGCTGAAATTGGATTCTACCTAAATTAAAAAAAAAAAAAGCATTCTATTCAGTTCCGGGCAGCTAATAGAGTCATATTACCAGTAAACCATTGTTGTTGTTGTTGTGGTCTTCAGTCCTGAGACTGGTTTGATGCAGCTCTGCATGCTACTCTATCCTGTGCAAGCTTCTTCATCTCCCAGTACCTACTGCAACCTACATCCTTCTGAATCTGCTTAGTGTATTCATCTCTTGGTCTCCCTCTACGATTTTTACCCTCCATGCTGCCCTCCAATTGGTGATCCCTTGATGCCTCAAAACATGTCCTACCAACCGATCCCTTCTTCTAGTCAAGTTGTGCCACAAACTTCTCTTCTCCCCAATCCTATTCAGTACCTCCTCATTAGTTACGTGATCTACCCACCTTATCTTCAACATTCTTCTGTAGCACCACATTTCGAAAGCTTCTATTCTCTTCTTGTCCAAACTAGTTATCGTCCATGTTTCACTTCCATACATGGCTACACTCCATACAAATACTTTCAGAAATAACTTCCTGACACTTAAATCTATACTCGATGTTAACAAATTTCTCTTCTTCAGAAACGATTTCCTTGCCATTGCCAGTCTACATTTTATATCCTCTCTGCTTCGACCATCATCAGTTATTTTACTCCCTAAATAGCAAAACTCCTTTACTACTTTAAGTGTCTCATTTCCTAATCTAATTCCCTCAGCATCACCAGATTTAATTTGACTACATTCCATTATCCTCGTTTTGCTTTTGTTGATGTTCATCTTATATCCTCCTTTCAAGACACTGTCCATTCCGTTCAACTGATCTTATAAGTCCTTTGCTGTCTCTGATAGAATTATAATGTCATCGGCAAACCTCAAAGTTTTTACTTCTTCTCCATGAATTTTAATACCTACTCCGAATTTTTCTTTTACTGCTTGCTCAATATACAGATTGAATAACATCGGGGAGAGGCTACAACCCTGTCTCACTCCTTTCCCAAACACTGCTTCCCTTTCATGCCCCTCGACTCTTATAACTGCCATCAGGTTTCTGTACAAATTGTAAATAGCCTTTCGCTCCCTGTATTTTACCCCTGCCACCTTCAGAATTTGAAAGAGAGTATTCCAGTTAACATTGTCAAAAGCTTTCTCTAAGTCTACAAATGCTAGAAACGTAGGTTTGCCTTTTCTTAATCTTTCTTCTAAGATAAGTCGTAAGGTTAGTATTGCCTCACGTGTTCCAACATTTCTACGGAATCCAAACTGATCTTCCCCGAGGTCCGCTTCTACCAGTTTTTCCATTCGTCTGTAAAGAATTCGCGTTAGTAAACCATGTACAACATAAACTGGAGTCAGTAAACAGGACGGAATGCTCAAAATTTTCTGTTGCACATATTGGTGAAAACTTGAAGTGTAAGAAGCATATTACTGAGCTGTTGAAGCAATTGCGTGCAGATATTTTCAGATCTTCGAATAATTGTCAATCTCGGAACAAAACGAATCATCTTCCTGATATATTTTGCATATTTCCACTCAACAATGTTTTACGGAATAATTTTCTTGGGAATCAGTTAAAAATGAAGTACTAATTACTCAAAATCGAGGCGTAAGAATAAAATGTGGTGTTCACGCACGGTCGTATGTAGTCATCTCTTCAAGAAATTAGCCATTTTAACTTCTCCATAACAGTACACATACAGAGGTGACAAAGGTCATAGGAAACCTAATACCGTATCGGTCCTCCTTTCGCCCGGCATAGTGCGACAACTAGATGTGGCATTGGAGGTGTCCTCAAGTAATGGCTCAAATGGCTCTGAGCACTATGGGACTTAACTACTCAGGTCATCAGTCCCCTAGAACTTAGAACTACTTAAACCTAACTAACCTAAGGACATCACACACATCCATGCCCGAGGCAGGATTCGAACCTGCGACAGTAGCAGTCACGCGGTTCCAAACTGAAGCGCTTAGAACCGCGACGGCCACACCGGCCGGCCCCTCAAGTACTATTGGGTCATGCTGCCTCTATAGCCGTCCATACTTGTGGCAGTGTTCCTGGGGCAGGATTTTGTTCATGAAATGACTTCTCGATTTTGTCCCATAAATGCGCAACCGAAGTCATGGCGAGCGATGTGGATGACCAAATCATTCACTGTAACTGTCCAGAACGTTCCTCAAACCAGTCACAAACAACTGTGGCCCCTATGACATGGCGCGTTGTCGTGCATAAAAATTCCAATCTCGGTTGAGAACATGAGGCTCATGAATGGCTGCAAATGGTCTCCAAGTGGCCGAAGGTAAGCATTTCCAGTCAATGATCGATTCAGTGGGACCAGTCACCCAGTCCATTCCATACATACACAGTCCATACCATTATGAGAACACCACCAGCTTGCACAGTGCCTTGTGAAAACTTGACCAACCACGGTTTTCCAGTCATCTAGGGGCCAACCGAGAAGGTCATGAGCCCAGGAGAAGCGCTGCAGGCGAGGTCATGTTAACACTGGCACACGCGTCGGTCGTCTGCTGCCACAGCCCATTATACGCCAAATTTCGTCACACTGCCTAACATGTACGTTCGTCGTTTCCGCGGTTATTTCATGCATTGATGTTTGTCCGTTAGCACTAACAACTCTACGCGAACGCCGCCGCTCTCGATCGTTAAGTGAAGGCCGTCGGCAACTGTGTTGTCCGTGGTTGGGGGTAACGCCTGAAATTTGATATTCTCGGCCACTCTTGACACTGTAGATCTCGGAATATCGAATCCCCAAACGATTTTCGAAACGGAATGTTCCATGCGACTAATTCCAACTATCATTCCGCGTTCAGAATCCGTTGTTTATCGTTGTGCGGCCCTACTCACGTCTGACAACTTTCACACGAATAACCTGATTACAAATGGTAGTTCCGCCAATGCGATGCCCTTTTATACCTTGTGTACACGATACTACCGCCATCTGTACATGTACATTTCGCAGTTCCATGGTTTTTGGAATCTCATTGTATATTCACTAATGCAGTTCGTCACAAATAACCCATACCTGTTTGAGAAGAATAGTGATGTACAATAGAGAAAATATTGCATTTGTTACTCGTTATTAAAGCTGTCCGTGCCTCAGAGGGGAGGTCAATGTGCAGCAACAAATATTTTCTATGATTTGCTGAATAACGTAAACTGCTTGGCGGGTAGCAAAATAAGTTTCAAATTTAACCCAAAATCGTTTCTCATAGGCATGTCCTTATATTACATGGACGAAATTTTTATTAAAATCTGATAGCTTACTAAAAACATAGTTTTAAGTTATAGCTGCGCGAGCAGGACTAACAAATTATATGTCCATTACTATTAACACTAATTATAATTTCCTCTGCCAGAGAAATAAGCGAAACGCAAAGAACAACAATATAATCTGTACATGGTGTTCTCAGAAGGTGTCAAGACCTTCGACTCACTCGAAAGAGATGCTTCGTGGAAGTTCTTAGCTAAAATAGGCTGTCTTGTGAAGTACTAATTGCTGCACGATAACATGAATGGCACGGTTCTTGTGATCAAAAGCCGTGGAAATAACTTCGAAATCACAGCGGATGTGAAAGTCTATGTGAAAGCTGCCACTTTGTTTTCATTATATGTTGGAACTGTATCTTCATCTTGTCTATGGGAAACTGACAAAGTGCATAGAAACGGAATACAGGACTGATGGTGGTCTGGTCACTCTCAGTGAACTGAGGGTCAAGATTACAGTATCCACTATGGCCATCATCGAACTTCACTATGCAGATGATAATATCGTTCCTCCCAACTCAAAAGATAATCTACAAGCAGTTCTAAATGCATCTAATGAAGAGTATACAGGATCAGAGCAAGTCGTAACACTTAACATCCAGAAGGCAAACCCTGCCTAAACCTGCACACCCAACAACTACAATCCAAGGCAAAGTCTTGCAAACATACAACAATGCTCTTACCTTGGTAGCCATCTTTCAGCAGATGAAAATATTGATGCTAAAATCCAACATCGCCTCAGATGTGCCAGTACTGCTTTCGATGGTTTCCAAGTAAGGATATTTGATAATGATAATAACAACAGCATTAATACCGAGCTTTATTTATACCAAGCTACTGTTTTACCGTCTCCTACATATTGGCGCAAAGAATCGACTACTTACAGAAGGCGCCTACGCTATCCGGAAAGGTACCATCAGAGCTGCCTGAAAGGGAACTTAAGGGTAAAATGGTGAAATCGGCGCGCTAATGTCAGTGCTCTGGAAGAAGCAAACTCTGCTAACAATGAAGCCTTGATCACCAAGCATCAACTACGTTGGAAATATCATATCGTCAACCAAGACTAATTATGTACTCCCAGCTAGAAGATGGACGAAGGAATCTGGGTTTAAATGATTCCAAAGGCTCTGAGCACTATGGGAATAAACTTCTAAGGTCATCAGTCCCCTAGAACTTAGAACTACTTAAACCTAACTGACCTAAGGACATCACACACATCCATGCCCGAGGCAGGATTCGAACCTGCGACCGTAGCGGTCGTGCGGTTCCAGACTGTAGCGCCTAAGAAACCGGGAAGAGCACAAAAAAGACATAAAGATGTCTTGAAGGACAACGTGAAAATACGTCATACCGAAATGTCTGCGAAGGAATTCAGCGCTACGAGCAACTGTGGCGAAAACAGAAATTGACAAGCGCAACGCTAAGAAACAACGGGAGCTCCCGAAGGTAAAGCAGTACTACGCAGACAGTCCCCAAAAGAATAAATGTGTGTCAAAAACGTGGAAAAATCTGCAACTCCAGGATCGGACGGAAATTGAGGTTCGTAGAAGACAATCATACTCGACAGCGAGTGATAGCCCATCAACCATGTATATCCATCCTGTAAAACCACTCGCTCCACATAGTTTAGATAAAAGCATCGTTCAAATGACGTATGTAACATGTAAGTAACTGACTAGCAGACGGGCGCTGTGGCCTAGTGGTTCAATGCGCTTCACGCCGGAACCGGGCTGATGCTACGGTCCCAGGTTCGAATCCTGCCTCGATCATGGATTTGTGTGATGTTGTTAGGTTAGTTAGGTTTAAGTAGTTCTAAGTTCTAGGGGACTGATGACCTCAGATGTTAAGTCCCATAGTGCTCGGAGCCATTTGAACCATTTGAATTCAGTAAGCTGATTCCATACACGATGAGCAGTTTCGGCTAGTCTTCAAAATAAACTTTTACATGTGTCAATAAAATCAAACTGAGCCGTGACAGCTCTCTGGATATCCGCTCTTGCCCTCAGTTTCGATCTTTGGTCGTCGGTTGCGATTCGAACACGAAGTGGCGCAGTCTGCAGGAGAGAAAAGGAGTCGCTGGAGAGAGATTAGGGCAGTGATAGCCCAGAAAGCGTGTTGGGAAGTGGTCGTAGATTTGCAGGCGTAGGCAATAGTTGCGATGGTCGTGAACAAGCCGCGTAGTCCAGGTGCTCGGGGACGGTTAACGGCTGTTACAATGTGGACCTGGTTCACTTATTTCCCCAAGTCGAGAATTTAAGATCAGATGTGATTTCCCTCTGCTTATGTCGTTTTATTTGAACAAGTTTTCTGGCCATTTTATCTGCAGGAGTGTTTATGCTGATGTTCTTGTAAGTGCAGTTTGCGTTTTGCTCCTGAACTCTGGATTCGTATTCCTGATTTATTGCGCAGGTCGGTGTTACCATCCGTTAAGAGTGGTGCTGAATAGATTTGAGTTTGTCGGTGCCAGGGTTTTAGTTCTTTCACTAACATTGTTACCTTGCCAACAGCTGACCTTTGTGACCGAGCGGTTCTAGGCGGTTCAGTCCGGAACCGCTCTACTGCTATGATCGCAGGTTCGAATCCTGCCTCGGGCATGGATGTGTGTGATGTCCTTATGTTAGTTAGGTTCCAGTAGTTCTAAGTCTAGGGTACTGATGACATCAGATGTTAAGTCCCACAGTGCTTAGAGCCATTTGAACCTTACCGATCTGTGTTCCCTATGGGTATCGGTCGTTTTGCGTTTTGTCAGTACAGGCATTTGGTCAGTTCCAGGCGACGCTGTGTATAACCGAGCAGAGGTCGTACTCGGCACCCTTGTTATTCTGCCAGATATTTTTTGCTTGCTGTCCTGACTCCGGGTAAGCAATGACTGTAAGGCAAATTTATAATTGGATATTTTGTGAACTAGTTTCATGGCAGTTTTAAGCTTTAAATTTCCTTGGGTACCCACTTGATTTGACTGTTCCCCCACCCTCCACCCCTCCCCACCCCGTCACCCATGCGGTTGTAATTCTTATTTTGTACACTCAACTGAAATTGTCACCGCACTTAGAGGTTCATTGGGGTATTCTGGGATTAGTTGTGTTAATCTGATTGTGATAATATTTACTAATGTATGCTCTGTACTCCAAGTGTCTACGCTAATCTTGACTGCTTGTGGGCCTTTCACTGCTACACGTGGGTCTGAGTGTTCGAGCCCCCTTGGGGTTTATGATCCTAGTTCCGCAGATGCGTAGTGCAGGGGTACACTGTTTCTCCCCCCACCGACTGTCGAGTGGCTGGGCTAACGAGGCGTTAACTGTATTTGACATTGTGTGCGGCGGCGTTAACGGAGACCACTCCGTGCACGGAATTCGTGTACAAGATAAGCTATATTTGTTTGTATTACCCCTCAGAGTCTCTAATACACTTCAAGAGTGTTTGCGTTAATAGATTGTGCTCTCCAGGCGGTCACTAAATTCTATGTTACAGAAAAGCGGTTTAGGTTTTAATATTACTTTATTAAAATTTACTAAAGATGGAAAGTAGGCTGGAGTTTAACAGACTAGCCAGGATGAAACAATGCGCAAAGAAGTACTAAGGAATAAGGAGATACGTTTGAAGTTCTGAGGCTATAGATACTACGGTAAGGAATAGCTGAGTAGGCAGTTCAGTGGAAGTGGAATGGACTTCTCCAAAAAACACAGTAACAGAAACTGGAAAGAGAAAAATAGGTATAAAGAATATAACTGCGAAGAAGCTGTTGGTAACAGAAGAAATACATCGGTTGATCGACCAATGAAGTAAGTACTAAAATGCTCATGTTAATTCACAAATACAGCAATGTGTCACTTAGTAATGAAATAAACTGGAAGCGCAGGGAAGCTAAGTCGAAATGGTTGCATGAAAAATGTGAAGATATCGGAAAAGAAAAGATTTTGAGAAGGACCGGATCAGCATATGTAAAAGTCAAAACACCCTTCCGTGAAATCAAAAGCAAGGGTGGTAACAGCTAGAGTGTAACAGGAGTTCTGCTGTTAAATGCAGAGGAGAAAGCGGATGGGTGGAAAGATTACACTGAAGGTCTTTATGAGGGGAAAGACTTATCTTATGACGTAGTATTCGAAGAAACAGGACTCGATTTAGAAGAAGTATGGGATCAGTATTAGAATAACAATTTATAAGAGATTTGGAAGACAAAAAATTGAATAAGGCAGATGGGATGGATAACATTCGATCAGAATTTCTAAAATCACTGGGGAAGTGGCAATGTGACGACTATTCACGTTGACATGTACAATGTGTGAAGCTGGCGATATACCATCAACCACACAATTCCTAAGATTACAAGAGCCGACAAGTCACAGAATCAGCTTAACAGTTCGTACATCCAATGTGCTGACGAGAATAATATACAGAGAAATGATCAAGAAATTTGAGGATGTTTTAGACGATGATCAGTTTGGCTTTACGAACGGTAAAGCCACCGTGGAGGCAGTTGTGACGTAGCATTTGACAATGGAAGAAATACTAAAGAAAAATCAAGTCACGTTCATAGGATTTGTCAACTTGGAAAAAACGTTCAAAAACATCAAATGCTGTGAGATGTTTGAATTTCTGAGAAAAATAGGCGTAGGCTATAGAGAAAGATGGGCAATATACAATATGTAGAAAGAGAAAAGAGGGTACAATAGGAGTGAACGAACAAGAACTAAGTGCTCGCATTAAAAATGAGTGTAAAACTTGGATGTAGTTTTTAACTCCTCTTTTTCCAAGTGTGTATCGAAGAAGCAATGACGCAAAGAAAAGTTCTAGAGTGGGTGAAAGGATGATACGATTCGCTGATGACATTCCTATCCTCACTGGAAGTGAAGAATAACAGAATCTGGTGAATGGAATGAGCAGCCTAATGAGTACAAAATATGGATTGAGAGTGAATCGAAGAAAGACGAAAATAATGAGAAGTAACTGAGATAAGGACAGCAAGAAACTTAACATCTGGATTGATGGTCGCGAAGTAGATGAAGTTAAGGAATTCGCCACCTAGGCAGCAAAATAACCAATGACGGACGGAGCAAGGAGGGCATCAAAAGCAGACTAGCAATGGCACAAATGGCATATCTGGCCAAGAGAAGTCTACAACTATCAGACGTAGGCCTTAATTTGACGAAGAAAATTCTGACAATGTAAGTTTGGAGGACTGTGGGAAAACCGGAACGGAAGTGAATCGAAGCGTTTGAAATGTGATAGTACAGAACTATGTGGAAAATTAGGCGGACTGATAAGATAAGGAATGAAGAGGTTTCCTGGAGAATCGATGAGGAAAGGAATATATGGCAAACACTGACAATAAGAACAGGACGGTAGGAAATCTGTTAAAACGTAACGATGTAACTCACATTGGATAAGAGCGAACTGTAGGGGTAAAAACTGTTGAGGAAGGCAGGTTGGAATACATCCAGCAAATAATTCAGAACGTTGATTGCAATTGCTACTCTGAGATGAAGAGGTTGTCACAGGAAAGGAATTCGTGGCGGGCTGCATCGAACCAAACACAGAACTGATGACTCAAAAGCAAAAGAATGAAAATATTCCCATATCTTCGGGTTATTTATTGAGATTGATATACCTTTTTACTGTTGAATTTTTAAAAGGAAAAGGGTTATATGTAAATGCTTTTCTAACAATGTTGGGGAAAGTGAAGAATTTCGCCCGCGTTATTCATTAAGAGTATGGGTTCCTCTCGTCCCTGCTAATAACGATTATCCCGTATTGTTCAAAGTTATTTTAATAAGGAGGGTTTGTAGTACCCTCGATTTTCTGGATCGAGTTCTTGCTCTTTACTGCCAGTACCTTTTTCCTTCTACAGGTGCGTTATTATTATTTGTACGATTGTGTCCATAGTGGCTTGTTACCTGGAATTGTCTTTATTCGTTGCTAACTGCTAAAATTATTGTTAACTGGTTCATGTCAAATGAAGTTTTAATTACTGATCTCTCGCCCTCTGAGGGCTTGTTGTCAAGGTCATTCAAACAAATTTTGAAGATCCTTTAAATTAAATTGTTTTTCTTTGTAAAAGCTTTATATTGTCAAATTGTTTTAAAATAGTAAACTTTGTTAGTTTAAACCACCTTTATATTTTCTTGTAAGGTTTATTACTTGTTTTAATTCTGAAACTTATCATGAATAAATCATTTTGTGTTCAATTAATGGTGAATGACGATCCAAACCCTGGGTTCCAACTCTTCCACTTAATTCCTTACTGGCGATTTTGAGGCTCCGAGTTTTCTCCATTACACAAACAATGTACACATATTTCTAAAAGTATTTCAAGAGTTTTGCACCACTTGTGCACGCAAATCAATACTTACGAATTTATCACTACTTTCCTGTAGCTCACTTGTAAGTTATCGAAGTAGTAAAATACAAACTTTCACGGCCGTAAATTTCACAATTAATAAAATGTCCCGGGCTGTTATACCATGGTTGAATGATCTGGACATTTTCAATAGGTATCGTACCTTTTTTGAATGTCCGATTCACACCCCAGCTCGGTACCTGACGGTGTAAAATTCCGCTTCTGTATTGTTCCGCGCAGTGGCGTGACGTCAAATGCTTTGAACACCCGAGTACAATCGGCCGTTGTCAACAGCCATCGTCTGCTGTAGCTATCACCCCATGGAAGACGATTGTTACATATCTTCTTCAGCACCGGAATTCCGATCACACTCAGTTTCAAGCGCTCCTCCTTCCAACAGAAAATGTTCACCTCAGACGGGAACGAATCGTGGGTTTTAATGAGAAACCCATTCGACCACGCCATAATAGACTAAGGAATTCAGACCAAAATAATCGCAATGTTAGAATTTCACGGAACTGTTAAGTCTAAACAAAGCACTTTGGTGGCAAAATGCTCGAAAACTTTCAATAGAGAAGGAAGAGAACGAGCTCTCCGTCTACGAAAACAATGCACTTCCTCTGCGCCTGGCCGGCAAATGCACTCCGATGAGCTAAAACATAACAAACACCTGCTTAACAGCTTGTTGACCCACCTTCGGAATGCAATACAGCAGCTATTAAACGTGACATTGATTCGACAAGGCATTGACAGGTTTGCAGTGGTCTGTGTGTCTGTTCACTCATTATCCATGAATTACGCAGCCAGTAGTCTGCGGCATCCTACAGCGTGCTGGATGTACTCCCTTGAGTTAAGGTGAAATGAATTTTACGGCCACAAAAACAAGGTGAGTTCGTTACGACATTCCTGAAACCACTGTGCCACGATACTGGTCTCGTCTTGTGACGCGGACAGTTACCTTGCTGGAAGATGCCAGCACCGCCGAGGAAAACTTAGTGCAATACTGAACCCTGCAGCCTGCGTCAGTAGTACGACGCATGTTTCACGTACGAAGAGATTTCGGGATTGTAGCCGGTCGTCGTAAACATCAATCTACAATATTTCAACTGGACACCTACCTGTCATCTTCAGGTAAGCCATCGAAGAGTGACAAAGACGTAATTCGCTGCGCCTTATATAGCGCGCTGAGGGTATGCGTCAGAGGACCAGACCGCCAGGCGGCAACGCCGTCGCACGTGGAACTGCCGAAATCTTCGGCGTTGCCGCTCGCCGCAGTCATCGAGCAAATCTCGCAGATGACGGGATTCCACGCAATATCCAGGAGGTAGCCGCTGCATGGTTCATCAGATTTTCTGCGTATTTCAAAGGATCATTTTGTAATGTAGTCCCAAAAATATGTTGTCGTGGCCAAAATTAATGTTTTGTCATACACCGTTGAATGTCCGTTGGAGATACGATATTCCGAAATTACATAATTGCTAGGTTGCAGAAGGCGAGTCCTACTTTCATGTTATGAGCATCGTTCTTCCATTGTGCGCATCGTTTGTCCTACTCAGGACTTTCCACACTGGACAGGTATTTTGTAAATTGCCGCCTTCCGTAATAACAAATTATCTTTCACTGATCCCAGCACGTCCAAAATGTTAATGGTGGAAGGGAAATAACTTGTACGTTAATATTCCTAAGGATTATTTTGAATTTTGAAGGAAATATTTCAAACGAAGGGAAGAAGATCAAGGGACTTTGCCGGCGTGTTCTCCTCTTTATTCACTTCCCGGTTCTTGGTCTTAGCTGAGAATGCCCTGTCAATTTTCCGGATAGAGTATCCGTTTTCTCTGAACACTGTCTTCAGATGTGCAAATTCATTAGGCAAACTATCTACATCCGACACTATGTGGGCTCTGTGTAGAAGGAATTTAATCTCACTCATTATTTGGGATTGGTGCTGAACAGGATGTCCCAATGAGCCGTCACTCTTCCGTCTAACCAAAACATCCGGGAATGGGATAGAATAATCGTCCTCCAATTCCATGATAGTCCATAATATCAAGTGCTCTTCCCTCAAAATACTCCATAAAAAGTTAGCTACCAGGGGTACAGGGCCATGGCATCAGACTCTTCAAAATTTCCTTGGATAAACACAAAGTAGGGTGAGGAAACAACGTGCGGAACCAAAGCAGTAACACAAGTGTGAAACTGTTTGGCTATTAATTCCAAGGAATCAGCAAGAGGTACCTTTGTAAAAAGAGATAATACACCAAAGTCACTAAAAAAAATCCGAATACTTAGGTGGAGTACCGCCAGCCTGTTGATAAAATTATCTGAGTTCCGCATATGATGTGGACATTTGCCAACCAATGGCCTCAGCAAGGAAGCAAGATGGTTGGCTAAGTCATATGTTTGGGGCGCCAATATTACTCACTATAGGCCGTAAATGAAGACCATCTTTCTGCACCATACAGTCTTGGAGTCTTGATGGTACGCTGTCATATGCTCGTAATTGCGTAATGGTCTCTGGAGGTAAGGAGGAAGATTTGAGGAGTGTACACGTCTTACGTTGCATACGTGGTGCATTGTTGAGATCAACCTTCCTGTACATAGCATCATTAAGCATGCCATACATCTTCACTAAACACAAACTACGAGGTAACAGAACAGTTGAGCTACCTTTATCAGCCTTCAGTACCACTATGTCTGGATTCTCTCGGAAATTTCGCAGCGCAGCCCTTTCGTCAGATGTTATATTACTCCGTTGAGGAGGAGTTTCAAAAGAACACGGCAAGTTTGCCTTCTTATTTCTTCGGCAGCGTCCATAGTAAGGCGTCGTACAGCTTCTTCAGCACCACCCACGAAACTTATCAGAGGTAGTGCACTAGGTGTACGTACTAAATTCAGTCTTCTAGCCAATACAGACAACGTCGCATCGTTCAAATTCTTCTCCGTGAAGTTAACAACGAAACGTCGTGCTCCTGTGGCGAATAGCTTCCGAGAACTTGATTCCCTATATATCCAACAAAACTTGCTGAAGTCACTCTATCAACCCACTCCCATGCTATAGGAGACAGAACTGCTGCAACCTTCAGATGCAGGTGGAACAGTTTTTCTGAAATGGTATCCAACCTTCGTATCGTACAACAAATTCTCTTCTTAACAACTGCATGGCTGCCCTTCCCGTTATCTTCCGTACAGTGGTAGTCTTAACAAAGTTTGTTGCACTGCCAAATTTTAGTATTATTCCATTGTCCCGACAACACATTAAGAAACTTAATGAAGTTAAAAGATTTGCTCTCTTATCACTTAACTAGTCGAAACTTCATACATGTAAGCCATCTCATCCCCGTAAAAGTTGATGCGAATCTAAAATTTTCTCGGCGAACTAAATGTTCGAGGAGATTTGGGGATTGTAGATCGTCGTCGTAAACTTCACTCCACAGTAATTCGACAGGACATCTGCCAGTCATCTTCAGGTCCATTGTCGCCTGATGAAGACACTCTCCGCTTCGCATTATATAGCTCACTGAGAGTACTGACACGCATGCATCAGCATATAGCGTCCTCGCTGATGGAACTGCGTAGATCAGCTATCTTCGGCGTTGCCACTCGCCGTAGTTATGAGAGTATTCTGGCTTCTTCGTCTGGAGCAAGCCGGCCGAGGTGGCCGTGCGGTTCTGGGCGCTACAGTCTGGGACCGAGCGACCGCTACGGTCGCAGGTTCGAATCCCTCCTCGGGCATGGATGTGTGTGATGTCCTTAGGTTAGTTAGGTTTAGTTAGTTCTAAGTTTTAAGGCGACTGATGACCTCAGAAGTTAAGTCGCATAGTGCTCAGAGCCATTTGAACCATTTCGTCTGGAGCAAATCCCGGAGATGACGGGATTCCATGCGTTGGTAGCCCCATTTCCATGCTGGTAGCCGCATCAGATTTTCCTCGATGCATATTTCAATGGGCTCTTTAATAATGGAGTCCCAAAAGCATGTTGCTGTTGCCAAAATTAAAGCTTCGTGGTACTCCATTGAACGTCCGTTTAAGACAAAATGTTCCGGAATTGCATACTTGCTGGTTTGCAGAAGCCGAGTGCAACATTTACAGGATTACAATTGTTGAACTATGTGAAAGAAAACCAGAGATTAGTTACAAACTACGACGTGCACGCACTTTATTCAACATGTAAACGTCACCACAGATATTCGGATTCAGGTTACGACATGTTCGATATGCTGGCCATCATTGACGATGAAGTGGCGCAGACGAATAGCGAAATTCTGCATGACTCGCTGAAGTCGCGGAACATCGATGCCGTCGGCTCAGCAGTGGTTATCAGGTTATTGCTGTACACCTTCTCATTAAAATAGCACCCAAAAGGAGTCGCATTTGTTCAGATCCGAAGAATATGGTAGCCATTCTAGGCCCATGCTAGTGGCCCCTGAGTACCACAGAACCAGAATGCGTTACTCAAACTGCTCTTCCAGAATATAAAACGCTCTCCTGCTTCGATGGACTCGAGCTCCGTTATCCATGAACCACATCTTGTGGAAATCAGGGTCACTTTAGATAATGAGGATGAAGTCATCCACCAAAACCTTCACCTACCATTCGGTAGTCTGCGTGCCAGCAAAGAATACCGCACCGATTATTCCGTGATTGGGCATTTCACACCACACAGTCACCCGTTGAAGGAACTTCTCGATTGCGAAACGTGGATTCTCAGTCCCTCAAATGAACCAAATCTGCTTATTGACGAACCCATCCAAATGAAAGTAGACTTCGTCCATAAACCAAACAATACAGGGCATACTAACTCCTATCATGTCCTGCGACCAACCGTGCAGTTTGAACGTCCTAACGCAAACCATTCAGAAATTATGACGATTTTATTTCATTTAGATCAATGACTATCACGCTGTATGTCCTTTGCAGCGTTCTTCCACTATGCGTGTTGTTTGTCCTATATAGGCCACACCAAACTGGCAAGGTATTTCTTAAATTACCGCTTTCCCCAATAACAATATTATCCTTCACTGATCCCAGCAGGCCTGAAATCTTAGATGATGGGAAGGAAATCACTTTCACATTAAAATTACTAAGGTTTCTTGGTATTTAGAAGGAAATATTTCCAACGAAAGGAAGAAAAGCTAGGGGCCTCGCTGGTGCGTTCTCCTCTTTATCCATTTCATGGTTCTTTCACATGGATGATGCCTTATCCGTACTATGAGCCTAGTGTGCCAAGAAAGGTTATTCATCTGACCAGCCGGCACATTTCCATTAATCCATTGTCAAATGTCGATAATTCCGTGCACATTGCAATCGTAATTAGCGGTGTCTTGGATGGACATGGGAACAAGTATGGGCCGTCTGCTTTGGAGCCCTATACTCAACAACGTGCGCTGGGTGGTGTTATATCCGGTTCCAAGGAGATATCAACTAAAGAGGCAGATAGTCACAGGAACGCAAGTTTATTTCTTTAAAACAACCATAGCAAAATCCTCATTGTATTATAGAAATAAAACTGCTTTTAATTTGCAAATTTAAAAAAATTCTTCCACAAGCTAACAAAAAATAGTTCTTCAGTGACAAAGAAACTTAAAGTTCCTGAATCCCAAAACCATGTGATTAAATTCCTCAACAAATAAAATTAATCACAAAACTCTTTAAAATATGAAGCAAGTCTTGAAACCTGGGTAAAGTTAAGGTCAGCATGAAGAAAGTTCCTCAGTTCTCGGATTTTAAAACAGTCACTACTCTAGCCCAAGCAGTGGAAACAAAACACTTTCAAAGTATCCAACAGAATAGTTCACAGGAGAAGCATCGACGTTCATTTACAGCATTGTTCAAAGAGTTGATCAGGGTCCTTTCGTTTAGAGCCCGGTGAAGGGTCTCAACCAAAGGCTTCATCGACTCTGTAATGGTCTTGACTGAAGGTTTCTAGGCTTGCGTTGACGGGTGGGGATTTGTTGGACTACATCAAGGAATCAGCTACTCGGGTAGGAGAATATTTGTGGCGTGCACATGAGGGTTTTGTAAGCTAGACAGAATTTTGAGGTACTCTGATGAACTCTCGCCCGTCGACACACAGCAGCTAAAGACACGTACTATCCTGTCCATGAAGAAAATAAACAGTAGAAATTATACCAAGTGTAGCTCCCATGTCGCCTATCACAGAGTCCAGACCAATAAGGTGGTGTGCTGCCGTGTAAGATGGTGGAGGAATCCAGAGACAGTTCAGAGTAAAGATACTTTGACTATCAAAATTTTATTAGTAAACAGTCGAACTATTTGTAACCAAGTTCCCGAATTTACTTCCCTCCATGAAAGTTCTCGGGCTCAAATTATTCTTGGGGCCGAGAGCTAGGTAAAACCCGAAGTAGGAAGCTCTGAGACATTTAGCGAATTGTGGAACACATCTCGGAAAGACAAATTAGAAGCCATATGATGGGGAATGTTCATTTCAGTCGGCAGTATTATCTCTATCGAGGTCGAAGTGAAGTGCGACAGTGAAGTTATCCGGTCGCCTATACCAGTTGTAGATGAAACCGAGTTAATTGTTGGATGGTTTTACCAGCCACCTGATTCCGCTGTGACAGTTCTAGACTCATTCAAAGAAAGCCTACGATCAATTACGCGTAAACATCTAGATCATGGTTTACTAGTTGGAGGCGACTTTAGCCTAGCAAGTATAGACGAATGTCTATGGATTGATTTTAGCAGGTACAGACAGACAGTCGGGCGAAATACTTCGAACATGTTTTCTGAAAACTGTCTTGAGCACTTAGCTCAGCGGCCCACATGCAGTGGAAGTATCTTAGACCTTTTAGCTACAAATAGGCCGGATCTTACATAAAATGTCAGAATAGAAACGGAGATGAGCCATCATGATGTTATTACAGCAACTATGCTGACGGAAGTTACTAAATCAGTCAAGAAGGGTAGGAGAGTGTTTCTGATAGATGAAGCAGATAATCAGTTGTTATGACCTCATAGAGCCAACTGACATCTCTTAGTTCCAGCGAGACAGGCGTAGAGGGATTACGGGCACAGTTCAAGCAGACTGTAAATCGTGGTGTGGAGACTTACGTGCCAAGTAAGTGGACAAAGGATGGAAAACATTCGCCGTGGTTTAATAAATAATTTAGGAATGGGCTGAGGAAGCAGAGGCTGTTGCATTCTCGGTACAAAAGAGAACGCACAAACGACGACAGGCAAATGTTAGCAGAGATTTGTCCGTCTGTGCAAAGACTGGCAGAGAAACTTAGAAAATTTTGGTCCTATGTAAAATCGCTAAGACGATCTAAGTCTTCCACTCAGTACCCTGTTGACCAGACTGGTGTGATAGCTGAAGATAGCAAAAGGGAAGTCAAAGTTTTAAATTTCGCTTTCAAGAAATAGTTTACGCTGGGGAATTGTACAAACATACCTTCCTTTGAGCATCGGACAGACTGCCATATGGACGACATAGTTATAACCAGCCCTACGTAGAGAAACAACTGAAAGATTTCAAAGCAAATAAATCACGAGGTCCGGATGGAGCCCAAATTCGGTTTTAAAAATTCTACTGCGCCGGCCCCTTATCTAGTTCCAATTTATTGCGTATCTCTTACCCAGCACAGTCGCAATGAACTGGAAAAAAGCGTAGGTGACTCTTGCATATTGTTGTTGTTGTTGTTGTTGTGGTCTTCAGTCCTGAGACTGGCTTGATGCAGCTCTCCATGCTACTCTATCCTGTGCACGCTTTTTCATCTCCCAGTACCTACTGCAACCTACGTCCTTCTGAATCTGCTTAGTGTATTCATCTCTTGGTCTCCCTCTACGATTTTTACCCTCCACGCTGCCCTCCAATACTAAATTGGTGATCCCTTGATGCCTCAGAACATGTCCTACCAACCGATCCCTTCTTCTGGTCAAGTTGTGCCACAAACTTCTCTTCTCCCCAATCCTATTCAATATTTCCTCATTAGTTATGTGATCTACCCATCTAATCTTCAGCATTCTTGTGTAGCACCACATTTCGAAAGCTTCTATTCTCTTCTTGTCCAAACTATTTATCGTCCATGTTTCACTTCCATACATGGCTACACTCCATACAAATACTTTCAGAAATGACTTCCTGACACTTAAATCTATACTCGATGTTAACAAATTTCTCTTCTTCAGAAACGCTTTCCTTGCCATTGCCAGTCTACATTTTATATCCTCTCTACTTCGACCATCATCAGTTATTTTGCTCCCCAAATAGCAAAACTCCTTTACTACTTTAAGTGTCTCATTTCCTAATCTAATTCCCTCAGCATCACCCGACTTAATTAGATTACATTCCATTATCCTTGTTTTGCTTTTGTTGATGTTCTCTTGCATATAAGAAGGGTAAAAGAACAGACCCGTAAAATGACAAACAAATATCGCTAGCAGAACTCTTGAGCATATTCTCATTCGAGTATAATAAATTTTTTTGAGGCAGAGAAGCTTATGTCTACGAATCAGCATGGTTTTAGAAAGCATCGCTAGTGTGAAATTCAGCTTGCCCTTTCCTACTATGCTGTCTATGGATGAAAAGCAACAGACGGATTCCATATTTCTAGATATGCGGGAATCATTTGACACGGTGCCCCACTGCAGTCTGTTAACGAAGCCACGAGCATAGGGAGGAAGTTCACAGATGTGTGAGTGGCTCAAAGACTTCTTAAGTAACAGAATCCAGAATGTTGTCCTCGATGACGAGTTTCATCAGAGATAAGGGTATCGTAAGGGAATTCCTGGAGGGAAAGCGACATTCTATTGAGAAAATTTAGAGAACCGGAGTTTGAAGCTAACTGAAGCTACTACCGCCAACATACATTGCGCGTAAGGACCACGAAGATAAGATACGAGAAATTAGGGCTCATACGAGGGCATATCGATAGCCGTTTTTCACTCGCTCTGTTTGGTAGTAGAACAGGAGAAGAAATGAGTAGTAGTGATAAACAGTCCCCCCCGCCACGCAAGGTGGCTTGCGGAGTATCTATGTAGATGCAGATGTAGAGGAAGACGTAGACGTAAATTTGACGGACGTCGTCGGGCGAACATAGAATACCTTTTCTTCTACGTATCTGCCTCAAAATCTCATCAGTTTGAACTTGTTACTTATAATCTGTCTTGATCGAAAAAATGTTTATTCACATGACCGGTTTCGGTTTCTCTAGAACCATCTTCAGATCTGCAATTTTGGTTACAGGAGTAACCCGTCCACACGCAGCAACCTTCACATGCTGCATCACATCCAGTTCTTGTTAGAGCTTGCGTAAGAGGAAAAATGTCTGCCGGTGTGAGTCAGAATTCAACAGCGGCAGGATTTTCGTTCTTGCAACTGCATTTTTTTGTACTGTTTCGTTTCGTTCTACCGCTGTGCGTGATGCTGATGGTGCTGAATATGCTCACAAAAAGGTCGTTGAGACTATGTTCCTGCGATATATTATAGTCTGAATTCCTTACATACGGATATTGCTGCGTGCTATTCTGTAAGAATGAAAACGGAAAAAAACGGTCACATAAGTTACCACAAATTTTCGGATGATAATGACCTAACAAATACGTGATTGAAAGTGGTTTCTCGGCAAAACGTCACGAAAAACACGCTGTCAAATTCGTTAGATGTACACAGTCATAATTTTGCCGAGGCAGATTATGGATCTGGTTGCAATAGAAAGATTCTGGAAACAGCACATTTCCAAATTATCCTCTCCAAGCGATATCTAAACGACAAATTGAACAGCAGCCATCCAGGAAAAGAAGTGCAAGCCGTACGCAAGAAACCTGCACAGATGTTGGATTAAATTAATTCATGGATTCTGGAGTTCTAAAAGAAGACATGCTTTCCAAACTAAAAGCCTTAACTTTCCTACATAAATCATTTTTTGATAATAGTTAAGAATCAATAACTTTTAAATTTGAAAAATTTAAACTAAGCATGTTCATAAAGAGACCTGTACACATCTGAATACTGTCGACCTATGTCGGTGAATACGTCTTAATGAAAGTATTAAAGAAAATATCCTGTTCAGCCTGCAGATAAATGATTTCAGCTAACACATTAAACCCATTAATTGATTTGATATATTCCCGTGACATTACAGGAAGCAACATGTGTTCCTTTGATGAATTTCTCAAATGCAGTGTCGGATATTGTGGCAGGAACTCTCCGGTACTTGCATACTCTTTGCGTGAGAAAACAGTTGGAAATGTTTTCAGTGCCAGAACTAGAAAAAGTAGCTTTTTTCTGTTTTTCAAAAAAGTTCAAATGTGTGTGAAATCTTGTGGGACTTAACTGCTAAGGTCATCAATCCCTAAGCTTAAACGCTACTTAACCTAAATTATCCTAAGGACAAACACACACACCCATGCCCGAAGGAGGACTCGAACCGCCGCCGGGACCAGCCGCACAGTCCTTGACTGCAGCGTCATAGACTACTCGGCTAATCCCGCGCGGCCTTTTCTGTTTTTAAAGTTGGTGAAGACGATCCATTACTTCTTAGTGACCTTGGGTCCAAATACCTGGAGGTTTTAATTAAAGTGCAGCTACTCACTAGGGTGTAGTGTGGGATGTAATTATCGTACGAGAGCGAAACATGATAAATATGCTAATGCTTTAATGGGGAGCCGTTTTATGCTGAAAACGATTAGTTCCAATTTTGGCCACCAGGTGCAAATCTGACGCTGTACAGCATCTCGTCAACGCCTCCGGTGCTCATATTGTACAAACTGTGTAAACGGAGATTAATAATAAAATCAACAGTATGCCTTTATAATTTTTTTGAATTTTCCTGCCCACATCCTGTTCCTAATCCACTACATGTGGAACCATTTCTGTATGTCTCTCAGGTATTCATAGCGCTAGATTTGCTCCAGGTGGCCAAAATAGGAACTATTTTTTTTTCCAATGTAACTTTGTTCCTCATTAACACGTTGGAATATCTACCAAGTTTCGATACCACACGGTAATTACAGCCCTCACTGGACATCTAGTAATAGCTGTACTTCAATTGTAACCACCTGGTATACCTTACTACTCGTGCTGAAGTAGATAGTTTTCTTTCCTCCATAAGATGACGAAGTTTTCGTACTCTAAACCGGTAAATTGAAAGTTGCTGCGTGTTTAACAGCATAGATTCCGCATTGAATAGCAGATGGTAGCAGTTAAAACCTTATACAAAACTTTAAGGAACAGTCAGCAGTCAGCGCATTGTGGCGACCGACTGAACGTAGCATCATAATGCGTTCAGGTAAGTAGCGCCGCGGATGATACAGCATACTAGGGTGCTATGGGAACACAACGCGACCATTGGCGTTAGCCGGTAATCTGGATGCGAGAAATTGTATTTCTGACATGTTACGGCCATTGTCCTATCTCTGAAGTATCCATGAGGGATTTGTCAACAAGATATTGTAAGACCATTAGTTGCCCCTACTTTCTTGACCAATCTCGTTACAGAGCGTGTTTGACTGTTACCCCTGTTACATTCCAGACGTCCCACCTACTTAAAATATCTGGGAATCAGTTGCCGAGAAAATGACACGACACGACTCTCCACACAAGACGATTGATGATTTCTGTCATGGAATGACATACCAACATTCGACGTCCAAGCTGAGTTCGATTTGATGACCAGCTGTAACAGAGATGTCTGCACTTGCCAGAGGTGGAAGCTCTGATACTAATTCGAGGGCATACTGAAAAGTAATGCCTCCCAGTTGTTTACGTAAAAACTCTTGACACTGGTTAGATGCAGCTCTCCATGCTACTCTATCCTGTGCAAGCTTCTTCATCTTCGAGTAACTACTGCGACCTACATCCTTCTGAATCTGCTTAGGATATTCATCACTTGGTCTTCCTCTGCGATATTTACCCTCCACGCTTCCCTCCAGTACTAAATTGGTGATCCCTTGGTGTCTCAGAACGTGTCCTATCTACCGATCGCTTCTTCTATTCAAGTTGTGACCCAAATCCCTTTTCTCCGCAATTCTACTCAGGACCTCCTCATTAGTTACGTCATCAACACATCTAATTTTCAGTATTTTTCTGTAACACCATATTTCGGAAGATTCTATTCTCTTCTTTTCTAAACTATTTATCGTCCACGTTTAACTTCCATACATGGCTACACACCACACAAATACTTTCAGAAAGGATTTCCTGACAAATCTATACTCGATGTTAACAAATTTCTCTTCTTCAGAAACGCTTTCCTTGCCATAGCCGGCCTACATTTTATATCCTCTCTACTTGGACCATCATCAGTTACTTTGCTCTCCAAATAGCAAAAATCATCTACTGCTTTAAGTGACATTTCCTAATCTAATTTCCTCAACATCACCTGATTTAATTCGACTACATTCCATTATCCTCGTTTTACTCTTGTTGATGTTCATCTTATGTCCGTCTTTCAAGACAACGTCCATTCCATTCAACTGCTCTTCCAAGTCCTTTGCAGTCTCTGACAATTACAATATCGTCGGCAAACCTCAAAGCTTTTATTCCCTCTCCGCGGATTTTAATTCCTACTCCAAATTTTTCTTTTGTTTCCTTTACTGCTTGCTCAATATACAGACTGAATATCATCGGGGATAGGCTACAGTTCTGTCTTACTCCCTTCTCAACCCATGCTTCTCGTTCATGCCCCTCAACTCTTATGACTGCCGTCTGGTTTTTGTGCAAATTGTAAATAGCCTTTCGCTCCCTTCATTTTACCCCTGCCACCTTCAGAATTTGAAATACCATATTCCAGTCAAAAGATTTCTCTAAATTTGCAAGTGCTAGAAACATAGGTTTGCCTTTCCTTAATCTATCTTCTACGATTAGTCGTAGAGTCACCATTGTCTCGCATGTTGCAACAATTCTATTTAATCCAAACTGATCTTCCCCGAGGTCGGTTTCTACCAGGTTTTCCATTTTTCTGTAAAGAGTTCGTGTTAGTATTTTGCAGCCATGTCTTATTAAACTGATAGTTAGGTTAATTTTCACACATGTCAACAACTTCTTTCTTTGGGATTGCAATTATTATATTTTTCTTGACGTGTGAGTGTATTTCAGTTGTCTCATATGCCTCAACTTCTAAAGCTTTTTTAAAAAACAAACTTTATTAACATTCTATATCTTTAATCTACATTTCAACATGCGGGGGGTCCAAAAAACTGATTTATACTGTTTCAACTTTAATGATTGAGGAAGTATTAGTGATAAGCCAATCTAATTGTCATTATGTCGTGTTCTCGTGATTAGTGTGTGTAGCCATTCTTTTATTGTTCTTTTTCTCCTTTCAGTTGCCAGTAACTACAAGTAAACAACAAGATGTCTGGAACCATTTCATTAGAGCAAAGAGAGTAGATTTTAAAGGGTTATTGGAAATGTGAAAACATGAAAGAAGTGCTGAGACGCTGCCAGACAGAGTTTGACACCGCGACCGTATAACAATAACGAAGTTACGCGACATTCTGAAAGCGAAGACAGTGTGCGTGATCTATAGAAGGGACGGTGTGGCAGGAAGAAATCAGTAGCGCGTGAAGAGGAGTGGGCGCAGTGATAAAAACTCTGACAACATCTCGAAACAAGCCTAAGCGACAAGCACTGCGTGAATCAGGAGGAAGCAAATCAAGTTTTCTCCGCATTTTAAAGCAAGTAAATTGGAAACCCAGGTTGCTTCACGCAATGTATGTGGATGATCCGGACAGGCGCCTCGAATTTTGTGAATGGGTTTTCAATAATGGACAGTTGACTGATGCCATTGTTTAGACAGATGAGGCGATGTTCATATTAAATGGAACTATCAGTCCCCATTACTGTGTGTACTGGACAAGAGCTAGTTCCTGTGTTACGGAAGAACTAGCTGTTAATCTTCGTGGGTTACCAATGTGTTGTGGTATGTCTGTCAGATGACTTGCAGGGACATTCTTTTTGAGAGAACAGTAACATGTGTAAAGTACCTTGGCATGTTGCACGAATGAACTGTACCAGTAGTTCACCAACTGAACCGAGACGATGAAGTTTCATTTTTTTTTCCTGACCAAGACGATGTACCGTCACGTTACCATCGTTGCGTGTCGTAATTCCCTGATGAAACATTTGTTGAGGGATGGTCAGGCCGACGAGGAATTGTTGAGTTTTCACCCAGATCTTCCGACCTAACGCCGTTAAACTTCCTTCTGTGGTGAACTCTAAAGGATGCCATCTCCGACACTAAGCCCCGTACGCTGGATGACATGGGACAGCTGACTCTGACAGCCTGTGAATCCTTTCCAACGTCAACCAGGACAGATGTGCTTCGGTCTGTTCCGCAGAGTTCCACGTGCTGTGCTGCTGCCGGTGAAGGACGTTTTGAACATTTTCAATAGTTAAACGTCAGCAGGTGTCGTGAATATCTATGCGATTAAAAATTCAGTTTTTATTGTTTTTGTTCGAGTTATTAGTCAAAAGAGTTTAACCCCCTTTGCCAGACATCTACTATTTATATCTCAAAGTAGTCACCATGGCGATGAAATTTCTCCCAGCGAGAGAGCAGTTTGTTGGTACCGTCAGCGTAGAATGTTTGACTGTGTTGACGGATCCACCACCTCACCTTTGCTTGCACCGCATCATCACTATCCAAGTCCTCGGATTTGTTCTGTAAGTTTTGTAAAGACTCTAAGCACAGTCACACACGTTGAGATTAGCACTACCGTTTCCTTCATTACTAGCGAACAACCCAACGTCGCACATTACTGGCGTCGATACAATCATCACTGTACACAGGTTTAATTATTCTTCGGATTTCGATTCGAGGCGCCTTTCTGCGGCTACAAACTTTACTACATATTGCTGTTTCTCGCGCAAGGACATCGTTACATTACGCACCACCGCTCTGCAAGCTACAGTTCGGAGCCCTCTAGCGGCAGACGGTTGCAACTTCCGTCAGTGAAGCGGGAAAGTCGACCGAGTAACATGCATGGCATGTAATGCCTCTACCGACAGTGAGAACAGAGTAAAAATTTAAGGGGCTACTTTTCAGCACGCCCTTGCATCAGTCTGAAAGTAATGTACCACTAAGACCAATACAATTATAAGATTTTGCTTACAATTTTTATAAATTTGTAGACATATATACCAAATTGTAGCCGTGTATTCCTCCTGATGGCCTGCAAATACAATTATGTA
This sequence comes from Schistocerca piceifrons, assembly GCF_021461385.2. Taxonomy (NCBI): domain Eukaryota; kingdom Metazoa; phylum Arthropoda; class Insecta; order Orthoptera; family Acrididae; genus Schistocerca; species Schistocerca piceifrons. Next base: position 384,274,002 of record NC_060145.1, read on the forward strand.
TTCTTACAGCAGTACAAGAAGCAAAATTTCTGATCATGTCCTTTCTGTCGTTCCAAGTCTAATGGCCATCAGTGTACTTTTACATAGCGGACAAGTTTGTAATCAGTGGAAATTCTTTCATATTCATTTAGCTATTCCACATCATTCACAGTCATTTCACTTAGGGTGTGGTGCGAGCAATCATCCTTCCCGAATCCTTTCTAACGGAGAGAGTGAGGGACAGCAGAACGGTTCTGAGGCGCATTTCATATTCTTATGATAGGCATCTAGCGACGAAGAGACGTATCCAAAAAAGTCAACTAATGTTAAATGTTTAAGAGCGTAGTTTTCCTGCTTGACATGAAACGAAAATATTTACAGAAACAGTAATATTCTAAGATGTGCTTAATTTTAGTTGACACTGGTCAACTCTGCCTCGATCCAAGCGAAATTGACCACTTCTCTCCGTGGCAGAGAGGTACGGAGCACGGCCACTCTGAGGTTAGTGGATGTGAGAATGGGAATGTACTGTTATTTGTCTTCCAGTGCTGACAACTCATTAGGCGTGCGTGACTAGTACCAATTACATACTCTGGTATAAATTTTGACACAGAAGTGTACATTGGGCATTACAGGGAAGGTATATGAAATTAAATTAGGGCTATTGTCATACTACAACGCAATGAGTAGAAGAAAACTGACACTGAAAACATTCCATTTTTACAGACGACACAACACTTCGTCAGATAACTACGGTGTGAAAAGTTTCGGTTCGCTGAGGGTGGCAGCAATCTAAATGGAGAAAATTGGAATGGTGGCGAATTTTGACGACCAGGGACGGCTACTAACATATCGCACCTTTACTGTAACTAGTCTCTTGGGGTCTCATAACATACTAATTTACGTAGGTCACCACTTAGTAATAAGATCGTAGCGTATGTCGGTATTGGCTCCTGAGCAAAAATGTTTATCGACCACTGCTCTGCAAGGTACTAGGTCTCCAAAGATCTCGGCGTCCTTGAAACGTGAAATCTTGAAGCTAAGTAATGACTTCAAAGAAATAAGAGTTCGTCGTCGAATTATCCCATGCCTCTGCCGCTTTTTTCGCAGATCGCAAAGTGGACGAATATTTAATTGGTAAATGTAGAATGTAAATGAAGTGGTAGGGTGCATTGAGTTGAGAGTGGTATTTTGCTGAGCCAGAATTGAAAAGAAGGCTCTGAACACATTTATTTGCCTCAGTGGTATGTTAACATCGGAAAATGAACCATTTCACAGTTGCCACAATGAGAATGGTAGTTCAAGTCACAGATACTTAAAGAAATGCCTAAAACTTAGCACACAAAAATATTTAAATGCAATAAATAATAAGAGAAATACATTTAGGAAAATTTAAACAGTAAAAAAATTGAGAATATTAATAACTGATGGTAATCATTAGAATCCTAGCCTCTGAAAGAAATATATTGATTACCAGCTTGAGCTTCACACACCTTTCATTTGGCTCATTAGGTCAGCTAAAATACAGGTAGGTTGAAACTGAACGACTTAGCTATATGACAACAGAAAAAAATAGTAAGCTCTTTGAGGAATTTTAACACGTTACGTTTGTTTGCATGGCCGTCTTCCGCAGCAGCTGTTCATTTATTGTTAGTTAATCCGTCTGAAGCTTACTGTAATTAACAAAAGAGAATTACCAGACGTGTTTCCATTTTATTTACATAGCAACTTTTTTGATCGTTTTGCAAATATGGATAAATATTTTTGTACCGTTTGGTTGCTATAGATTAAAAACAGTATTTCTTTATAAAGTTGGGGTGTAGTTTACGTACGGTGTTTCTGCTTCTTGTTCACATATTCTGCAAACCACTGCTTTGATAGCTAACGTTGTGGTCGAAAGGCACTTCGTTATACACATACACATGACAGGATTTTTCTTTTTTGAAAGCACTTTCTCTTACGCTGCATCGTCGTTATTTGCAATTCAGTTCACTTTAGACGTAGAACTGCAGTTACATATGTTAGGTACACAGCACAGTAATAGTGTTCATGTTTGTTCATTTGTGTTTTTCGGGGAGGTTGTGTGTTGCCAACCTGTAAATCTTTGTTCACTCGTTTTTTGTGTAGGTTGTGAGTGTATTAACTAATAAATTTTTTTATATAATGTGTGTGCGCCTGCGCGCGCGATTGAAGTCTAACCAGGAGGACATCTGACACCAGATGTAAAGAAAATGTAGGAGCGTAGAAGTGTAGGACAAATTGTTCCGCTTTTGAAGAATACTCACACCAACACCAACACAAAAATACCACAAAAGGATTGCCAAACGTATATGTACAACGAAGTTTCGAGCCCAACCTCCGCTAACAACAAACAAAAAATCAGTACTTTGCAGATACAAGAGACAGAAACATCGTAAGTAAATCGCACACCAACTTTATAAATAAATACTGTTTTCAATCTGTAATAAACAAAATGTACAAACACATACATCCATATTTCCAGCATTAATTAACTGCAGTAAGCTAAAGACGGAAAAATCAATAATAATGTAACTGATTAAAGCATGAATATTTAAAAAGGAATACAGACTTTAAAGGATTAACCTCTCATAATTAAACACATGCCTTTAAGAGAAAGTGCACAATTTCAAAAATTAATTTTTCTTCAATAAATGAACACAGGAATGTGATGTACACAAAAACTATTAGCCTTAAAATCTAGATCCTGGTTGCATTATACAAGCAGGCTTAAAAATCTTTGGCATATACTGGTAACTCGGAATGATGAACCACAAAACCGAAAGCAAAATAACTGTCCTTACTCAAAGCTAGGCAGCGTTGCATGCGAGAAACCAGATTCAGTCACTATAGCAAAACCTCACTCAAAGAATAAGAGTTACAAGCAACACTTAAGTAACGCGTAACAAAAGGAGCTTACCTTTGACTGTGTAAGTACTAGCAAGCGAGCATCGGCAACCGGAAGTAGTAGAATAGTAGAAATGAGAAACATGCTGACTGAAGACTCAAACAGCGACCACAGTGGCAGTGGGATGTAGTTATGTTTCAAACTCTGTAGACACACATTCCAAGACACGGCGAACCGTTGCTCAGTTCTCGTTGGAACAATCGGATTTATTTTTTTAACAGCAGGTAAACACTGAGGCCAGGAGGAAGCGCGCGTGCGGTTAAATAAGCTCGGTATACAGCTAAGATCTCTCTCGCGAAACGCCAGCGAACCTATCACTAGGATACGACGAGCAGAGACATGTAATGAGCGGCTGATATCGATTGTGACGCACGCTTAGCTCTGTATGGAACTTGTAAATGAAAGCCCTTATGAACTGTTTTGCTTCGAAGGCCCTCTTCGTCCGCTGCCTCTAAAACACAATTCGATGGCAACAGGGGCGTTGCTACATTGCTTCCATTCCCTATTGTTCCTAAAATATCAGCCCTAGTGCCTTGTTTCACAAACTGTATTCTAGCACCAACTGTTCGTTGCTCTACTAACAACCCTGTCCTGACCAGAGTATCTTCTGCGTTACGTGCAACGAGGCAGCAACGTACAGGCAGTCCTACGCAGTGCGCTTGTAATGTGTTCGCGCAAAGGGTAGTTCCCCGTCCTGCTGGGCTAGACTGCCACATTTCCTGAACAGCTTCTGCTTATCTCCAAATAACTCCATACCACTACAGCTAAACGCTTCCGCAGCACTTTCAGCGTATCTAAACCCCTATATGGAGCCAGCACGGTCCGTTACTCTCGCGGAAATCCGCTTTTAGTTTCACGAGCTTCGCTCTCCACAGGTCACTGCGCTATTAGACGTCGCCTCTCCCGTCCTGGGACCGCCCCGTCAGTCCCATAAGTATCGAGTGTGGATTAATGAAAAATAGGAAAAAGTTTAAGCGGCGGTTTTAAAGCTGAAGCTGTTCTACAAAGTGTTTCTCCCTCCCGCTTCGAGTACTACGCACAGAACATTCATTCAATCAGAGAAACGTCCGTCTTCAGGATGTTGTTCAACTGACGTGTATCATTCCTAACTCATCTTGAAAACCATCAGAACCGAGCGAGGTGGCGCAGTGGTAGCACACTGGACTCGCATTCGGGAGGACGATGGTTCAATCCCGCGTCCGGCCATCCTGATTTAGGTTTTTCGTGATTTCCCTAAATCGCTCCAGGCAAATGCTGGGATGGTTCCTTTGAAAGGGCACGGCCGACTTCCTTCCCCATCCTTCCCTAATCCAATGAGACTGATGACCTCGCTGTTTGGTCTCTTCCCCCAAACAACCCAACCCCAACCCAAAATCATCAGAGACCGATTCCATTGTAGGTTAGTATTGATAACGTCAGGTTTCATCATCCGTGATGATTTTCGCCTAAAAGAAAAGAAAAAACATCTTTCACATTTCAATCAGGTTGTGGCAGGTATCTACGCGTCGTTGTTCTTGTTCGGGATTGCAGGAGAAACTTCGCACACACTCTTCTCCTCTCCAAAGCGTTCTGGAAAATTTGTTAATAATATATTTCAGCTATCAGTCGTCCTTTTTAAATTTTATTGGCAGATCCAGATTTCAGCTAGAAACTAGCCATTTTCAATGTTAAGAATACAAGAGGTACATAGTTAGATGATGTCATAAAAAATTTGAAATTAATGGCTTCACTCATATGGTTGGTATTTTACATACCACTATCATTTTTTATCAATGCATGTAATGCCTGTTGGTCAGGCTTCATCTACAGTTCATTGAATACTACAGTTTGCGGAAGGCGGGCTGTATGGAGCACACATCGGTTGGTTACATGGCGCCATCTATGTGAACTACGTATAAACCTCAAGGAAAGTAAACCACTTCAAATTTAATTACATAAAATGAAACATAAGTAAAATTCTTACATTGTTGTCAGACTTACTTCATATTTATCATCAAGTAATACAATTTCCATGTTCACTGCTTGTGAGTCCGTTATCATCATTAAAACATTTTTTTTTTTTAATTTTTGTATACACCGATTAGTTGATACGGCTTAAACATATTTATTTTTATATTATATCTACCTTTGGGTGTAGGGTTTGACCCAGGGCGTACAAGGTGACACCTCCCGTCTTGTCAATATGTAACAACCATTTGCATTATACTACACGTGTACGATGAGTATAATTCTGAACCAACAGAACTTCTTGCATGATATGTTAGGTCAGATGCATAGACAGAATTATTAACAGCAATTCAATATATTGGTTGTTTTGGATTTATAAGGAAAATCGGCTTTAAGGGAGAAAGAAGTTAGCACCCACTATATCTACAGCGGAATAGCCAAATTGTTATAACTATGCATCTGACTGATGTTTGACGCCATCTATGAATAGTATAATTATTATCTTTTAATTAAGGGAGATAATAATATAAAAATAAATATATTTAAGCCATATCAACTAATAGGTGCGTACAGCACGTACCTTCTAGTATTTTATAAATAAATAAATGTTTTTTAAAAATTTAAAAAGAGTTTCACCCATCTGTAGTAATTTAAAAGTTTTAATAATACTAACGGACTCACAAGGAGTGAACATGGAAATTGTATTACTTGATGATAAATATGAAATAAGTCTGACAACAACGTAAGAATTTTACTTATGTTTCATTTTAAGTAATTAAATTTCAGGTGGTTTACTTCCCTTGAGGTTTATATGTAGTTCCCATAGATGGAGCCATGTAGCCAACCGATGTGTGCTCCATACCGCCCGCCTTCAGCATACAGTAATATTCAATAAACTGTAGATGAAGCCCGACCAACAGGCATTACACGCATTGATCAAAAATGATAGTGGTATGTAATATACAAACCATATGAGTTAAGCCATTAATTGCAACTTTTCTATGACATCATCTAACTATGTACCTCTTGTATTCTTAGCATTGAGAATGGCTAGTTTCTAGCTGAAATGTAGATCTGCCAATAAAATTTAAAGAGGTTGACTGATAGCTGAAATCTATTATTCACAAGTCAATATAACAGTCGCTGCGTGCAACAGCTGAATGGAAGGTAACCTGATTCTGGAAAAGTCTTGAACAGTAGATTTTGAGATGTTCAGGTCGTTCCTCTATTACAATTGGTGAAACAGCAACGTAGACGCACCACAGTCGCATGTCCATTGCTTAGAACTACCTGCTCACAACTGATTGGTCGAATGAACAGCTGCAGTTTTCAGTTGTTAGTTCAAGCCGTCACCTTAGTAACTGCATTGACGTCGCTTGTACGCCAGATCTTAGACAGTGTTGATTCCAAACCAGTTGTTACGAAACCGGAATCATATGAGAGTAAGCATCAACTTTCGTCTTAATTTTCAATAAACTTTGCCCAGCTGTTTCACTGTGCCTTCATTGTCTACTGTCGCGAGTGTCATTTATTATATCCAACATAATCGATGGATGGAACGCAAACTGGAAAACTGTGAAACTTCCTAGCAGATTAAAACTATGTGCCGGACCGAGACTCGAACTCGGGACCTTTGCCTTTCGTGGGCAAGTGCTCTACCATCTGAGCTACCCAAGCACGACTCACGGCCCTTCCTCACAGCTTCACTTCTGCCAGTACCTCGTCCCCTACCTTCCAAACTTTATAGAAGCTCTCCTGCGAAGTTTCATATCAGCGCATACTCCGCTGCGGAATGAAAATCTCATTCTGGAAAAATGTGTCTTGACACAGTTATGTTGAACGCACACAGTTCAGAGCCTTTAGCTGAATATTTTCGACAAAGTAACAAAAAAATTCTTCTCCAAATGTCTTCCAGAACTGATCAGTGAACATCATAGAAATTAAATGCTTCTTCTGAAAATTTACTTTGGCAAGAAGAGCTGTTCCTCGAACACTGGTGAAAAACACAGTCTTCCAAATGTCAGTAACTGGAAAACAAAGAATGAGGTCCCTTACTGGTCGATATGACTGCTACAACAAAAGCAACCACTGTGGAGCGGACTCGACGTGAAGACTGTCTATGCCAAGAACGAGTAATGAAAAGTCATTGTTTCTAGCAGTAACCATCTAAACGATGACAGGTCATATGTGCCGAGCTGGTAAAGTACGGTCTGTGGAGCCGCGACGTCCTGGTTGAAATCTGCGATGGACTCAAACTGGACGGAGACAGCGGTGACGGCTCAGCTGAAGTTCTTCGGATCCGGTGTGGCGATGTCACTGCCTTGTGCCGCCACAGCGCGAGGTTAAATCCTCGATGTGCGGAGTTTTACTTCTTTCTGACTGGCTGCTTAGCCGAGTTCTGGAGCCAGAACACAGTCCTGATGTCGACGCTAGCTGCGCGCGGCGATTGAGATTTCGGCACGGCCGTCGTCGTCGCCATCTGGTGGTCTCCCCGCTGACTACTTGGCCCTGCCGCATTGCTTGTGGAGCTGCGTGCGTTTGAATTGCGGCCAGCAGACATTCGGCCACCGGCGTTCAGCGGTGGGCTCACTATTCATCAGATGTATTTACTGCTGGATTATAACCACTGCACACAGGATTTTTTTCCAAAAGATTCACCCAGTTTGCTACGACTATATTTCCTACAAGAATGACGACAGAAAGCTGAGATACAATTTCTTACATTAGGACTATAAATTGGTATTAAATGTACTGGATTTGACAAGAATATACAGGCCATCATTGTAGGCAAACCCACCCCTTCCTTCCGCCTCCTCAACTTCTATGTCACCATCTACGGCCATCCTATCACCCTCACCCCCACCCTTAAGTACCTTTGCGTCACCCTCGACCGTCGCCTGTCCTGGACCCACCATCTCCGGACAATCCAAGCCAAGGCATGCTCCCGACTCCATCTCCTTAAGCTCCTTTCTGGCCATACATGGGGTCTGGACCCCTCCACCATACTCAACTATAAATCCGTCATCCGCCCTATCCTCTGCTACGCCCACCCTGCCTGGATCTCCGCCCCTCCTACCTTTTACAAATCCCTTCAAATCCTCAAACGCCATGCTCTTCGCCTCGCCTATTGCATATGTCTCCCCTCCCCCACGCGGATCCTTATTCCGTTCCCTCACCGTTTCCTCGAACGGATACAGATCCTTTACACCTCCGGTAAACTAGATCCCCCTCACCCACTTGTCTCTCACATCCTCTCCCAACCCCGTCCACTACTGAGCCTGTATTTCCATGTCCCACCCGGTCTCTATCTCTCCACTCTCCTTACCTTCTCCCAAGGTGGCTTCCGCCAGCTCCCCCTCCCTTATGATGTCCTCCTCCCCTCCATCTACCCCTCCAATCAACTTTGATCCTCCTCTCCCACTTCCTGTGTTTTCTCCTCATGGCACCCTCCCTCCCTTCTCTCACCCTTCCCTCTCTCCTCCCTTTCTCCCCCCTCCTTCCCTGGCTTCCCCTACCCCTCATACCTTCATACCTCCCCCCATCTCCTCCGCCATTGGCATCTCTGCTCTCCCCTCTCCCTCCCCGACCACCTTCTTTCCCTCTTGGCAGGTCCTCGGATTCGCACACGTTACGTGGACATTCACGGGCCGGAGATCATCGCCATCGGTTTAGTGTGTGTGCGGTCGTGTTTGTGATTCAGTGTTTTCAGCCGCCCACGCTCCTACGTTCACTTGTGTCGTCTAAATCATCAGTGTTTGTGCACAGTGCCAACAGTTTTCTTGTTTTTTGTCGAGTGTGAACGGCTTCATGTTTTTTAATTACTGTATCTACTGTTTTTTAACCTCCATTATGTTATTTTTCTGTCCTCATTGGTTTTCTCTCTTATTGTGCTGCTTGTGGCTGGAGCGGAATAACATTTTCCTCTGCCAGACCACCCTGTGTGACGTGCAAACTGACAATAAAGGGAAAAAAAACAAGAATATATGTTTTATATGCTTGCACACAGAATCCAAGCGTGATTTTCAGAGTTACGTCTTCATTTGGCTCTCACAAGTGTTTCATGTACATGCTGTGAATGTAAAAACTAAATGCTACTCTTCATTAATATCAAACATCCACGGTTGTAGAAGAACGTTACACTGCTACTGTTCCTTAGTCGTGGTGATTGCACGGTATGATCCTTCAACACTTGTCTAATAAGGGCGAAATATAACAAAGAGACGGTAACACATTAAAAAATACCAAATAACATTTATGAAAAATATGTTACAAACTTTGCTTCAGCTTCATGCATAGTACTTGTTGTCCTTGGGCCATAGCAAGCCTAGATTTACTTCGTGAGGAGGTTACTACAAAACACTTAAAATACTAGCTCTTTTTACATTGACTGTATAATATACGAGAGCGTGCTGAAAAGTAATGGATCCGGATTTTCTATTTTGTTTTCAGCGTAATATGTCATGCGTATTACTCGGCCGACTTTCCCGTTTCGCTGATGTAAATTGCCACTCTCTTCCCCTAGAGGGCTCGAATAGTACCGTGTAACGTGACACTGTAGAATGTAACAATGTCGGTGTGTGAGAGAGGCTCAGGAAACTGAAAGCACGAAAGTTTGTCCACATATGGAGCGCCCTTTCCTTCAGCACTGCAACACCAAACCGCAAACAAAAGGAGTGACATTTGCAACAACGCGAAGCTTTAAATTCGCTGTCATCATCATCCTCCACTCGGTCCCGACTTGCCCCATCCGATTTTGGTTTGTTTCCAAAACTTAAATAATACCTGCAAGAACTTCACTGATGAAGCGGTACAACCAGATGTGATGTTGTCGCTCCGTCAATTAAGTCAAAACTGTCTAAGGTAACGATTTCAAGTAACTGGTCTCTCGTTGGGGGATTTCTGTTAATCGCCAAGGTGACAATGTTGAGAAATAAACACGTAGACGTGAAGAATAAAAATGTGGAATCTTAATAAAGTTTGTTTCACTTTAAAACCTTTAAGAATTTTCACCTAATGAATTCGTCAGTATTACTTAATAGCGTGTTCTGTAGAATGCCTAACTTACAAGGGGACCCTCCATACTGTAAATCACGGATTTTTATGCGCTTCAGATATGTTGTAAAGGCACTTACCGTGAGTACCTTGCTATCCGGGGTTTTAGCGAGGGGCCTTGGTTTTTGAGAAAATCGATTTTGAAGTTCATTGCGCCGGAACAAACATATTCCGAGCAAGTCACGGTAGCGCTGGAGGTGCCGTGTTCGAATCCTGCTCGTGTACTTTGTTTTTCTACAGAATCGACCGAATTTTTCCATTTTATTTCGAAGAATATCAACAAACAGTGTAAAGTGTGCGAAATTATAAAGATACTTTCAGTTATTAATTTTTTCAAACATTCATTCCGTTTGTGGTTCGCAGTTGGAGTTCCAAATGTTCGTACAACAGTCACTTCTTGTATTGCCTGAAATCGATTTCCGCCCATTATCGTCCCCTCTCCCGTGAATATCTTTAGCCATAACGGAAACCCCAACTCCTAGTTGCGGCCAATGAGGATCTGAGTTGCATTTCTTTACGTTGGCATCTAATTACAGCGTCAGTTGCTCAAAGCATATCTAGTGCCGTGTGTTAGAAAAATTCTGGGAAATGGAAGAAAAAAGTGTTAGAAAAATTCTATGAAATGAAGAATCAAGTGTTTCTGCAGTAGGGCAGCCAGAAGAAGATCCACAAGTAGAGGAATTGAAGGAAGAATCAAAAGGTGAAATCACAAATTCCATTAAATGAGCCGAAAATCTACTCCGTGAGCAGGAGTCGAACATGGTACCTCCACCGCAGTAGCCGTAAACCTTTACCGCTGCGCTACGCTGACTTGCTCGGAACATATGTAATGTTACGAGTATACAAAGTATGCAATGAACTTCAAAATCGTTTTTCTCAAAAACCAAGGCCCGTCACTAAAAAACCGGATAGCCAGGTACTCGGGGTAAGTGCCTCTACAACATATTTGAAGCGCATCAATATCCGTGATTTACAGTATGAAGTTCTCCTTGTTAGATGCTTTTTATGTCTACTTGAATGACAATATACAAGGTGATTTTTTCCACCGTGTACAAACTCTAGGTATCGATCTATGGGAGGGTATGCAACAAAAAACTTCTAATGAACTTATGTCCGTAAATGCACAATTTCCATGCTAGAGACCATTTATTTAGTCATACTTAGTTAAAGAGAAGGCTATCTAATACGTACTGTGCCACGCAGTCAGAGTTACAGTATACAAGGTTTCATCCTAGAGGGTGGTACTGTTCCTCATACGTCATCCCGTAGCCCCCTCTCCTGCCATAGTAATTGGTAATGTTGTTTCCGATTCACTTGTCTTGTTGACTCACCTTCTAGCGGATGTGTTACAGCGTTGTACACAATGGGTCCGTATTCGAATTGAGACCTTGTCGACATGGTGTTTACTTACGGAAAGGCAAACAGCTTCACTCCAAGTTTAAACGCAGCCAAAACCTCTCAGACAAACAGAAGCTAAACGGTGTCAAAGTTAGCGTAAGGAGGGCAATGCGTGAAGCGTTCAGTGAATTCGAAAGTAAAATTCTATGTACCGGCTTGACAGAAAATCCTAGGAAGTTCTGGTCTTACGTTAAATCAGTAAGTGGCTCGAAACAGCATATCCAGACACTCTGGGATGATGATGGCATTGAAACAGAGGATGACACGCGTAAAGCTGAAATACTAAACACCTTTTTCCAAAGCTGTTTCACAGAGGAAGACCGCACTGCAGTTCCTTCTCTAAATCCTCGCACAAACGAAAAAATGGCTGACATCGAAATAAGTGTCCAAGGAATAGAAAATGAACTGGAATCACTCAACAGAGCAAAGTCCACTGAACCTGACGGGATACCAATTCGATTCTACACAGAGTACGCGAAAGAACTTGCCCCCCTTCTAACAGCCGTGTACCGCAAGTCTCTAGAGCAACGGAAGGTTCCAAATGATTGGAAAAGAGCACAGGTAGTCCCAGTCTTCTAGAAGGGTCGTCGAGCACATGCGCAAATCTATAGACCTATATCTCTGACGTCGATCTGTTGTAGAATTTTAGAACATGCTTTTTGCTCGAGTATCATGTCGTTTTTGGAAACCCAGAATCTACTCTGTAGGAATCAACATGGATTCCGGAAACAGCGATCGTGTGAGACCCAACTCGCTTTATTTGTTCATGAGACCCACAAAATATTAGATACAGGCTCCCAGGTAGATGCTATTTTCCTTGACTTCCGGAAGGCGTTAGATACAGTTCCGCACTGTCGCCTGATAAACAAAGTAAGAGCCTACGAAATATCAGACCTGCTGTGTAGCTGGATTGAAGAGTTTTTAGCTAACAGAACACAGCATGTTGCTATCAATAGAGAGACGTCTACAGACGTTAAAGTAACCTCTGGCGTGCCACAGGGGAGTGTTATGGGACCATTGCGTTTCACAATATATATAAATGACCTAGTAGATAGTGTCGGAAGTTCCATGCGGCTTTTCGCGGATGATGCTGTAGTACACAGAGAAGTTGCAGCATTAGAAAATTGTAGCGAAATGCAGGAAGATCTGCAGCGGATAGGCACTTGGTGCAGGGAGTGGCAACTGACCCTTAACGTAGACAGATGTAATGTATTGCGAATACATAGAAAGGAGCATCCTTTATTGTATGATTATATGATAGCGGAACAATCACTGGTAGCAGTTACTTCTGTAAAATATCTGGGAGTATGCGTGCGGAACGATCTGAAGTGGAATGATCATATAAAATTAATTGTTGGTAAGGCGGGTACCAGGTTGAGATTCATTGGTAGAGTCCTTAGAAAATGTAGCCCATCAACAAAGGAGGTGGCTTACAAAACACTCGTTCGACCTATACTTGAGTATTGCTCATCAGTGTGGGATCCGTACCAGATCGGGTTGACGGAGGAGATAGAGAAGATCCAAAGAAGAGCGGCGTGTTTCGTCACAGGGTTATTTGGTAACCGTGACAGCGTTACGGAGATGTTTAGCAAACTCAAGTGGCATACTCTGCAAGAGAGGCGCTCTGCATCGCGGTGTAGCTTGCTCGCCAGATTTCGAGATGGTGCGTTTCTGGATGAGGTATCGAATATATTGCTTCCCCCTACTTATACCTCCCGAGGAGATCACGAATGTAAAATTAGAGAGATTCGAGCGCGCACGGAGGCTTTCAGACAGTCGTTCTTCCCGCGAACCATACGCGACTGGAACAGGAAAGGGAGGTAATGACAGTGGCACGTAAAGTGCCCTCCGCCGCACACCGTTGGATGGCTTGCGGAGTATAAATGTAGATGTAGATGTAGAACGGGCGGCGGGCAGCAAGATTGTATCAGGAGACCTATCCCCGCCGACAACCACCACAACATTCAATTTTCGCAACAGTGTACGTCGTTAGTCTGAAAGTCGTTTCAGGATGCAGGAAATCATCAAGGACGTACCCGTAATATGTTAGAACACCAGACTTGGAGGAAAATGTAGTTAACACTGTGGAAGGCGACCGCCGCTTCAGTACCAGCCGGTTGGCCCTCCAGTAACGGGTAAGCCAGACGACCGTGTGAAACATTCTCCGTGACAGTTGTTACTGCCCCAATCGCTTACAGCGCGTGCAGGGCTTACTAGCGACAGATTTTCCACATCTGGAGCCAGTTTTATCATGGTTTCTTCACCAGATGAGGCCACCTTTACGCGGAGTGGTACCTTCAGCTTTCATAATAGTCATCTGTGGGTTAGTATGCAGAACGGCCATGGTATGATGACTGCGAATCATCAGCATCGGTGCACCTGGAATGAGTGGGCCGGGATAATTGGTCACCGTATTTTGTGACCAGTCTTCCTTCCACGTCTCCTAAAAGGTCGGAACTATCGGCTTTTCTTAAGGGTGACTTTGCCCCCCCCCCCCTACTGGAAGAAGTGCCATTAATGATTCGAAGAGTTATGTGGCTGCTCCATGATGGTGCCCCTGCCCACTTCGCCGTTAATGTCCGGACGCATCTCAATCGTGTCTTCCGTCGTCGATGGATAGGACGAGGGGGTCCAGTTGCATGGCCTGCTAGTTCGCATCTCAACCCGTGCGATTTCTGGTTATGTGGCCACTCCACTCCAGAGCCCGTTCCAAATGTGGGGACACTGAAGCAGCACATTCACGCTGCCTTTGACACTGTTGAGATGCAGTCTGGCCGATGCCTGTGAGGCAGAACATGCTACGGCGCGTACACACATGCGTTGAGGCACATGGAAATCTTTTTCAACTCATGCAGTAACTGTGACGGCAAGGTATAGCGGGTTACAACGCAGTCTTTGTAACAATGCACGACTGAATAAATGGTCTGTAGAATGGAAACCATACATTTCTGGGCATGCGTTCATTAGAACGTTTTTGTTTAGTATCCTCTCATTGATCAATCCCTAGAGTTTGTACACGGTGCAAAAAACCACCCTATATATTTTCAAACGTCTGGTTAAATCCGCAGGACAGAACAGGTAGTTGGAATTGTGGAAAGGGGTCAAAAATGAGCGGCTGTCAGTTACACTCGAACACATATAACTTTATTTAGTTGCCCAAACATTACAGCGCAAAATTTTCGAGCTTAACTATCAACTGTCACACAATCTTACGGCTTAAGGGCACAACCTCCTTAATTTTTAAAACAGCTGAAGGCCCATGATTTAAAACATAACTACAATAAATTTTCAAAAGGCAGAAAGCGCAAGGTTTTATACTTAAATAATATTGCAAATGGGGCTGAAGGTCCAAACAATCTAAGACTGGACAAGTAAGGAATTTTAATTTTTAAACGGCTGAAGGCCCGCGACTTAAAAACACAACTACAATAAATTTTCAAAGGCTGAAGTCTCAAAGCTTTATCCTTAAATAATTTAAAAAAAAAGGATGCAGAAGGTCCAAACAATCTAAGATTTAACAAGTAAGGAATTTAAAGACGGCTGAAGGCCCATGATTAAAAAACACAACTACAATAAATTTTCAAAAGGCAGAAGGCCCAAAGTTTTATCCAGAAAAAAAATTTCAATCAGGCTGAAGTCCCAAACAATGCAAGACTTGACAAGTGAGGAACTTTCAATTTTAAAGCAGCTGAAGTCCCATTATTTAAAACCCAACTAACAGCACCCAAATTCAAACCATCGGCTATGAGCCATTAAAATACACAATAGAATACCAATAAGAAAAGGCAGTACAGCCAGCAGCGCTCAGAAGTTTCCGGGGGTCGGTCTGCACTTGAAATATTAACGTTTGCTTAGGGGAGACAGGTAGTCGGCCCAACTATATCCGATCCGTCGGCAACCCAACCAAGAGACAGTCAACGGACCCACCGAAAAGACGACCTGCTTTCCACCCGACCAGTACACAAGGAACTCCAAAGCCAAAACGTAAATACCTAGCCTCCCACAACCAAATATGCATAAGCTGTCAAAACTACACACGTGTGTTGGACAGCGACAACACGGTGAGGAAAGGACACTGCCTGAATTTTACGTCAGCGGCCAGGGCAAGTAACCGGAACGCTAATGACCACAAGACAGAAAATTCCGCTGGTGCACTTGGACTTCAAATAGCCAAAATACAGTTAAAATCCACCGGATGGTGGCCAAACTTTCGCCAACTCGAACACTCCCTGTTGCTCACGGGAATACCCCCAACAGCCAACCATGAAAACCAACGGCAAATGTGAACAGACTGGCTTCGGTAATTAAATTACCACTCAACCTTGATGTCCTGGGTCGGTGAGCCACGAACCTCGTAGCAATCGGAACAGTGTAGAGACCGCGTAGAGACTGCCAGCGGGCCCGGCCCACTGCGCCGCGCCGAGAATTCCTGGCTGATCCACACCAACCGACCGACTGCCACACATCAGCACGGAGACAGCACTAAAATCACTGAGCAATCGACATCACAAGCTACACACAGTTTCACGAGCACTTCCACTAAGGACTAGACAATGCTAACGACAGCGACTGTGCAATAACAAGGACGAATCGCGAGTTGTCACATGCTGGCAACCCATAAGTGATCGCTGGCCAACATGCACGTCGTCCGACAATACGACCGACCGACGACCTTCCAACGTGGTCCGCACTCCAGTGATATGTATCGGCAACCGTCGCGCGAGTCATGTCGGTCCGGACCTCATTGCTGCCGCGCCTCGATTGAACTTGTGCCGCGTTCCAACTCAAACACTGCCAGCTCCAAACTAACTGCTGGCACGTTTCAACTTACTGGCAGATCCGAACTAACTCGGAACACACGACAACCGGGAAGTAATAGCAGTCAGCAAAGATAATACACCATGACTTATATCGATAAGCGCCGCTGCTGCCACGCATGGGCAGGCAAGGCGGCGCTCAGTGACACCAGTAATTGAAATTAACATAACGAGGTGGTGCTACAGTAAAAAACGGGATGTCAAATGAGATATGGCACCAACACGAGGCACGCACGGCTCATATTTAGTACTGTCTCCGAGTACAATAATAATCGTTTATACTTGAATAGTACCGAAGGACAATCACATATCAGTATACATTTAACTTTAAACTTTAGTACGCAGTTCCGATTACTAATACTAGCGCTGTGGGATCTGAACTATGTAGATGTTGCTGCGTTCATCAGCCATCAGAGAGTGCGGCGAGCGGTGCTGCGTTCTGACGCAAGTAGACACCCAGAAGCGACGGCGTATGGAACATTTTGAGGACGTGTCTTTGCTTACGTCTCTCACTAGCGTCTGGGTCTGTCTTCAGGTTATGCTGCCGTTGTGAGGTGCCAAGTGTAACCTGGTTCAAGTGGCTCTAAGCACTGTGGGACTACGGGACTTAGCCGCGCGGGATTAGCCGAGCGGTTTAAGGCGCTGCAGTCATGGACTGTGCGGCTGATCCCGGCGGAGGTTCGAGTCCTCCCTCGGACATGGGTGTGTGTGTTTGTCCTTAGGATAATTTAGGTTAAGTAGTGAGTAAGCTTAGGTGTTGATGACCTTAGCAGTTAAGTCCCGTAAGATTTCACACAGATTTGAACAACACTATGAGACTTAACATCTGAGGTCATCAGTCCCCTAAACTTAGAACTACTTAAACCTAACGAACCTAAAGACATCACATGCATCCATGCCCGAGGCAGGATTCGAACCTGCGACCGTAGCAGCAGCGCGGACTGACTGTAACCTGAGACCTCGCTGTTTGGACGACACGACAACTGCCACCGATTTTAATTGAGTGGACACTCAATAATCCAATTACTCTCTATACAGCGACTGCTACATCAGAAAGTAGTCTTTACAGTGCTGTACCGAGCTGTCTGCGGGACTGAAGTATACTGTCAAATAAGTTGTTGGTGCGGAAATGTCTCACTGCGGGTTCGTGGCTGACCGAGTGTGTACACCGTTTCTTGCTTTTGTGTCCCTCGATAGAAGAATTTCCATGTCCGCCAGTATTAGGCGGAAGCCAAGTAGTCCACAGTTCACAGGGTTCACTATTTGCTGCCCACGCTATTGACGGACATGCACGATGCACCTAAGTAAGTGGCGTGGTAGAAGGAAGAGGTCTATGTTTGTGCGTGAGTAGGCTCTTAGAAAATCGTGGTTCAGCTGGCCCAGATTGCAGTAGTGTACAATCATCCGTTACTTGTGCTACGCTCAAGAATGACAGCGAAGGCGAGGACGATCGGAACGAAGGAGCTGATGAAATGGGCAGCCTGTTGTCCCAGGCTAAAAAGGAGAAAAGGCACGACAGTTCCTCATTTCAATGACGCCACCTGACTGGGTAAAACTGAAGACTGATATCCAGGTCTTAGTTTGGATTTCATGCACTCTAAAATTCGTTGTTGTTGTTGTGGTCTTCAGTCCTGAGACGGGTTTGATGCAGCTCTCCATGATACTCTATCCTGTGCAAGCTTCTTCATCTCCCAGTACCTACTACAACCTACATCCTTCTGAATCTATTTAGTGTATTAATCTCTTGGTCTCCCTCTACGATTTCTACACTCCACGCTTCCCTCCAGTCCATTCATTCCTCATAACGTGCCCTACCAACCCATCTTCTAGTCAAATTGTGCCACAAACTCCTCCACAATTCTATTCAATACCTCCTTATTATGTCATCTACCCATCTAATCTTGAACATTCTTCTGTAGCACCACATTTCGAAAGCTTCTATTCTCTTCTTTTCCAAATCATTTATCGTCCATGTTTCACTTCCATACACGTGTATGTGTGTGTGTGTTTGAGGTTTACGGGCGCTAAACAGCGGGGTCATCAGCGCCCACACTTCCATATACACTCCTGGAAATTGAAATAAGAACACCGTGAATTCATTGTCCCAGGAAGGCGAAACTTTATTGACACATTCCTGGGGTCAGATACATCACATGATCACACTGACAGAACCACAGGCACATAGACACAGGCAACAGAGCATGCACAATGTCGGCACTAGTACAGTGTATATCCACCTTTCGCAGCAATGCAGGCTGCTATTCTCCCACGGAGACGATCGTAGAGATGCTGGATGTAGTCCTGTGGAACGGCTTGCCATGCCATTTCCACCTGGCGCCTCAGTTGGACCAGCGTTCGTGCTGGACGTGCAGACCGCGTGAGACGACGCTTCATCCAGTCCCAAACATGCTCAATGGGGGACAGATCCGGAGATCTTGCTGGCCAGGGTAGTTGACTTACACCTTCTAGAGCACGTTGGGTGGCACGGGATACATGCGGACGTGCATTGTCCTGTTGGAACAGCAAGTTCCCTTGCCGGTCTAGGAATGGTAGAACGATGGGTTCGATGACGGTTTGGATGTACCGTGCACTATTCAGTGTCCCCTCGACGATCACCAGTGGTGTACGGCCAGTGTAGGAGATCGCTCCCCACACCATGATGCCGGGTGTTGGCCCTGTGTGCCTCGGTCGTATGCAGTCCTGATTGTGGCGCTCACCTGCACGGCGCCAAACACGCATACGACCATCATTGGCACCAAGGCAGAAGCGACTCTCATCGCTGAAGACGACACGTCTCCATTCGTCCCTCCATTCACGCCTGTCGCGACACCACTGGAGGCGGGCTGCACGATGTTGGGGCGTGAGCGGAAGACGGCCTAACGGTGTGCGGGACCGTAGCCCAGCTTCATGGAGACGGTTGCGAATGGTCCTCGCCGATACCCCAGGAGCAACAGTGTCCCTAATTTGCTGGGAAGTGGCGGTGCGGTCCCCTACGGCACTGCGTAGGATCCTACGGTCTTGGCGTGCATCCGTGCGTCGCTGTGGTCCGGTCCCAGGTCGACGGGCACGTGCACCTTCCGCCGACCACTGGCGACAACATCGATGTACTGTGGAGACCTCACGCCCCACGTGTTGAGCAATTCGACGGTACGTCCACCCGGCCTCCCGCATGCCCACTATACGCCCTCGCTCAAAGTCCGTCAACTGCACATACGGTTCACGTCCACGCTGTCGCGGCATGCTACCAGTGTTAAAGACTGCGATGGAGCTCCGTATGCCACGGCAAACTGGCAGACACTGACGGCGGCGGTGCACAAATGCTGCGAAGCTAGCGCCATTCGACGGCCAACACCGCGGTTCCTGGTGTGTCCGCTGTGCCGTGCGTGTGATCATTGCTTGTACAGCCCTCTCGCAGTGTCCGGAGCAAGTATGGTGGGTCTGACACACCGGTGTCAATGTGTTCTTTTTTCCATTTCCAGGAGTGTATGACTACACTCCATACATATACTTTCAGAAACGACTTCCTGACACTTAAATCTATACTCGATGTTAACAAATTTCTCTTCTTCAGAAACGCTTTCCTTGACATTGTCAGTCTGCATTTTATATCCTCTCTATTTCGACCATCTAAAATTTACCATATCGAATTTCAAAATGGAAAAGTTAGCAAAAAAATTTTCAAACGTGTGTGAAATCTTATGGGACTTAACTGCTAAGGTCATCAGTCCCTAAGCTTACACACTACTTAACCTAAATTATCCTAAGGACGAACACACACACACGCTCCAGGGAGGACTCGAATCTCTGCCGGGAGCAGCCGCACAGTCCACGACTGCAGCGCCTTCAAACCGCTTGGCTACTCCCGCGCGGCGGAAAGTAAGCTTAATGAAAGTAGTACCCCAGATAAGGTAACAGCAACTACGTCTTGTAATGCATAGCTGTGTAGGATTCTGTTAAGTTGCCGCATTTGGAGTTCACAATTTTAGGAACATATTCAAATACCTATTAAATTAAAGGTCAAAGGAAGTGCTGTTTTGGAATATTGAATCTCTTTTCTGAATATTGAGAAACCGAAGTAACTAATTGTGGACCAGAAACATTTCCAAAGTTCATAATTTCAGAAAACGATGATTTAGATAATAACGTAATTGCGTACAGCATAATAGAAATTATAATGGGAAACAAGCAGTATAATAATGGAAAACCTGACAAATTGTGAACAGCGTTTTATGTAAATAAAAAAATTAACGTAGATGAAACAAGGTGGGTGAAATAAAAATCATCCTGAAAATACATTGATACTGAAAAGTATTGGACGAACGTAATTTTCGTACGATGTTTCATTGCCAGATAACATAGCTCGATGGAACTTAGGACCAAATACAGGGTGAATCAGAGGGACAAGTACATGCTTTGAGGGGTACTAGTACCAGTGATTCTGAACAAAAAACTTCACATGGACGTACATCAAATTCCGAATTATTCTCGAGATGGAAAATATTTAATATAACTTTCGTCTGTTGTTCATGAATAACTCGAAACAGCACCCTTCTGCGAAAGGCTGTACAAAATTAAACTCATCAAATTTCTTACAATTTTTCTTTATAACTCATAGTTTGCGAGAAGAAAGCTCGATATTATTGAAAAGCTCGCGTGAAGCACGTGCGCTATACCTTGGGTAGTTTTTGTACGTCAATTTCAGGTAGTATTCAGCCTTTATAGATCACAAATATCCTGTATCAAATTATTCATCCCGAAGTCCACTACACTACCGCGGTACACTACAAACAATGAGAATGTTTTACCCCAACTTTGGTTCCATCAGGAACTGTTGTGCACAGGGACCGTCGACTGTAAGGAAGGAGGGACAGACAGCTGTCAATTTCGACTGACTACTGTGTGCGTCTACTTCCTTAATGAGAATGTTTGAATAACGCAGAAAATAAGTAACAATGTTCAATAAATTCCATCGGAAAAGATTCGGAATAGGGCATTTGTCCATGTGAAGTTTTCTGTTCAAAATCACAAAAACTATAACTCCTCAAAGCGTGTACCTTTCCTCCTCACTCTCCCTTTATGGAGATTATAGAATGAACTACTATAGTACAGTGCAGAAGATAGCTGAAAGAAATACTCAATGAGACGAACTGAAATGACACTTTTTGTCGCAGAAAATAATTACACTGACGTCACCGGGATTCATGATTGTTTCCAGGATATTACAAAAGGCGGGACGTGTTTCTCAATGGGGTATATGATTAGCATAGACGAACACGCAGCCTCTTCTCTCACGCTGTCCAAGAGTTTGGTAAGGAGTTATTGCAGTATCAAGTTCCATTCCTCCAGCAGCCCAACTGCGAACTGCTGCAAGATCATTGGTGCATGTGGTCGTACTGCTATACGACTCCTCCATACATCCCTTATGTGTTGGATGGGATTTAAGTCGGAGAGAAGGGCAGGCCAGCCAAAAGGCCGAATATCCTCTCGTTGCAAGAGCACCTCCCCATGCGTAGATAGATGCGGCCGCTCATTGTGATCCGTAGAAACGAAGTCAGGAAAGAATACACCGTGGAAAAGGCGCGCGTGGGGAAGGGGTATAGTGTTACAGTAACGTCGAGCGGCGAGTTCCCGGTGTTCAAAGATATGGAGGCCTGACCAATCCCCCGACTTAAATCCCATCATCGATTAGGT
This sequence comes from Schistocerca piceifrons, assembly GCF_021461385.2. Lineage (NCBI taxonomy): Eukaryota > Metazoa > Arthropoda > Insecta > Orthoptera > Acrididae > Schistocerca > Schistocerca piceifrons. The sequence goes on from NC_060145.1 coordinate 384,295,812, forward strand.
CTTGAATGCTCTTGCGAGACGTCCAAAAGCACCAACGACGATCCAGCAGCTGACGACCGCACTGGTGGAGGACTGGAACGACCTACCGCAAGAAATCTGTGCCAACCTTGTGGCATGGTAAAACGTTGCAGAGGACACATTGCCGCGCTTTGTAAATGCACGCCCTCTTAAGAACCATGTTCCACCTTTTGTAATGTCTAGGACAACATTATTGTCTTTGAATAAATGTGACCTTTTTGTTCGTTTCATTGCGTATGTCTTTCAATTGTCTTCTGTACTGTGTTGTACTGTGCTGTACCATACCATACTATGCTGTACTGAGAGCTCTTTCAAGGCATGGTCCAGGTTTCATCGAGCTATCCTACTTGGCAGTAACACATCATGCGAAAATTACTTGCGTCCTTAAATTATTTTGCATATCAGTGTAGCTGCAATTTATTTGGAAAGACATCGCCCTAACAAAGACCATTCACAAGTGTAGAAAATGTTGGTCAACATGACACATATATCGCAGTAAAAATTTTGTTGAATTTCGATACACCTGTGTTTCAAATAGGCTACCTGTCGGAACAGTCAAGTTTAGAATTTTCGTGATTGTCTGACATCGCTTCAGACGAATGTGGGGACACTCTTCGTTAAGTCATGGCTAATACTTTCTTCCATCCTTGTCCCACGCCCCTAGCGCCTTTACGTCTATATTTCCGGGTAGTCACTCTTGCTTACCGGGCTCCTCTTCCCTTCCTGTAACTGATAAATAATCTTCGCCTGGTGTCTCGTCAGTTTTGCTTTCTCTGTTGTTGTTGTTGCTTGTCTTGGGCGCTCAGCACAGCGGTCATGAGGACCCGTGCAATAACTGCATGAGACGAGTGGGGTTAAAACACATAAGAAGAGGATACGCTGAAAAGCGAGACAAACATTTGCGCCCTCAGACTCCCTCACACATTAACACAGTCACTCTGAACCGTAAAAACGTACAAAGTGACTGAATAGACCATTAAAACATTGCTGCCACATATGGAAACCTAAGGAGGATTATGTCAGAAAATATAATTGGCTGGTCACTTACGCAGAAACTGGGTAAACCAACCAACCTCTACACACAGTAAAACCTTCTACCAAGAAGCGTAGGTATAAGGGCACACAGAACATAAAATCGTAAAACGTGCCATATTCACCTCATCATCACCTAAAATGAGGAAAGATCTACTTATAAGTCGGCTCTCTCGTTATTATATAAACAACACTCAAAGAAAAGAAAGTACGACGCACCATGAAGAAATCATCTAAATGGGACGAAAATGGTAGAAGTGATGTACACATACAGACAAACGAATGACTTCAGAAAAATTGTTTTATTTATTCAAGAGAAAGATTTTCACAAACTGGGCAAATAAATTGTCCACCTGTTGCCCTTATGCTAGTATTCATTTAGCTTGAGACTCGTTGACAGAGATGTTGGATGTCCTCCTGTGGGATATCGAGTCAAATTCTGTCCAACTGGAGCGTCAGGATGGCTTTCTATGAAGGACAACCATACGGGGCGCAAAATATAGTCGACGTTCTACGGTGCTGTAAATGCGACGTGGATGACAACCAAAGAGGGCCTCTCTTTCACATCGTATGGCGGGCTGCAGTCAGGTTGGTGTCTCACTGCTCTCTCGGGCGTCTCCAGACACGTCTTTGGCTTGGAATCTCATTGAGTAGAAATGTCTTTGGTGATGGGTCCCCTCCGAGCTGAGCTCCAGTGACCTGTGAAGATGTGCCTGGAGACGCCGTGGGTTGCCAGCCTGACTGTCACTCGCCATAGAGCTCGACAACCAGAAATGATAGTCTGGGGTGCCATTTCTTTTCATAGCAGGACCCCTTTGGTTGTTGTTGTAACCGCGACAGCAATGGCGGGAGCGGCCCGCGAACAAACAAGACGGACGAACGGCAATGGAAGGACGAGCACGACGACGGACAACCGAGCAAGACAGCAAGATCAACAACAAAGTATTACGCAACGGAGTCACAAGAGTCAACCTCACCAAATCAATACAACGTCCACTCGTAAATGGGAAGTAAGCACACGCAACGTAAACACGATGTTTGTAAGCTAGATATCAACTGACTCAACGCGAATGCCAGACTGCCTCGCTGAGTGCTAAATACAGCACAGTGTATGTCACTGTTGACCACTGGGACCACATGCACTACAGTGGCGCCCTCACGCTAGACCTTTTTTTTTTTTTTTTTTTTTTTTTTTTGGACATTCTATGTCCCATTTTCTTGCTATTTACGGCAAGCTATCCTGGGCTTACATTCCAACAAGATATCGCTCTCCCACAGACTGCTTGTCTTCGTTCTTGTCGACTCTTACCTTGGCCAGCGAGGTCTCTGGATCTCTGCCTAATTGAGAACGTTTGGAGCAATCTACCGATTTCCATCCGAGTCGGATAATTCCTTCGAGGTTCTTTGCTTTTTCTGTCGTAGATTGTATAATAGGTTAAAATGTAATCATTACGCCACATGCATCACAAACAGGCGGTTCTTCAAGTCCGAGAAGAAGCCATTAATCAGGGGGTGTAGTACTTTTTGAAGACGTGTTAAGCAGATTTTATCACTTATAACTGGCCGTAAGGAGGTGCACCACAGCCGTGTAGTTCCTTTTATTGATATCAACTTGTTATCTGTCATACCTACCCATTCTTTCTCCCAAAGTGGCATTATGGACTTTCTCAGCAGTGACATAACGGCACACAGAGAGATAATGGCTCTGAGCACTATGCGACTTAACTTCTGAGGTTATCAGTCGCCTAGAACTTAGAACTAATTAAACCTAGCTAACCTAAGGACATCACACACATCCACGCCCGAGGCAGGATTCGAACCTGCGACCGTAGTGGTCGCCCGGCTCTAGACTGTAGCGCCTAGAACCGCACGGCCACTCCGACCGGCCACAGAGAGATAAGACAATGGTCTTCGTTCGGAAAGGTACATGCCTCCTTGGCTGCAGAATCGGCTAACTCGTTCCCATGAAACCTCGCTTGTCCTGGTACCCATCAAAATCTGACTTCTCCTGCCTGTATTTGCAATTGGAAAAGGGTGTCTTGGATGTTCTGGACTATTACATCCGCTGTGTGTATGTCATGAATGGTCAGCAGAGCGCTGAGTGAATCAAAGCAGATCAGGAATATGAAATCCCAGTCAACTTTCGTCTACTCCAGAGTTTAAGAGTCGCATAGAACGCAGCGTTAAAGGCAGTTTACTTACGAGCCAAGCGGAGTCTGTATCGATGGATGCGAAAAATAACGGAATAACCAGTCGTGTTCCCCCTTTGTATCTGTCATTTATATTATGTTCAAGTCATTGTGATCGGTTAAAATGATAACAAATACGTTAATAGCCCTGGAGTGAACAGTTTGTTGCATTCAATCAAATCTAAAATCTGGAATCTGCGGTAATTTTACTCCGTGTTTCTATTTAATTTTGTCCATACGTGTCTATGAGATCATCTTGGTTCTGTTACATTGTAAAGGAAAAAAATAGAAATATATAGATAGCGTAGTCAATGGCTCCGCTTACTCCACTGGAAAAGTTAATTGTCTGTGGTGTATTGAAACTAAACAAAGTTTTAAACCTTCTCTGTACTTTTCGCCATCTGAACAAATCCAGTTTGTAGCCCGAACGTCATGTGGAAATGCCAGGTAGACAAAATAGGACATGGTCCTCGTTAATTTCTTTGTCTCTCTCATAGTTAATTGGATACACACCCATATGTAACCCAGTGTCGCTATATGCCACCTAATTTGTTCGACCATGCCTTTATCTACAATATTTCGCAGCAGTACTGTGCGTTGATTTTAGAAGCCGAGCTTGGTGGTGTCAGTGTAATTCAGTTTGAAATGTCTACTTGTTTGCATCAGATTTTCATAATTGTTGTGTAACTTTGCCCCAAATGTCATAACCGTTTAGGAAACAGAGACGGGGTTTTGTATTTTTACCATATTTACAAAATCGTATCTTTTCGAATTTTTAGTGTACCTAGATGGAGCCCAGGGTAACTTGTAACTTATATAAATTCCTCTTGAAACAAATACTTCGTTTACACTGATTCGATCTATAACCTCGGAGACACTGAAACTCCTCGCTGCTATAACTGTTTATGCTTAGTTGTTCTGATGGGCAACACATCCAAAAATGAGGAAACGTTATAAAAATCTGGTTGATGAATAGGACGTTATCTACACTCCTGGAAATTGAAATAAGAACACCGTGAATTCATTGTCCCAGGAAGGCGAAACTTTATTGACACATTCCTGGGGTCAGATACATCACATGATCACACTGACAGAACCACAGGCACATAGACACAGGCAACAGAGCATGCACAATGTCGGCACTAGTACAGTGTATATCCACCTTTCGCAGCAATGCAGGCTGCTATTCTCCCATGGAGACGATCGTAGAGATGCTGGATGTAGTCCTGTGGAACGGCTTGCCATGCCATTTCCACCTGGCGCCTCAGTTGGACCAGCGTTCGTGCTGGACGTGCAGACCGCGTGAGACGACGCTTCATCCAGTCCCAAACATGCTCCATGGGGGACAGATCCGGAGATCTTGCTGGCCAGGGTAGTTGACTTACACCTTCTAGAGTACGTTGGGTGGCACGGGATACATGCGGACGTGCATTGTCCTGTTGGAACAGCAGGTTCCCTTGCCGGTCTAGGAATGGTAGAACGATGGGTTCGATGACGGTTTGGATGTACCGTGCACTATTCAGTGTCCCCTCGACGATCACCAGTGGTGTACGGCCAGTGTAGGAGATCGCTCCCCACACCATGATGCCGGGTGTTGGCCCTGTGTGCCTCGGTCGTATGCAGTCCTGATTGTGGCGCTCACCTGCACGGCGCCAAACACGCATACGACCATCATTGGCACCAAGGCAGAAGCGACTCTCATCGCTGAAGACGACACGTCTCCATTCGTCCCTCCATTCACGCCTGTCGCGACACCACTGGAGGCGGGCTGCACGATGTTGGGGCGTGAGCGGAAGACGGCCTAACGGTGTGCGGGACCGTAGCCCAGCTTCATGGAGACGGTTGCGAATGGTCCTCACCGATACCCCAGGAGCAACAGTGTCCCTAATTTGCTGGGAAGTGGCGGTGCGGTCCCCTACGGCACTGCGTAGGATCCTACGGTCTTGGCGTGCATCCGTGCGTCGCTGCGGTCCGGTCCCAGGTCGACGGGCACGTGCACCTTCCGCCGACCACTGGCGACAACATCGATGTACTGTGGAGACCTCACGCCCCACGTGTTGAGCAATTCGGCGGTACGTCCACCCGGCCTCCCGCATGCCCACTATACGCCCTCGCTCAAAGTCCGTCAACTGCACATACGGTTCACGTCCACGCTGTCGCGGCATGCTACCAGTGTTAAAGACTGCGATGGAGCTCCGTATGCCACGGCAAACTGGCTGACACTGACGGCGGCGGTGCACAAATGCTGCGCAGCTAGCGCCATTCGACGGCCAACACCGCGGTTCCTGGTGTGTCCGCTGTGCCGTGCGTGTGATCATTGCTTGTACAGCCCTCTCGCAGTGTCCGGAGCAAGTATGGTGGGTCTGACACACCGGTGTCAATGTGTTCTTTTTTCCATTTCCAGGAGTGTATTTCCTTGTCTCTGATGTTCTTGTTTTGCCGATTGAGGATAAAGTAAGAAAGGTAAATTATATCTTGTGCAAAATTCGCGCCGCCGCTAGCACAGGAAGTGGGTGGAAAATGTTGTGCCATTAAACTGAGTTTAGCGGCACACTTCTTTTTTCCCTGGCACAGCGGGTTTTAACTTGTGTAGGTCCGACATTCGGAAGTATCATGAGAGGGCACATTTTGCGGTACGTGCCCAGCAGTAGCGCCATCCAAAGCTTTGCTGCGCAAGAGTGATTCAGCGCAAGAGCGGTTTATTTATGGAGATGTACAGTCGACGTCGTCTAAGGGTCAGCGTCGTGGCCGCTGTCGTACCGGCTGGTAGTATTCCGGCGTACAGTCGGGAACCATGTACTGGAGTAACAGATGGGTTTCTCTGTTTATCTGTCAGAAGGCTGCAGCTGGAAGGGCGACCTGCTATTACGAGCCGACGAGGTGATAACAGTTTGAGCCATCACCAGATTCCTCAGTCTTCAGCAGCTGATAAATTCTGCGGCGGCGCCAGGTTCAGATGGGGAGGTGGCTGCACTTGTTTTGGGTGTAGCGTTGCTAGCCCATATAATCGATGCAGTCTGCATTTCGGATGATAGCGCGTTCTCTGGTGCACAGAACCCAAGACGGAAACAGGGACTAGGTGAGTAACGTAGAGTGTGAAGAGTCGCGGTAGTCAATGCAGGGCATGGCCAAGCTGTACGTGGACATCGCCCATTTGGCGAGCGGACAGTGTGTTTTCGTGCTGCCCAGCAGAGCATTGTAACCACAGCAAGAGACGAGGAATGGTTAATATTAGTTGTTGCTGTACTGTACAGAAAAGCAAATACTGTGTTTTGAAAACCGCATCTACCAATGGGAAACTAACTGATCACGTCACGGTGAAGTTATTGTGTAGAGGATATTGAGAGCAATGGAGGCCACCAGTAATTGTTACTGTGTATTCGGATGTGGAGTAACTATTACAAGTTGGGGAATCTATGGAACATAGCGTGGCTGCGAAGGCATAAGACTGAGATTTCTGTACTGAGTTTTATATTCACCGAAGGACTGACACACCATGTAGAAATGTCAAAAGCAAGGGTGGTAACATTAAGCGTGCCATGGTTATTCCACTGTTAAATGAAGAGGAGAGCGCCGATCCGTGGAAAGAGTACACTGAACCTTCGGTAAAATTAAAAGCAGAGGTGGTAATATTAAGAATGCAACGGTAGTTCTCTTGTTAAATGTAGAGGAGAGAGTGGATAGGTAGAAAGGGTACAATGGAGGTCTCAATGAGGGGGAACACTTGTCTGATGTGGTACAAGAAGAAACAGCAGTCGATTTAGATGAGGTACGGGATCCAGTATTAGGAACTGAATTTAAAAGAGCATTGGAAGACTTAACACCAAATAAAGCAGAAGAGACAGATAACAATACATAAGAATTTAAAAAATCACTGGAGAACTGGCATCAAAAAGACTATTCACGTTGTTACGTAGAATGAATGAGTCTGGTGATATATCATCCGGTTTTCCGTAAAATATCATCCACACAATTTTGAAGACTGCAAGTGCTGACAAATGCGAGAATTATTGCGCAATCAGCTTAATAACTCATGCATCCAAGCTGATGACAACATTAATATAAAGAACAATGGTAAAGATAATCGACGATTAGTTAGATGACGATCAGTCTGGCTTTAGGAAAGGTAAAAGCACCAGAGAGGCAGTTCTGTCGTTACGGTTGATAATGGAAGCAAGATTTAAGTAAAATCAAGACACGTTCATTGGATTTGTCGATTTGGAAAAAACATTTGGACAATGTAAAATGGTGCAAGATGTTCGAAATTTTGAGGAAAATAGGGGTAAGCTATAGGGAGAGACGGGCTATATACAACATGTACAAGAGCAAAGACGGAACAAAAAGAGTGGAAGACTAAGAACGAAGTGCTCGGATTACAAAAGGTTTAAGACAGTGGTGTAGTTTTTCGCCCCTGCCGTTCAAACTGTACATAGGAGAATCAATGATGGAAATAAAAGAAAGGTTGAAGAGAGGAACTAAAATTAAAAGCGAAATAATATAAATGATAGATTCGCTGATGATATTGCTGTCCTGAGTGAAAGTGAATAAGAATGACAAGATCTGCTAAATGGAATTATGAGGACAGAATACGGATTGAGAGTAAATCGAAGAAAAGCGAAAGTAATGAGAAGTAGCTGGATTGAGAGCAACGAGAAACTCAACAATAATACTGATGGTCACGAAGCAGATGAAGTTAAGGAATTCTGTTACCTAGGTAGTAAAATAACCGATGATGGATGTAGGAAAGACGACATCAAAAGCAGACTAGAACTGGCAAAAAGAGCGTTCCTGGCCAAGAGAAATCTACTAGTATCAAACATAGGTCTTAGACTGAGGAAGAAATTTCTGAGAACGTACGTTTGGAGCATAGCATTGTATGGTAGTAAAAATCGGAACAGGAGAGAATAAGTGCGTCTGAGATGTGGTGCTACAGGTGAATGTTGAAAATTAGGTGGGCTGATAAGGGAAGGAATGAGGATGTTCTGCGCAGAATTGGGGAGGAAAGGAATATATGCAGAACACGGACCAGAAGAAGGGGCAGATGGTAGGACATTTGTTAAGAGATAACAGGGAATAATTTCCATGGTACTAGACCGAGCTGTAAACGGTAAAAACTGTGGAGACAGAGATTGGAATACACCCAGCAAATAACTGAGGACGTAGGTTGCAAGTGCTGCTGCGAGATCAAGTGGTTAGCACAGGAGAGGAATTCGTGGCGGGCCGCATGAAACCAGCCAGAAGACTGTAGTCCTTCTGCCTTACGCTGCTATCCATTGCCACTATGTTAAGTAGTTTCGTATAGTCATGTTGTCTGTTTATTGCCTCAGTAGCTAGTGGAGGTTATATGAGGCACTGGTTATTTAGTATACTGAGTAATTTCTTTTCATTTGTTCTGCGTCGGTGCCCACTTCTATATCACTGGCGCCAAATAACATTACTGTGTGAAAAAGCTGTGTCAGTTCATACTATGTCTTCCTTTTTCACATTACATTTTTTAACGTAATTTTCTTCCATCTTAAGTTTTCAGCAGTTTCCATAATTCTGTTAAATACAGCTCATGAAACCTTAAAACGAAAGAAAAATAAGTCTGTCACAGTCACATACATCCGAAAATAGTAATGTTGCAGTAATCTCTTATACAAACAACAGTGTCAGAAATACTCGCTGACGCCGTCGATGAATAAGCCAGTCTGACTAGTTTGGAGTATACAGAACTAATTGCACTGGTTGTGATAAAGTTTATACAGCCTAAACTGGTTGAAAAAGATGTGTCATATACAAAGAACATATTTGTAAGAGTAAGAACGGCCACATCACATTTTCTCTACACCTAAAATGTGAAAACCGTTACGTTTCATATATATAGTGGACAATTTACAGCTGTTACACAGAAATGACAGACGATCGCATGGATATTTTAGAATAATTGGAAATTCATGTGCTTCTGGAAAAAAATAAATGGATAACTAAATAAATCTTTACTGTTTTAAGTGAAATGTCTCATCTGAAATATAGGAATTTAAAAGATATTTTACAAACTATGTAATTATTCCAATAGAGATATCAATATGTCTTGCCTCAATTTTACATTAGTGCCAAGTTACCCAAATTTTTTTGCACATTCTGTGTTCAGTGATCTGTTTTATCCATAACATTGTTACTACTTATTTTAAAAGTCCGTAAAATATCTGCAGTATTGTTTCCATTCATTTTGAAACGCCTCTAAAAATAGTTGCAGTATCTGTATAGCCACATTATTTCACTGTGTACATGTTGAAATGGCTGTTCTTAGATACTCACAGTATCTAATGTTCTGTTAATATAGTTGATTCTGGTGTCACGTAAGAGTTCAAATTTCATTTGTTGTAATATATTGACATTTAGTTAACTTACATTGGCTGTACGTCACATACAACAAGATTTGTTGCAGCATTGATATACAATTTTAATTGATCATACATTAGATCACACTTACACTTTAGTTTGCAATGTTAGATGTTGATCGACCTATTTGACTACAAAGTCAAATGTGTTTCATCTTTTATATTGTAAAATATTCATACATTTCTGTTAGGCAAAGATTTTATGTATTTGTACGGCTTGTTCCTTAAAAGTTACAACAATAGATACAGTGCACACGTGGAATGTGACTATAGCTTGTGTTACACTAGTAACTATTTGTGTGTGTAAGTCGTTAGTTTTATGCATTTGTTTTCGTCACAGCAAGCATTTGTATTGTTGTCGTTCGCTTTATTGAAGACAGATTTAACCGTTCTACGCCCGAGGTTTGACTGCTTAGCTGCAGGTGCTTGGTGTCATAAGCAAGCCATATAAGAGCTGTCTCTGTTAACAATATTTCCATGTGCTTCTCGGAATGGATCATGGGTTCACTCCATCTAGCAAAATTAATAAGTTATCAGTCAGCCTTATGTGTGAGTGGACTTCGTCTTCATGATGTAAAATACTGCGAAATTGTTTTATCAAGGTGTTCATCAAGCCGCGATACGTATCTCCGCCCACAAAAAATTTCTTTTAACCGAGGATTACTCGTTACGACTTTCCCCTTATTAACTTGAAGGCAGTCGAACCTGGTGATAAATTGGCTCTTGTAATACTTCTGAAATGATGAGGAATCCTAGCTCAGATTAGAAATAGTTCTTCAGTTCAATACGTACTTAATAAATCACTATAAATACAAATTTGAAGATGAAAGGAGGAGGAGGAGGATATTGGTGTTTAACGTCCCGTCGACAACGAGGTCATTAGAGACGGAGCACAAGCTCGGATTAGGGAAGGATGGGAAAGGAAGTCGCCCGTGCCCTTTCAAAGGAACCATCCCGGCATTTGCCTGGAGTGATCTAGGGAAATCACGGAAAACCTAAATCAGGATGGCTGGACGCGGGATTGAACCGTCGTCCTCCCGAATGCGAGTGCAGTGTGTTAACCACTGCGCCACCTCGCTCGGTGAAGATGAAAGGAACCAGATCATAAAAAGTGAAATAGTATATTTACAACAAAAGAGAGACTAATTGGGACGAAAGTCTTCGGATCTGCTTTGCAACATCGATATAAATAAATACTGTTTCCCACAGACTAACTCCACCTGATATCCTCATACGTGAATTGTCACTGTACACAAATTAATTAAAAGTGTTAAAGACAGTTCTAGTAAGTATTCCTTCAGTTATGGGAGAAACACTGTGGAGACAATCCACTAGTATTACTTGACCACTAATTTAATGAAGAAAATCGGTATTGGCCAGAAACTTCATTTTGTACTAAATACTACTCAAACCAATCTACAGTTTGAACACCAATAGAAATTAAGTTAGTATTGAATTATTTGCCTTCCCATTATTAACTGTGCAGTACATTAACAAAATTAATTATTTCTGTCCTCACTGTTCACTGAAAAGCTTTGGCTGCACATACACTCCATCTCAAACGTTATCTACATTTAAAACAGACAATATGTCTTCTACCTTATTCTGTAGGCGTTCTACTGTGCTCAAAAAGTTTGTCTTCCTACCAGATGGTACAAGTTTTTAATATACTATATAGCTATGGTAAATGAAAATTTGCATAGCGTTGTGTGCCAAATGGCCTGGATGGTGGTGAGGACAACACACTTCAGAAGGAGAGTGACGAAATTAATGACAGTCATAAAAAAAAATATTGGTGGTGATGTCAGTCAGAGCTGATATTACGAGGCTGGTATTTTACTGTAATTTACCTACAGTACACAATGAAAAATTAGATTAAGGGTGACCGTAGCGTGCACAGCTTTTTGTTGTTGTGAACGGATAATGCAACATGAAAATGAAATGACAGTATATACACTACTGGCCATTAAAATTGCTACACCAAGCAGAAATGCAGATGATAAACGGGTATTCATTGGACAAATATATTACACTAGAACTGACATTTGATTACATTTTCACGCAATTTGGGTGCATAGATCCTGATAAATCAGTACCCAGAACAACCACCTCTGGCCGTAATAACGGCCTTGATACGCCTGGGCATTGAGTCAAACAGAGCTTGGATAGCTTGTACAGGTACAGCTGCCCATGCAGCTTTAAGAGTAGTGACTGGCGTATTGTGACGAGCCAGTTGCTCGACCACCATTGACCAGTTGTTTTCAGTTGGTGAGAGATCTGGAGAATGTGCTAGCCAGGACAGCAGTCGAACATTTTCTGTATTCAGAAAGACCTGTACAGGACCTGCAACATTCGGTCGTGCATTATCCTTCTGAAATGTAGGGTTTCGCAAGGATCTAATGAACAGTAGAGTCACGCATCGTAACACACCTGGAATGTAACGTCTACTGTTCAAAGTGCCGTCAATGCGAACAAGAGGTGGCTGAGACGTGTAACCAATGGCACCCCATACCATCACGCCGAGTGATAAGCCAGTATGGCGATGACGAATACACGCTTCCAATATGCGTTCACCGCGATGTCGCCAAACACGGATGCGACCATCATGGTGCTGTAAACAGAACCTGGATTCATCCGAAAAAAATGACGTTTTGCCATTCGTGCACCCAGGTTCGTCGTTGAGTACATCATCGCAGGCGCTCCTGTCTGTATGCAGCGTCAAGGGTAACCGCAGCCATGGTCTCCGAGATGATAGTCCACGCTGCTGAAAACGTCGTCGAACTGTTCGTGCAGATGGTTGTTGTCTTGCAAACGGCCCCATCTGTTGACTCAGGGATCGAGACGTGGCTGCACGATCCGTTACAGCCATGCGGATAAGATGCCTGTCATCTCGACTGCTAGTGATACGAGGCCGTTAGGATCCAGCACGGCGTTCCGTATTACGCTCCTGAACCCACCGATTCCATATTCTGCTAACAGTCATTGGATATCGACCAACGTGAGCAGCAATGTCGCGATACGAAAAAGCACAACCGCGATCGGGTACAATCTGACCTTTATCAAAGTCGGAAACGTGATGGTACGCATTTCTCCTCCTTACATGAGGCATCACAACAACGTTTCACAAGGCAACGCCAGGCAACTGCTGTCTTGTGTATGAGAAATCGGTTGGAAACTTTCCTCATGTCAGCACGTTGTAGGTGTCGCCACCGGCGCCAACCTTTTGTGATTGCTCTGAAAAGCTAATCATTTGGATATCACATTATCTTCTTCCTGTCGGTTAAATTTCGCGTCTGTAGCACGTCATCTTCGTGGTGTAGCAATTTTAATGGCCAGTAGTGTATTTTTGGCCAGGAATCCCCGTCGGGTATAGTTTGTATAGTTTGGTTGGCTGCTGCTGGTAGTCCTATTAGACGCCACGTAACGATTTGCACGCCGATGATGACCACATGAAATGACTAAGACACACGCAATCCTTGAGAGAACAAAATCTCCGAGGCGGCTTAGAACGGAACACAGAGATCCATAACGTAAGGTTAGCGACGCTGACCACTGAATCAATAGTTGTGGACGACGTGTCATCATCTGAATTTACTACGCGTCCTTACAGTTAGAGGTACTGGTTTCGTCCAGGTACGTCATGTACTCAGACCGGTACTCTAATTTCGTAGCGGATCGGCACCACGGCATGGCTGTACGGGAAATAGTAAGCGACGTAGCCGCAAAGCGAATGCAGCCACGCGCCGAGAGGATGCGCGTGCAGCAGTAGATGTGGCGGACGCGCAAGTTGGGGCGCGCTGAGATATTCACGCGCCGGGCGGCAGTTTGCATACGGCGGACACGTTGGCGGCGCTGCACGCTACACGCGCCCTCATCAACATGCAGGCGCGAACAGCGGCCGCTGCCCGCCGCAGGCTATCAGCCCGGGCGCCGCCTACCGCAGCCGCGCAACCCGCAACACTCGCTGCCTGACTGCCGGCGGACGTGCGGGCTTCGCAGCCGTGTTATCGCCGCAGACTCCACCAGGGCCCGCCGCGCGTTCATTAGCGCGCCGTGTTTCCTCGCTGCGTTTCAGTTCTCGAAGTAAGAAGGGCATTCTAAAAGTAATGAAGCTTTTGATCTCCTCCCCTCCCCCCTCCCCCCCACTCAAGTGCCCAACTCCTCCTGCCACGTTCTAGACCTTTCTTGAAGTACTGTACCTATCGAGGAGCTGTGAGTAGTAAGGAACCAGACTACAAAAACATAAAACGTCAGTCAGTAAAGAAATTATTTAGTAATAAATTTATAGTTCCTTTCATAAACGTGGACATTAATAGCAGTAATATCAGAAATTGAGTCCGCCTTGATGCAAAACACCTTGTTATTCGTTTATTTCTTTATTATCCCAAACTATTTTCGGCGACAAATATCACCATCATCAGTGGGGTTTTTTAATCTAAAGCAGAAAATAGCATGGTTATACAAACACAGTAAAACATTATTACAATTATTCAATTCGTCTTTTGGAATATAGTTTTCTATTGATACTTTCATACTACCTTATTTATTGTATGTTACAGCATATTTTAAGCAATTATTCGTGCTGTTTGCAACATATTTTCTGTACTATTTTTATACTGTTGCCGTCTTTTTACTTAGCTAACATCTTGTCATCTGCAACCATATGAGCGGCTGTTACTAAATAAATACCAAATGGTGAACTTCGTATGTCAGCAATATATATGCATACAAAGTTCACCGTTTAGTATTTGTTTACTAACAGCCGCTCACATGGTTGCAGATGACAAGATGTTAGCTAACTAAAAGACGGCAACAGAAAAAAAGAGCACAGAAAATATGTCTCAAACAGCACCAATAATTGCTTAAAATATGCTGTAACATACAATAAATAAGGTAGTATGAAAATATCAATAGAAAACTATATTTCAAAAGATGAATTGTAAAAATGTAATGATTTTTTACTGTGTTTGTATAACCATGCTATTTTCTGCATGTTTTAGATTAAAAGACCCACTGATGATGGTGATATTTGTCGCCGAAAATAGTTTGGGATAGTAAAGAAATAGACGAATAACAAGGTGTTTTGCATCAAGGCGAACTCAATTTCTGATATTACTGGTTTTTCTATGCAAACGCTGACCAAATGGAAGAGTTCCAAGATAATATCATTGTGAACATTAATACTTAGAAGTAAACGTAAGTATAAATTAATAAAACAGTCAAGATTTGAAAAAAGCATATGACACTACTGATGGAAACGTACAGATACAAGTTTTAAAGGAAATCGAACTCGACAAGAGGTATAACTATAAACTTGCACACACAACATCAAAAGGAAAATTTTTGGGGGAAATGTCACAAATAAAATCAGGAATAAGACGGGGAGATGGTTAAAGATCCCTACTTTTGTATTTCAGGTTACAGGAGGTAGTGAGAGAATGGAGAAAATCCATCGATACTAACGGTGTTCACCTAGGAAGAAACCCAAATAAAATCACCATAAGGTGTCTAGCTTTTGCAGATGAAATGACATTAATTAGTGACCCACTGGATAGTGCTGACGAACAAATTACAGAACTATAGAAACAAACAGGCAAAGTAGTACTAAAAATATTATTTGAAAAAAACACATTTTAGTGCTCCTCCAATTCTTAAAATTCATAACAACAAAATATCTAAAACAAACTGTTTTAAATACATAGGAGACTGGATAACAAGCAACACAAAGAGAAGATAGTCACAGAAAATAAGTATATAAAATGGAAAGGACATTCCAAATGACAGAAACATGTATAACAAAAATAATTTGTCCTGGAACACAAAAAATACACTATCAAACAGTGGTAAGGTCTGAAAAACTGTATGCAGCAGAAACACCTAAACTAACAATATCTGAAGCGCTTTAAAAATTGGAAAATTTTTAAAAAGTAATTCTAAGGAGAATACTGGGACCTAGAAGTAATAGTAATGTTGAATACAAATTAAAATCAAATAGACAGCTCTGGAAATGAAAAAGCCTAATGAAATGAGGAAAAGATGGCTACGGTTTTATGACCACATGTATTGAATGGACAACCAAGCAGATATTCAAATTACTGAACAGCTATAAATCCAAAGCCACATGGTTCACCGAAATTGGCAAAGACATGAGCAACATAAGAATTAGAATCGACATAATGGATAACAAAATACTTATATGTGAGTGCAGGCTTCCTCAGCGAATTTCATATATGAATTCGGTTGACAACCCGTGAAGACTTCTGTAGGCGCCCCAGTGGTCCCGGTCGCCTACAGTGGACCGGAAACCGAGCGGTGACCTCTCCAGTTGTCAGGATGCTACGAAATTACTGTGGACGCGTCAGAAACTCCAAAGAAACATTATTAATTCGTAACAACTTTATTCTTGCTGAGTATAATGTGGCCTGCGTAACACAGGCTGGCTGGGACTGGTGATATCAACGACCTTCCCCGAGTCCTCGCTGACTCGTAGCGATGACACTAGCTCCGGGCCGCATCAGTCTTGCTAGTGCAGCGCCGCATGCTGTGACGTAGCGTGGAATGCCCTTACTTCGGCCGCGCGTGGCTGGCGGTGCCCTACTGGCCGGACGGCTCGGCGGACAGCAAGCTGCTGCGCATAGGAGGCTCCAGGTTGGAGTCCCGGCGCTGTCGGCATGAGAGGCGTTCTCGTAGTACGGAGTGTACTCTATCCCACCCCATGTTCTTCCCTGCTCCTCCTGGTGGCTTGTCTGCGGTGGACGAGCGGAACAGGCTGCAGTCCGCCAGCGTCGTCGGCTCACCCGGTTGTGACGGCGGATGCACAGGGCCTAGGCCCCGCACGATATCGACAACGGCTCACTGATGTGGTCAGCATTGGCGGCGTGCGAGTCTGCCGCGATGTCTGCTAATCCTGGGTTGATGATTGACAGCGGCAGCAGAGAGGACCAGAGCTGGTACTGTCCCCTCACGTCTGCTGCTGGATGGGCCACCCTTACTGCAACATTTCCTTAATAAAGATTAACATGTCGATCACCGAGCTGAGCGCTACGCAGTGTCCCAGTACA
The DNA here is from genome assembly GCF_021461385.2 of Schistocerca piceifrons. Lineage (NCBI taxonomy): Eukaryota > Metazoa > Arthropoda > Insecta > Orthoptera > Acrididae > Schistocerca > Schistocerca piceifrons. The sequence goes on from NC_060145.1 coordinate 384,312,495, forward strand.
CATCTAACTGCAAGTCTAACTTTAAGTGCCTTGTTGCTATCAAAGCTGGTGTATTTAAAGGAAGCACGAGCGACGTCCTGACGTCATGCTCGTTTGTAATGAACGCATTTGTTCCTCTTGTACTGCTGACTTATCTGTCGTACTCGCCCCTTAGGTGTTCTTGTGACAGAGTTACATGTTGTTACGATAGACTTATGTGAAATTGTTAAATGCAGTACAGCTGACGCTATACCTCTGTCTTACACTCTGCCAAAGTCTCCGTCTAACACAAACCCGCATGCCAAACAATTCTCTCTCGCCTGTTGTGTGTAACCAGGCCATTGCCCCTGTGTGACGACACAGTCCATACATGTGCAATCCTCTTACCTCTTGGCTAACGTACTGCCTCTGGCTCTCGGTATAGGCAATGAAACTTTGACAATATTCCACGTTTCCAACTCTTTACTATTCCGCGACACTATACTTCATAAACAAAATACTTTTTATGCAAGCAACACAAAAGGCAGATTTCAGGAAAGAAAGACGTCTGCAATAGGAAGTAGAAAAGGAAAGAAACTGTTGAAGGACGAAGGAAGTCTGGGAGCAATGAAGAGTTAACATAAAGAACAAAACCAAAGTGGATTTTTCGTACCCTCCAAAAGGTTTATTCGAATAAATAAACAAAACAGCGAATATCACAATAATCATTTATTTAAAAATCATGTCTGGTTTTGGCCTTTCTGCTGGCCATTCCAGATATAATCAGCTGTAAAGATGTAAAGAGCGCGAAACTAAATATGAAAGTCATAAAATAATATAATGTGCAAAGAAACCACTATTTGCTTTATTGTAATTTATTTCATGCAATTTTTTTAGATTAGCTATTTTACACGTTTTATTGATGTGATAGCGAAGTTACACAATCTCGTTGATCTTAATCTTCCCTTTTATATTTTCATGTAAGTTTTACTTTCGATTGTATTCTGAAATTTTCTTGTATGCCTCTATTTTAATGCAGATACACCCAGTGACTTTTATTTCCGGTTTCTTCATGTACTCTTACAAATTTTTAATCCGTTAATATTTCTGTTTACATTTAATTTCAAATATTTAATACACCATGATGGCAGGCGGTTGCTTAGGTGAAGGCAAAGAGGTTACATCGCGCTTTTGATTACAGCGCTTGCATCAGTCCTGATCATTGGCAGCTGCAAAATGCTAACAGACTGCAGGAACGGTCATTTACTGTTTACGTGTGTAATTTCAAAATATGTGACAAAATGAGCGATTCTGATGTGTGTGAGTTACATAGTGCAACGCAGCTTCTGTGTGCAACAAAATCTCCACTCTGTGGAAGTTTTGAAGGTGGACACCCGAAGCTTGTGTAAACGTTCCGAATGAACTTAAGTTGAAGATAAGGCATCAGATATTGACGGTGATGAACGCCTAGTATGACCTTGAGTTGTTACTGAAGAACACAAATCGAGGACCGAGGAAAAATAATCAACAGGCAGACGTTTCACTAGTGACAGACTGGAATTTCGCCATCAGTTTCTCCTCTAATTTTTAGTGCTGATTTGGGCTATTGGAAATTGTGTTCCTCGACTTGTTAGATGAACACAAAACAACTGATGGGAATTGCACTGACTTTTCGCACTCGGTACAACAACGATGTGAAGTGTTTATGAACCACACTGTTACTGACGAGACCTGCGTGTCGCATAAAAACCCAGAAGCAAAGCATCAGTCAGTGGAATGGCATCACTCGACATTCTCAACAAAACGAAAAAATCAGTATTCTGAGAACCAAAAAGATTTTGACCACGGTGTTTGGGATCAAAAGGGCATCCTACTCATTGCATTCATTACGCCGCACTGTCCATAACAGACGGAATGCGTTGATGTCCAGCTGCAAGGTGTTTCTTCACGATAACGCTCAACAGCAGTCTGTTGCGTTGATGAAGGATTTTCTTCGGCAGCTGCAGTGGGAAATGTTGAATATCTACCTTATAGGCCAGACTTTGCCCCGAGTGATTACCATGCTACCGAAGTGAATGATTTTTCAGACGGAGACCACTATGGAAATGATAACGAACTGAAGGAGAACGTTAGTGACTAATTTGAACAACTCGGAGACAACTGGTTATGCAGAAGGCTAAGACAAATGTTTAAATTTGAACTTCAGTTACGTAGAAAAATAGGTAAGATATCAAAATATGTTGCAAAATAAGATTTATTTCGTTATATTCAGTAAAAATATCAGGAGGAACAAATGTTTTTTACTTGTAGAGCGGCCCTCGTAGTTCTTATCAGTGAAACTGAGCTCGTGTTAAAGTTTACCTGGATACACAATCCTGCACAAGTAGCTCAGCACCTCACCGAACGATAGCTTCTGAGCCAAATTACTTACTCGTTAACAACGTGACTCTGGCACTGTTTAGCGCACCAATGGCATCGACAAAAACTCGACATCGCTGCCAACATTTGTACATGAGTCACATATTTCATTAGCATCGACTTTCTTCCAAAAATCAAGGTAAAATTTCAAAAGATATATAGTCTATATTGAATATATAGATACAATGTTGGCCACTAGAATTCCAACACAATGAAAGCGATAGAGTATCACATGGATGGGTGTACAATTATTAGCATTTCAGCACAACCCCTGAAAGTAGGTACGAGTAATGCTGTTCACATTTTGTATTTAAGGCTTACTATTAGAAAACTTCACAACATAACTCTTATCAGCTAAACACATAAAGATAGGAAGAACACAAATACACAAGGGTACACAAAAACATAGCAGAAAAACACAAAAAGAAACGAGAGGGTTTGTTTTCAGTTTAACATTTGGTACTGCAGTTCAACTCAAAACTTCATTCCATAGATCTCTCCTGTTATTTCAACATTTTTTAAAGCAAAAATGTCCTATCCATGCATGCTTTCCGTATTTATATGTTCACATATTTCTTATCTCATTATATATTTTCCATTATCTTATGTACTTTTTTGTTCATATCCTCTTTCAAAATAATTATTCTCCATTGATCATTACTTTTTTGGCCAAACCTTTTCCTTATAGCTTCTCAGTGCATTCTTCCAAATCATCACAACTCATTCTCTTATATAGCCTACCCCATCTTAAGCTAACTCAAATCTACTGAGCTCAGATGCATAAACTAAGGGATGAGACAATGCAGCAGCACAAAATAATTAACATAACAGCAATGACCAAAAAATGCAAATTGGTAAAGCAAGCAGCAGCATACCTAAATTAGTACAGAAAATGCAACATTATGACGAATATGAACTCATGTGCAGCAACAAGAAAATTGAAACAATAGTAAAACTGGCTAAATACAATGTAAAATTCAGTAGGACAATGCCTGACAAACAGCAGCAGCAAATACAATCACTTCTACATAAAAATGACTAAGCTCAAGCAGAAAATATGTTACAGCAAAGATAGGAAATGTTTAATACCTGTGTCACATCTTAATACTAGAGTGGTGCATCACTATAACTTATTCTACCAAACAAGTTACCAAGTCATTGAAAAAAATTATGTATGCCATTCCTGTGAAGGGAAATGCCTGTTTGTGATCCATTTTTTAAAGAAATTAGATCATAAAATTATTATTTAATCCATCTGTAGACAGAAAATATTGATATTTTTACATCTATTAAATTTTATTTTAACCAATGCTGAAGTGCAACTAGAAACTAGGTTTTAAACAAAATAAGCAAATATATATTTAAAGCAAGGCATGAAATGTCATTCACTAGCTGTATGGCATTCCAGTAAATATCAGCAATTACGAGCTCCAAAGTGTAATTATATGTCTTCAAGTATGAGAGTGTCATATTTGCAATGCTTTCTACAAAGAAATGTCAATAGCGAGGTTAACGGTCTTTTGTTTTCTCCACCTGTGCCTCTGAAAGGCACAGCTTTTTTCCAGGCGACTGTTGTGCAGCTGGGCGTCTACAGCGCATTATGTCAAGGTCATTTACCTTCCTAACCGAAATGTTTACGACAACAGTTTCCGATACAGTGATAGTCTCATATAAAAAAAAAATTCACATGTCGAAAAATTACAGTAGAAATGTGTAGAAACGAAATCTCATTAATAGCAGTGTTGTGATACTCAAATTCACGCATGTACAGACATTTCATAACTCTTAAAGTACGATTCTTCGTTTCCAACATCCTTTTTAACAAACCAGAGTCCGTAACTTCTACTCATTATTAATATAGATATAAACACATAATCACATTCCTCATATACGATCACCTTGTTGATCATAAACATATCTCAACAGCATAATAGACATCGTCATCGCAATAATAACATCATAACACCTCAGTCAAATCCCAAAAACGCCATAGCTTTCTTCAATAATTTCAAAACCTAAAAAACAATTGTCTGCTCACTCGAATAGTGTCATCTACCTCAAACGTACCTCAAAAATCATGATCCCATACCAAATACCTCATTCAAAGCTCTCATAGTATTACAATAGTTCCAAAAAAATATGAACAGTTCACAAAATACGGACAAAATACAATTTCTTAAGTGTGAATTCACTGATGTAGTAAAAAAATGTTTGTTTCTCTGTTAAATAATCAGATAGTTGTGTAATTCTGTGTTAGGGAAATATAGTGCCGATGTGTAAACTTGTGTAAGCAGTTACCATATTAGCTATAGCTCCTACCGCTTGCCACACGCTTAGTACACAAAGTAGGCATGTACCCCCTGATGATTAATGTAATTATACCCTCAGGTGTTAAAATTACAGTAATTGAATGAAATGTATCACTGAAAACCTTCTTTGTATCTTTGTAATTAAAGAATCTTTCTACAAACGTTCCAAGTACAAAAATTAATCACTCAAATGCATTTCCTTTAGTGCTAAACTGTTTGTCTTGTTGTAAGATAAAATCTGTCATTACTCAACTGTAAAAATGTGCCAAGTGTCGTAATTATCGTCGTCTGTAAGCAAAGTTCTGTACTTACCTCGTAATAAACAAAAGTGAAATGCTATGCATATACATATATATATATCGTAGTTATTACGCTTATTGCCACGATCAAGGAAGTACTATACTGTAACTTATTGTTGTGCTATGGAAAGGCTGTCTCATTGTAGCTATACCACAAAAGTTACTACTAAAACATGTTTTACTTTCCAGAAGAATGTAGAAAAACTATGCAAATATGAAACAGGTACAGCGAAAAAACAATAATGTAAATTGTGTTACTCATTAATAGTGATGTGATGTGATATAATAGTGTAGCTGTCAAATAAACTAACCACTGTGTCATCTGTTATCTCTCACAAATTACTTTAAATCCTGAATACCTTTTCAAGTAAACCAAAATGTTGCGCTAAAATCTCTTTGCCAGTATATGTTCTAAGTATGTAAACCTTGTAGTCGTTACGTAATCATGCAACAAATAAGCAAGAATGTACACACAGTAACACTGTGCTGTCTGTTCACTAAAAAAATGCATTCGTAATTACTGTCTAAATAAGTTCCCTAGGTTCTTGACTGGATAGTTAACTTTAAAACGTTGTTGCATGTTAACAGTTTCTAAGTGTGACAAAGCATACTAGTAATGTGAGGTGAAAAATTTTATGGCAAAGACTAAGTTGAAAAGCAGATTATCTCTCAGTAAACGGTTTTACGTGTGAAATGTGGTGTAAACCTTTACTCTTCCTAGTATGCAGAGCTTCAACTTGAACGCAATTATCACGCAGTATACGTCAGTAAAGAATACTGGAACTTTCTCAAGGTCAGCTTATGTTATTTTTCTCGAGCCCAGCCAGTTCACATGGCCACCTGCAGTGCGAGTCATTGTCTACTGGCTCTTTGTTGACACGCATCGTTATTGTGATTAGGAAACCTAACTTCTACAAATTCACCTTGGCGTGAGTGCCCTGCCCTGTTTGAATCCCGCCAGTTCTGATGAAATTCAGGTCTGTCGTTATGATTTTATCGTCTGTCGTCATGTCAGTAGTTTCCATAGTTTCTTTCTTGTCGGTCATGGGGTGGAGAATTTATCCTGGAATCGTAACTGCACAGTGGACTGTTGTGTCTGAAGTTATTCTGTCTCCCTTGATAATAATTATTTTGGTTCCCATATTGTCTGTTTCTCTGACTGTCTGTGACATAGTCATTACCATGGAGAGGTGTACTTTCCCTGTAATTATTATTGCTCTGCCAAAGGTTGTCATAGGCGTGGTGGCTGTTTTGGTCACGATTTGCGTTGTAAGAATAGCCTTGTGGTGCCCAGTTATTATTTCTGTCATCGCGAAATTGTGATGGATGTTACCTGTAATTGTTGTGTTCCTGTCTGCGCATCCCGCGATTGTCAGTGTCAGTTTCCAATTCTTGTAAGAGTCCCTGAAAAGCTTCAATGTCGTCTTTTCAACGTCCTGGCAAAATAATATGTCTTAAATGTTCAGGCAATTTGATTAAGCAAATTCAGATGAGTTCTGAGGGGCTGTATGAGTTTGACAGGTACTGATTCTTGTGCAACATGTCTTCAAAATATTTGACACTACTGGAAAATTCAGATTGTTCCAAATGTTTCATCATTATGACGCTATGTTTTACGTGATCTTCAGTAGCTTGAGACCGATATGCTGAGAGGAAGGCATGATAAAATTCTCCTTCACTGTGACAGTAGCGAATGACCGATTGCATTCTTACAGTTCGTTCATTCTCTAAGTAGCCACGCATAAATTATAATCTGTGCTCTAATGATCAGTTGGAAGGAAAACAATGAGAGAATTGATGAATCCATGCTTGTGGATGAATGTTGTTGCCGGAATTCTTAACTTTTTTGAATTTACGTGTGGTAATGAACAGCTTATAGTCAAAATCATCATGTCGGCGAGTCTCATATCGGTCATTGTTACGTCGTGTCGGCCGTTCCATGTCAAAATTCGGTGCACCTTGCCAATTTCTTTCATAATTTCCGAAATGCCCAGAGTTATTATTTTGTGGATTTTCCGTATTTCTATGTCCCTCTTCCCTTATGGGAACGCGAGTGTCCTCTGAAATATGTAATTGTTGTATTACTTCTGCCAACTGATCTTGTACTTTCCTGATTTCTCTTTTGTGTTGCGTATTAATTTGATTCTGATTTTGTTTGAATTTCCTAATTTGTTCATACTTTTTTGTGTCAGTAAAGACTACCGGTCTTGTGTCATTCAGATTATCATCTACCTTCGTAGATAAATTATTTAGCTGATCCGAAAGTTCGACTACTTTCTCTGATAATGAACTGATTTCCTCCATGTGTCTCTCTGAACCAAGTTTCAGCATATCTACTGTGTCCTTTAAGTTTTCCCGAGTTTTTACAAGTTGCGTAACAGAATCGGTAGATGCAGCTGAGTCAATTTTAGCCCGCAAGGTGTCGTGATTTTCATGAACAATAGTTTGCAATTTATTCATGCCGTGAAAAAATAGGTTGAAAATGCTCACAAATTTGTGTTTTTACATCATTGCACACTTTCTGACATTTCAATTCGATGCTATGTAACTCAGTAGTTAAATATTCACGTGTTTGTTGAAGTTTTTCTTTAATTTGTTTCTGATTTTGTTCCATTTGTTGCTGCGACTGTTTTTGATTTTTGTTGCATTGCGTCTAACTTTTGAAGCTTTTGCTGTTTTTGTCTCTGATTTTGTTTCATTTGTTGCATTATTTGCGGTAATAATGTATTATTGTCTAGAACCTGTTCCTCTATGCTTTTCGGCAGTGCATTTGCACTGGCAACATTCACATTTTGAAAAGCAGAAAATGTGTCTTGACGTAATTGAGAAAAATGTGAGGACGCAAAAACTGAATCTACGGTGTTTGCAAGATTGTGTCCTGTTATTTCGGGTTCCTGGGGCGAGCTGTTGCCGACCGATCGATCGACAGTACTACCCTGTTCACTAATTGTTACACTGTCTACACTGTTATTTGAAGCCTGGTCCATTTCCCTATGCACAGTTACCAAATTAATACGTTGAACGTTAGTTAATTCATTACACGGTGGCGCCAACACACTACTCTCGAGTTCAGTGTCATTTCTCAGTTTTCTTTGGAGCCTAGTACTACCTTTTTCACACGCCACAATTGTCACAATATTTCACACGATAACACAGAAAAGCACAATTTGAAGAGTAAAATAAGAAAACAAATTAACATAGCACGGAAATAATATCTAACTAATTGCAAGCATAGCTGTGAAATATTTGGTGCAAATCACCATGCATGCCACAACTGTTTTACAGTACAACAATGTAAAACTACAAATACAAAAGAGATTCCCTCTACGGTTATGCCCTAGCAATAAACAATAACTACACTGGTTACACAAACTACAAGAAAAAATTAGAAGATTCCAGTGAGGTATATCCTCGGCTAAGGGTCGACATATGAAACGTCCCCTTAGAAAAATTATGAATTTCTGTGCTGGGAAACCTCTTCCGTTATTTGATTTACAAACAGCTGAGCAAAACTCAACGTACTGACAGTTTTCTCTTTACTTATTCTGATCATCACTAAATTGCCACACAATATTTCACTCAACGTAATATGACTTTCAGTAATTCCCACAAAAGAATGGCCCTGGCTACAATAACCTTTACCTTTCATGAATCACTTACCTCACTAAAATCCTCGTTACTCGAACTACTGCAATACAGCGAGCGCCAATACTGCCAGCTAAATGAAAGATTCTAACTACTGAGGGCACTAACTACTGATGGGCATAGTTAGCAAATGAAAGATTTTGATAGAGAACAAACAATGTATTTACCTTAATAGTGTTCAAAAGTTATTATATATATACTTACTTATCGCGAATGGACCCAGAAGGATCAGGCAAAGCTTTCTGACGTCGTTTCTTCCATACTTCTTTCATTCGTTCTCCATGTTTTCTTTTTCTTTCTTCTGTCCATTTTGTTCCTGGTCTCTTTAGTGCTTCCTTCTCCGACAATACAATCCACTTTTCCACCTTATTTCTAAAAGTTTTTCTATCTTTGACATCTTTAAGTTCAATATTTGCTTTTTGTAAATCTAATTTTACTTGGCTAATCCATGGTGTTGTTGATTTGACTTTTTCTATGTAAGTGAGAATTCTGTTGGTGAGTCGTGTGGGGGGAAGTCTAGTGACATGTCCATAAAATTTTAATCTTTGCCTTCTTATGTCTGCTGCCAGGTTTGATATAGTTTCTGTGGTTCTTCTTGATTGTATCCGGTATCCTTCTTCTGTTAATTTTGGACCTAAAATCTTTCTCATAATTTTGCGTTCTTCTTTTAGTATTTTTTCTAAATCACATTTTGTGTGGAGTGTGAGCGTTTCACTAGCATATAGTGCTGCTGGCTTAATTACTGCGCAGTAGTGTCTGATTTTTGTGTTCGAGGAGATGCATTTTTTATTGTATATTTCATGTGTCATACCATATGCTCTCTTCATTTTCTGTTGTCTGATCTTCTGTGCAACTTTCTCTCCTCCGGTTGGCTCCAAAATTTCACCTAGGTATTTAAAATGTTTTACTCTCTTTATTTTTCCATATTTTGTGTTCAAACTGTGTATATGGAATTTCGTACAGAAAAATTCTGTCTTTTGAAACGAAATTTGTAAACCTACTTTATCCGCGCATTCCTTAAGGATCTCTATTTGTTTGGTGGCGATTTCTTCATCATCTGCAAGTATGGCCAAGTCGTCCGCGAATGCTAAACAAGATATCTCCACGTTGTCTTTGGTTCTACCAAGATGGATTGGTTTCCAGTAGAATTGATTTTTTAATTCTTTTTCCCATTCCTTTATGACTTTATCCAGGACTATATTAAACAGAAGTGGAGATAGCCCGTCACCTTGACGTACTCCAGTTTTTATGAGAAAAGGTTCAGAGATTTCTCCCCTGAATTTAACTTTAGATACAGTGTCTGTCAGTGATTCTTTGATAAGTCTTAGTGTTTCGGAGTCAAGTCCAAGTTCCTCTAAAATGTTAAACAAAGATTGCCGGTCAATTGAGTCATAGGCTTTCTTAAAATCTACAAGTGTACAAATTATGGGAGCATTTCTAATTGCTTTGTGTTTTAATATTGTCTTTAAATTAAATATTTGTTCTATTCATGAGCGACCGGGGCGGAAGCGTGCTTAATAATCACCAATTTGGCGTTCCAGCTGGTCTTGTGTTCTTTTCAGCTGGCATGTTGAGAGAATTTTGTAGGTGACTTGTAAAAGTGAGATTTCCCTGTAGTTATTGAGATTTGTTCTGTCTCCTTTTTTATGTAACGGGTGAATAAGGGCACATTTCCAATCCTCTGGTAATTTTTCTGTTTCCCATATTTTTGTTATTATTTTTGTGAGCTCTTGCAACGTCTTTGGTTCTAGGTTTTTTAATAGCTCTGCAACAATGCCATCTTCGCCAGATGTTCTATTATTTTTTAAGTTTTTAATGTGACATTTGATTTCTTCCTGTGTTGGTGGTAATGAATCCGGTTGAGCGTTGGCACTGATATCTTTGGGAAACCTTAAACTAGGTTCTGGGCAATTTAGTAGGTTAGAAAAATATTGAGCCAATACTTGACAGTTTTCCTGGTTTGTTAGGGCTAATTTACTATCTGGTTTTCTGAAACATAAATTTTGAGGGATATATCCTCGTATTTTATCTGCGAAAGTTCTGTAGAAGTCTCTTGTATTATAGTTTTGGAAATTTTCTTCTATGGCATCCAGTTGTGCCTTTGTGTACTTCCTTTTTGCTTGCCTAATAGATTTTGAAACCTGTTTTCTAACCTCGTTAAATAAATGTAGACTTTCTTGTGATTTTTTACTGTTATATTCTTGAAATGCCTTTTTTCTCCTTTCCAATCCATTTTCACAGTCTGAATCCCACCAAGGGTGTTTGAATATCTTTTTCAAGGGAATAGTTTCCTTAGCTATTCGCGTGATTTTAGAATGAAATTCTTCCCATGTGTTTGCCTTTTCCTTCTCCCATTCTTCTTTTACTTTAGATTCTTTAATCTTCTTGGTGTCATATTTCTGTATTTCTGTTTTCTTCTGATGACTTCTTCGTGCTGTAAACTTTATTTTAATTCTAGTTAGGTAATGGTCTGAATCAATGTTTGCTCCTCTGCGTACATGGACGTCGTAAATTTCTTTTTGTACTGGGTATGAAATCGCCACATGATCTATTTGAAACTCGCCAATTTGTTGTATACGAGATCTCCATGTCTTTTGTTTTCTTGGACATTTTCTTAGAGATGTTGACATTATCTTCAGGTTATTCTGCTTACATAGTTCGACGAGCCTTGTACCATTTTTATTGGTAAATTTATGTGCAGGATATTTGCCTACGGTTTTTTGGTGGATTTTCTCTCTACCAATTTGGGCATTAAAATCGCCGAGTAGAACTTTTGTATCATCTTTTGGAATCTTGGCCATTATATTCTCCAAATTTTCCCAGAACTTTTCTGTTTCTATGGGGTTTTTCTTGTTGTCTCCGTTTGTGGGAGCATGAACATTAACCAATGTGTATGTTTTGTTGGCACATTGTAAGCGCATCGTCATTATCCTATTATTTACGGAAGTAACTTCCTTGATGGAGCTGAGCACGCTCTTGTGTATGATAAACGCCATCCCGAGATGGGGGGCTCCTCCTCCGATTCGTTTATCCGTCTTGCTCTTAAAGATGCGATAGTTGCCATAATCTGATGTTTCTTCATCTGTAAAACGCGTCTCCTGTAAAGTTAGTATTAGTATCTTTTGCTTTTCAAGTTCTGTTGTAAGGTTTAGAAGTTTTCCTGGTTGGATTAATGTATTTATGTTAAAGGTTCCAATGTATGTAGGTGTTTTAAGTGGAAGTTTGCCAGAGAGCTCCGACTTTCTCTGATGTAATCGTGTAAGTCCAGGTTTCCCAGAATCCGAATTCCTGGTTGTCATCTGTTGATGGGTGGATTGGTTACCACCTGGGGTAATGTTGTTATTACTTGCACGAGTCATACTTGCTTGTAATCAAGTTGGTCCAGTGTTTCCACTGGGTGTTTAGAACCAGGGATTGTTAGTTCCTGGCGCATTATGACCAGCCGCACATTGTGTGAACAGACGCTGACCAGGATGCCGATGGTTCCCACTTCAGACGCGTCCTGGATTTGGGTGTTGACAGTGCTTATTGCAATGGCGGCACTTACTCGCCATGACACAGCAACGTCTTCAGGTTCTGCGGTTTTTGAATGAGTGTGACCCTTGCCAAAAGTCACCCTCCCACACCCTCGTGATGCTGCCGTCTCGGTCCGGGACTGCTTATTTGGGTTTCCCCTTATTCGCAGCTGTCCACCATATCTGATGGATCGTTCGCTATCCACCACCTGCGACCCGCCCTGTACCTGAGGCTCGGCTAGGGCATATTATATATATATATATATATATATATATATATATATATATATATATATATGTCATGGAGGAATTGTGATTATTTATATATATATATATATATATATATATATATATATAACCTTTGAATATTATTAAGGTAAATACATAGTTTGCTCTCTATCAAAATACACTCCTGGAAATGGAAAAAAGAACACATTGACACCGGTGTGTCAGACCCACCATACTTGCTCCGGACACTGCGAGAGGGCTGTACAAGCAATGATCACACGCACGGCACAGCGGACACACCAGGAACCGCGGTGTTGGCCGTCGAATGGCGCTAGCTGCACAGCATTTGTGCACCGCCGCCGTCAGTGTCGGCCAGTTTGCCGTGCCATACGGAGCTCCATCGCAGTCTTTAACACTGGTAGCATGCCGCGACTGCGTGGACGTGAACCGTATGTGCAGTTGACGGACTTTGAGTGAGGGCGTATAGTGGGCATGCGGGAGGCCGGGTGGACGTACCGCCGAATTGCTCAACACGTGGGGCGTGAGGTCTCCACAGTACATCGATGTTGTCGCCAGTGGTCGGCGGAAGGTGCACGTGCCCGTCGACCTGGGACCGGACCGCAGCGACGCACGGATGCACGCCAAGACCGTAGGATCCTACGCAGTGCCGTAGGGGACCGCACTGCCACTTCCCAGCAAATTAGGGACACTGTTGCTCCTGGGGTATCGGCGAGGACCATTCGCAACCGTCTCCATGAAGCTGGGCTACGGTCCCGCACACCGTTAGGCCGTCTTCCGCTCACGCCCCAACATCGTGCAGCCCGCCTCCAGTGGTGTCGCGATAGGCGTGAATGGAGGGACGAATGGAGACGTGTCGTCTTCAGCGATGAGAGTCGCTTCTGCCTTGGTGCCAATGATGGTCGTATGCGTGTTTGGCGCCGTGCAGGTGAGCGCCACAATCAGGACTGCATACGACCGAGGCACACAGGGCCAACACCCGGCATCATGGTGTGGGGAGCGATCTCCTACACTGGCCGTACACCACTGGTGATCGTCGAGGGGACACTGAATAGTGCACGGTACATCCAAACCGTCATCGAACCCATCGTTCTACCATTCCTAGACTGGCAAGGGAACTTGCTGTTCCAACAGGACAATGCACGTCCGCATGTATCCCGTGCCACCCAACGTGCTCTAGAAGGTGTACGTCAACTACCCTGGCCAGCAAGATCTCCGGATCTGTCCCCCATTGAGCATGTTTGGGACTGGATGAAGCGTCGTCTCACGCGGTCTGCACGTCCCGCACGAACGCTGGTCCAACTGAGGCGCCAGGTGGAAATGGCATGGCAAGCCGTTCCACAGGACTACATCCAGCATCTCTACGATCGTCTCCACGGGAGAATAGCAGCCTGCATTGCTGCGAAAGGTGGATATACACTGTACTAGTGCCGACATTGTGCATGCTCTGTTGCCTGTGTCTATGTGCCTGTGGTTCTGTCAGTGTGATCATGTGATGTATCTGACCCCAGGAATGTGTCAATAAAGTTTCCCCTTCCTGGGACAATGAATTCACGGTGTTCTTATTTCAATTTCCAGGAGTGTATTTCACTTGCTAACTATGCCTATCAGTAGTTAGTGCCTTCACTGATATATATATCAGTTCATGACATCCAGTCTTACAAATTTCCTTTTTCTGACGGACACACGTCCAGATCATCCGCACAAAACTCTGGTATCTCTCTCCCGACATCCACCACTGCTGGCGCCTCACCTCCAACTGCACAACGCTATGTGCTGTTCACATCCAACTATACAAGCGAATATTCCAACAACGCAAAACCAGCCACAGACTGCAAACAGCACAGTCAGTGATTTTCATACAGAGCGCTACGTGGCGTTACCAACATAAAAACCCAAACAGCCTACTTACACTTGCAGTGTCTCAACAATCCTAAACTACTAATGTCCGAGATGACAGACAGTGTTCGCTCGATGTGTGTTATATTTACGTATATTTACTCAGAAAGTACGTTTGTTCGCATACAGACAAGATCTCAGATGTACAGTGCAACGACGTATGGAGCTTCATGGGCCGTCAGAAGAGGCAGTAGAGACACACTGATAATGGTTCACTCAAGGATGTCAGTGGACTCAAGAATGGTACCATGTCATCGTTTCAGACGAGTCATAGTTCTGCACTCAAGTATTCATTACTGCCCATTATACTTCCCTCTGCAAAAACTTACTCTTGATAATGCTTTTAAAAACGGTCAGCTTGTTTTATAAATCATTTCTTGGGTCAAAACTTCGTGTCATATAGAAAACGTATAATGTGGTACTTTTATGGGAACACACTTTCATGTACTCAGAGTAATACACAAAAGAGTAGTTGATTTACACAGTTTACCCGTATGAAAGGGAAAATCGGAAAATTGCGGTCTTCCGCGAAACAAGGCATACAGAAGAAGACCAAGTAAGAATTAACAGTTTCAGAGCCGAGAACAATGGCATGAAACGGCATTGTTTATCAAGAAGTAATTGTTTTCAGCGATTACAAATGTTAAAGATTCTGCGGAAAACATGTGCAAGCTATAGGGAAAGACGGGTAGTAAACAGTGGCTGACAACTGCTGAGTAACAGACATTGCTGGGCAACAATAATGACAGGCAATATGGACGATATGAATCACAAAAGATACGTAATAGAGTTAGAGTGATACATTTATAACTAAAAATGGTACAGATTTCACTACATGGGTAAGCAGGTAACAGAAATAAATGTCATTCATGTTTGACATGAGTCATACTTCCGACACAAAGATCGATATCGGACTCTGTAAGGATTATGCCATCCTCTGTCACTGCAGCACATTTTTCACTTGTTCACTTGTTATTAATGCTGGCTACAAAACAATGTACATTGGGGTATATTGTCCCACTCCTCTTTGAAGGCGGTTTTCGTTTCCTACGGGATCCAGAGGTGGAGTGTTCGCAGAGATACACATCTGCCAAGACCCTGCTAGGTATGCTATATAGGGTTCATGTCGGGGAATGTACAGGTCATTCTACACGTTCATTATCTTCACTTCCCAGTGTGTCTGATACCTCAGCGGTCGTGTGTGGGAGGGCATGGTCGTCCATAAACAGGATGTCGGGACCTACCGCACCCCTAAACAGACGAATATAATCCAGCACAATCTCTCCCAAATGCCGCTGTGCTGTAACGGTACATGGCGCAATGATATACAGCGGTTTCCGAACATTGTGCATAATGTGTCCACACATCATAACGCCTAAGCCATACCGACGACGTTGATATATATCCTGTGGCATGTAACGTGTAACCCTCTCTCTCTACACTAGAGAATCACTTGCCACAGTACAGAGGGATTCGTCGGAGACCATCACTCTGGAGCACTTTTATAATGATTGAGTATAGCATTTCCACCTTCACGCTCCCTACACTAACGAACTCTTTCTCTACGAACGCGTGGTTGAAGTGGGGTACATTTAACGTGCTTCCGAGCGTGCAATCCAGCCTCATTTAATCCCCCAGAAATCGTTCTGGCAGAGACGTGTGCCGGGAGTGATTGCAAGGTCTTCAGCGATCTGCGTGAGATATCTACATCTACATCTACATCCATACTCCGCAAGCCACCTGACGGTGTGTGGCGGAGGGATATCAGTTCCTTTCCGCCATTATGACTACATCTTGAGCCTCTTAGGGAGTAGTGGTCCATCTATGACCAACGGCATGCTTTCGCATAGCATTTCCATCTTCAGTGGCCTTTTTTAGTTGCGAGATGACACCTTTGAACACCCATCACTGTGACGACAACAGTGACACTTCTACCGGCTTTCAGCAATGCAACTGCTCGTACACCATGGTAAACACTCAAATATGTCTTGCAGACATGTTGCAGCACCGCACGGAATGTTTCACTAATTAGTTCCACAACTATACTCGTCAAGTACCGTACTGCATTAACTGCCGAATGCTCACGGAGCTTTCGTGCACAAACGTCGCTGCAGTTAACACGTCCTGCAAGCGATCGCTTTCATTATTATAAATACATGTCCAAGTGATGCTAAATGTTATTAGTTTTACGTACAGAAAAGTGTTATCTTCTCAACAATCTTCAAATCATGAGAGCTACGCTCTTAATTTTTGTATACGAAATTAGTGAATTTATTCAAGGCACTTTTGATGTCTTGCGATCAGCTCAAATTAACCATCAAATTAAGTAATTTAATATGATTGTATTCTGAATTGCTGATACATCCATGTATCACCACAATAAAATAAAAATAGTGAATGACTGGGGGAGTATGAATGACAACAGTGGCGCATTTAAGTTTACAGAAATAATGACAAGTTTTTGTTCATCCGTTTATAACTGTATATAACTTTATATAATCGAGCTGATAAATCTTACAAAAAAATGACAAACCTAATTCAGGGAAAGAATGGTTCCTGACTGGCAAAGGATTCAGTGGGGTGGGAAATAAACAAGGTCTCCCCTGAATTAATCCGTTTTACAACGCAATGGGACTTCGTTTACATGACTCCACTGTGAGGCCAAATTCTGTTCAAATGGACTCACTTACGACCAGGTACAGCAAAAACTATGGTTGACGGAGAACAGGTAGCTCAGTATATCATTTAACAACCCCAGGCAATACTTCACCCTTTAACCTTGATTCACACGGCAGCAGAAAATGGCACGCCGTGAGCAAGGGGCGGGGCGTGGTGGCAGCTGTAACGTTCTGACGCGTCCACGAAAACTTGCAAACTATGGGGGCTGGTGTTCTGATTATTAGAACGCAGGATACTACCCTATCAGAGGCCTGAAATCCCGGCAGATTGCAATGTGAGGTGCACCCATTCGCTGGTATGACCAACCAATTTGACTCACAGGCACGACGGCGCATTCTGGAATTGTGAAACGCCAGACGGCCCACTCGGGAGAAATACGTCAGCTTCGTGACACACGATGTGTCCGAAATGATATGCAGTCCCATTGTTGAAACCGTTGGAAACTGCCACTGGCTCTTAGTTCACCACAAGTTCCATACCACAAATGTCACCCACTAGTGAAAGACCTGAAGTTCTCCACCAGGGAAGGACCAGAAGACAGCAAAGAATCACAATCCACCAAGCCTTATACAGGAGCTGAATAAGCAGAAAAAAGCCTCCTCCTTGTTGTACAACCCAATCAAACTATCCTCCACCGATTGAATCTCCCCGCTTGACTGTTCTGCTGACCTGGTAGCCAATCCAGACACATCACTTGGGTTCCCACGCTGGGGGCGCAAGACTCTGCTTTGTATATCCTGAGGAGAGCCAATCAGCGACTTAAAACCTTGTAACGCAGGAAATGCATATCAACCTATTTCCATCTATTGTGCTATAAATTTTTTCCTTATTTTGTTACCTGAAGATATGTCTTTATATATTGTAATTGTTTTATATATATATATATATATATATATATATATATATATATATATATATATATATATACCGATGTATGAGATATATATATATATATACCGATGTATGACCGGTTTGTTTTGTAAATATTATTTGTATTTTTACGCTGCGTCTTGCCTAGGGAATGCTATGCTATCGAAAGATTACATCGATAGATCGTAGGAGAACCAAAGTGTTTACGATGTTGGGTAGTGTTAACTCTGCCGCGAGGAGCGCGGGCAGAGCAGTCTGGCTGGAATAGGGCGGTGGAGGGGTGTGTTGAGTGACGCTCCCGCGAGTTTCCGCGCTTTCGAGGTTTGGCAGCATGTAATTGCGCTCGACTTGCGGTGATAGTTTCTGTCACGATGTCGCGGACGGGAAATATTAGCTGGCACACATCAAGAGCCCGTTTCGCCTGGTGACCGTGTCGAGAAGAAGGTGCGCCAACATCCAGCTTCTGTAGCAGCGATGGCCGACAATATGTGATTGTCGCCACCTCCTCGATCGGCGACTTCAAACCTTCAATCAACCAACAAGGAAGACTGAAAGCACGTAAAGTTTTAGAACTGTATGGCAGACCTCAGCTTCTCAAACTGTTCAGTTTGCATCACTAAAATACAACAACTTAGCATGAAACTTTGTTGCTCATTGTTCCAATTGCATCACCAAGCAGCGTCCCATCCTTTTCCGAAATGAACCCTAGTGTCGTTGAAATTCAAACGCCAGCATTAAAGTAATAACATTCCATTTCAATGCTTTAATTTCAAAGTTCAGTTAAAGTATTCATATCTGGCTACAATAACCAAACAGAACTATATTTAGATTACACAAGCACAAATTAAGAGTGGTGGTTTTGTTACCATATTTTAACTTACCTGTGACTGCAGCTCAACTAGGTACGTACTAAATTTTACTATTGTTAATTGTTCAAAATCATTTAATTCAAGTTCAAAGTTAAATCTCTTATTTCTAAATTGCGTAGATTCAAGTTGCTTTTGAGATGATTGTTGAGGTAGCCCAAGACTAACTTTACTTTATTTAAGTTCGTAGTGCTTCAGAAACAAAGTTCCCTATTAATTTCAGTCACTAAATTAACTTTCAATTTTCCAGTTTTATTAATTCTTTTGCTAAATTAAGTCAGAGTGTAGCGAAGTTTATTACTTCTGACAAACATTCAGTTTTCACACAACACGTGTCAACCTTCAGTTTCCACGGTTTTAGTGCTAAATCTATGTGCATTAACCTTTATTTTTCAGTTATTATAGTAGTTGTCCATAAGACAGGCCACCGTAATTTTCCCCAGATCTCAAATATCCAATTAACGCCAGTTAATTGTTAACGTAACGACCACACATTTACTTTCTTTATTAACTTTACCCTTTTTCAAAATTAATTTCCACCAATTTCATTAGCATTTTTCCTTTCATTTAGATGTAACCCTTCCTCCCTCTTTACCGACAGATTAACTTCGGTGACGATTGTTTTTCCTAAATTTCCATTACGTACACGCGGTTTAATTTTTCACTGTCATCAAGGTCGATAAATGAGGGGGAGGCTACAACCTCTCCTGTCTGAAAAAAGATGATTTTACACTAGGGTGGCGTCGTTCTTGCAGTAAGCACGGTAATGTTTTGGTAAAAAATATCTACCTAGGCGGGAACACAGTCCCTCACTTACAAAGAGATCTAATCTTTCCAGACCGACCATTTCCAATTTCTGAAGGAAATTGGTTTAGCTTCATAGAGAGTCGTGCCTGCGAAATACATGTTTCTTTTCGCTTGCTTAAAGGACCTGGCAACTTCTTGAGGATTTCCTAGCATCAGGGGAGTTGCAATCTTGCCTTGATTAAACAAGTGCACCCGCCACTTAACTTACTGTTCCTGCTCTAACATAATAATGCTTATAGTTTTATGGCCATCCCACCAATTACACAAAAGCTCAGATTACAGCAGTCTTAAAAGACTTCCTCCACACAATTTCCACCATCTGGCCGCCTTTGCGACGGACTGTCGCCTGGCCCAGATAAAATGTTTTGCTAGCCGGCGCCCTCCTGCTCCAAACCTAAGTAGGAAGAGTGCAGTGCAACGGCCCGAGGTCCCTCTGCAGGTACAATGCACAGAGAACTGCTTCATCGAATCACTCGCACAGTCAGGTCGCTGGACACAACATTCATGGCCCACAATCCATCTTTTTCCTGTTCTCTGTAGCCTCCACTATCGCCCCTCGGGCACAATTTCTCTACAGGTTACACATGCAGTTATGAGAATATTCTGCTCACAATTGCCTCATGTAAAAAAGAGTCATAAGCCGCAATTACCAAATATAGTATTGGGGAACACAGAGACTATGACCTAAATATTAATCTGACCGATATAGTAGTTAAATTGAGAGAATGGCTTCCCACCTTTCATTCCAACCCATTACATTTCCTTTTTCTACAATTGGTCGGTTGTCCTGTAGCATTGACAAGAAACCAACAAGGAAAAATAAGAAGGAAAAACCAAGAGCAAAGTTCTCGGATAAGGAGCGTTATAAGGCAGAGATACAGTCTTTCCCTCGTGGAAGAAGAAACGACGGAAATACAGAATGTTTCAGGAGAAAGACTTAAGTTCAGATTACGAGTTTCAGTGATAATATTTGTTGATGATATTGCTATCCTCAGAGATTCTGAGAAGGGTTACAAGGATGGTTCCAAAAATAGTTTAATAAGCACATGGTATGGACTGAGAGTAGATCGAATAAGGATGAAAGGAGTAGCAATAAAGACATAAGCAGTAAACTTATCAATATTGGGACAAAGAAATAGATAAATTGTAATAACTACTTTAACTTGCAAGCAAAACAGCGTATGTGAGACAAAGTAAGGATGGGATGAATTTCAGACTATCACAAGCAAAGACAGCATTCCAGTCGAAAATAAGTCTGCTCATATCAAACATCGGCTTTCATGTGAGAAAGAAATGTTTAGGAATGTACTTTTCGATCATAGAATCGCATTTAAATGAATCTTGGACTGTGGGAAACAGGAAGAGGATCGAAGAGTTTGACATTTGGTGCTATTGAAGGACATCGAAAACTAGGTGGACAAGTAAGAAATGAGGGGGTTCACTGTGGAACGCTGAGGAAAGTATCACGTGAAAAACGTTGGCAAGAGGAGGGGATGGGATGAGAGGGCATGAGATACGACATCAAGAAATAACTACCGTGGTATTGCGATCTTCACGAGAAAATAGAGATTGGAATACACCCGACAAATAAATGAGCGTGCTGGGTAGCAGTGTTCATTTGAGATGCATAGGTTGGCAGAGGAGAGTCATTAGTTGTGGACCGCATCAAAACAGCTAAAAAAGTGACAAGACCATCTCCTCACCCCGAAATTGAAAGGAAAAAAATAAAGTTTGTGTCAGTACTTTGTGAATGGTTCATCTGGAGTGCAATGGCACGGGATTGCTTGTTTGCGTTTTTTTTTTTTTTTTTCTATTTCCAAATTATTGAGTAGTGTTATGTGAAAGACTATGATGTCGGGGAAATTGGAAAAAGAAAGGTGACTTAGAAAACCAACGGAGAGAATTAAAAGGTTCTCATAAGAATCAAGCAACAGCAAATTAATAATCGTTGATAGTGTCCGTAAGAGAGGAAACCTGTTTGAAGGATTATAAAAAAAGCTTCTGTCTTTCCACTCGTATATACCAGAAACACGCATATAGTAAGTTAGGGGCGATTACCTATACAATACTCATTAATGGAGACACACACCTCATTCTGTAGTCGATTTGCTTGTCTTTCTCACACGGTATCCACGCAGTTTTAAAATGCATGGACAATTAAGTCGTTATGTTGTTAATGAGCCCTTCTTCTTCACTAGTATTTGTTTAACGCAGTCAAGAGTGGGGAAGTAATTACGACACAGTTTTTGTGCTCATCAGCGGTAATGGGGGAGGCAGCTATCATTTGTCCTACAACTCGACTCTGCCGCGTAAACCATTAGGCACCAAATAAAGCCTGCAAGGTAGAATTTCGTTGCGGTACGTCGTTACGGTATCGTATTTCCCTTGTAAATTCGAGTCGCTAGTTCAGTAAAACGGCGGAGATAATGTACGCGGGCAGTATTTTCAGTCAACGACCTAACGAGAAATGCGAACGTCATGGAAGCACAGTTTTCGCTGCTGGCGGTTTGATATTCAAGCGCACTAATTTGTTATTTGCCATGTAATCTATCAGTTGCGACAGGTATTCTGTGAAGAAATAGTACCTTTCTTCTAGACGTGCTCACGCTAATACTGATAGTAAAGCCTCGCTGGCTTCCATATATTCCCATGAGTTATATCCGGATCGAATCTGCGTGTCTGAGCAACATCTGCTGATTTGGTTCAACGTCCAGTCCGAGTGAACTTTCTAGGCTATCATTTCACGTCAGCTCGTTTGTCAGTCGCCTCACAGGAACATAACGCACAAGAAACACACAGAAACAAAATATTCCTGCATCCAAGATCTGTTATATTTATATTTGAAATCTACAGCCTTAGAATGTTTTCACACCTATAATTGACAGCTGCGCGCTTGTTGGCGTATGTGATGTTACGAATTTTATAATTTCACAAAGTTATCCACGGAAGATCGGATTTTGTCCGTGAAGTAATCGACGTACTCCTTTGTGCAATTAAAGTAAGTGAAATAAACAATGTGGTTATGTGGCTGCTAGGATATCGGAGCCAAGTAGACATGAATCTGAAATCAACGAGCTGGTTCAAAATGACTCTGAGCACTATGGGACTTAACATCTAACGTCATCAGTCCCCTAGAACTTAGAACTACTTAAACCTAACTAACCTAAGGACATCACACAACACCCAGTCACCACGAGGCAGAGAAAATCCCTGACCCCGCCGGGACTCGAACCCGGGAACCCGGGCGCGGGAAGCGAGAACGCTACCGCACGACCACGAGCTGCGGTCCAACGAGCTGGCTCTGAGAATGAAACTGAAGACGACGAAAACAAGAACAACCCGTGAAGCGCAAACAATAGTCAAATAACTAAATAGAAAACAAATATTTTAAACAGTATAGCGAAAAAACCATTCCAAGGCGCAAATATTTTATTTTTCATTCGATGACTAATTTCAGGCCGCGGCCCACTTCCAAATCGATATAACAAAGTCGAAAGTGGCATTTCCAAAAATGTTAACAAAATGTGTAATGTACAGTCGTGCTCAAAAGTATCCAAACGACCTGAATCGCATTTCGCCTGATTTGCATGCAACCCGCATAACGCAGCCGTCTAGCAGGTTCTCTAATCGCTCCTTGGTACAGTCGTTTGACTATTGAAAATGGTTCCAAAAAGTCACCACTAGAGAACTCTGCTCTGTATCGCTATAACTCAAGATGTAAAGTAATACCACGATACTACAAAGATCAGGGAACACCTTATCACAGATAAGACTGTCCTTAAGGCTTGTAAGCCCACATTTATTGCAATAAATGACATACCTGAAATGTTACCAGTCTCATTATTACGTCATATAGGTAATGCACGTAGTAAGTTCATCGTCTTCATGATTTCCTCTTCAAAGTAACATACCGTACTTGTTATTTAACACAAAATGACATTAAAAATTTAAGTTATTCACGAGCAGCTAGTTGAGAATATGTATGAACTCCATATGTCACGGTCCGCAGCTCCTGGTCGTGCGGTAGCGTTCTCGCTTCCCGCGCCCGGGTTCCCGGGTTCGATTCCCGACGGGGTCGGGGATTTTCTCTGCCTCGTGATGGCTGGGTGTTGTGTGATGTCCTTAGGTTAGTTAGGTTTATGTAGTTTTAAGGGACGCCGGCACGGTAGCTCAGCGTGTTCGGTCAAGAGAGCTGGTTGGCCTCTGTAATAAAATAACCGAGTGATAGGATCAACGAACTTGAACGGGTGTCACATGACGTCGAAAAGACCAAATCACAACGATCAACAACAAACAAAACTAAAAAAGGGACTGATGACCATAGATGTTAAGTCCCGTAGTGCTCACGGCCATTTCTTTTTTTTCAAATGTCGCGACGAACCGTATCGTTCTGCATATGGATTCAAACCCAGGTCATGCAGACTAAGATTTCGTGACTGACGGAAACTAACAGTCATTCCTGACTAGGCATACAGAGAGTGATATATCTCGATTTTAGACAGTATCAGTTAGCAAATATCAACTTTAAATTGAATAACGTAAACATTTTTAACGGACGCGAATTCCTACCCAGCATCTATTGTCCCTATTAACGAACTACGAGAGATGTTAAATATTGCTTCTTCACAAGTGACTTACTTGAAATACCGTGAGGTAAAGCTTTGTGTTGGACAGGGAATCGAACCCAGAACCTAATCGGATTGTTATCGAAGCACAATCAACTGTGACATATCGGATTTTCTCGGCAGAAGCTAGATGTCTTAACTGAAATGACGAGACGAAACATTAATTTTTTCCTTCTCAGGACTCCAACCCGGCGCCTATCGCTGTCATATTCTAGAGAAAACGAAAGTTAAATATGGGTTTGTTACACCAGCAGCGACATGTGAGCATGTTTGAACTAGAAATAATATGACGAAGAGTTCAGTGCTGACTGGGAATCGAACCCCACACATATCATTGTTGACTACACACAAAGAGACGTCAGCTACCGAATTTTTCTCCACCAGCAGCTCGGAATAACATCCTTGAACTTACAGTGATCTCTCAAGTAGTTCTGTGTCTCATTGAAATGTATTATCCACCAGCAGATAGGTGCTCTCATGCTAGAGCCTGATAATACATAATGAAAACTTTAGTGCCGGGCCAGGATTCGATCCCATTCACGCGTAATATGTGAAGGTGTTGAGGAATCTGCAGTTTTGAACAAACAACAAATTGTAGTCGAGCTCTATTGTAGCGAAAGGATCAAATTCCGCGTTAAGGGCGGTCTGAGTTGCATTCCAAGCTCAGAACCAATTTTATCGACATACAGAAGCTCAAATAAAAGATGGACTAAGTGTCCTGTTATCCTAAATAGCGTCTGTTTCGTCACTAGAAATAAATAACTAGTATAAGAAAGGTTACTGGTGATAGAGTTTCCACATTTCGCCACTCCTGACTTTATTGTGGTTCAGCGTAACGTCTACTTAGTACAGAAGTAATATCATGTTTAATGTGAATTTCATACCACAATGCCATTATACCTTCTTCACTTGGCGCAGCCAGAAGAGAATAGAACCTGTCTCTCCCTACTAAAAATCATGGGCAGAAGCTAGAATCGAACCCAGACCACCATCATAGGAACCTGTCAAGAATCCAACAGACCACCAACTGTTCTTCTCTTAGATTCATTTTTCTATCATAACACTGTTGCGGAACACTCGATGAGAATTCTTCCACACAGGTTCTCTGTGGTGGTTTGCAGCATGTTCAGTACATTCATTTACTTTGTTGACCGAATCGCCATGAACTAGCTGCCTCGTCGACCAAGTGTATACATTCGACTCTATTTTGTAATCACCGAAATAAAATTACGTAACTGCCACCCACACAGAACTGCCAACAGTGTAGGATGCAGAAATTTATGTAGGAAAAGTTCGTTTCCATTTGTTGAAAACGTCGTGCAGTGCACAAGAAAAACTGTAACTGCCTGTCTCTCGGAAGTCTAGATCCGGCCATGTGCATTATCGCACAGCACTGTAGATTGCAGAAGTTCTGGAGGAACTGTTCTTGACTTCTGGAGACGTTGTAGCTACATGACAGCTACTTGCGTAACGGTAAGCGTCGCGCACTGTAGATAAGACGTCGCGAGTTCTATTATATTCGATGCTAAATTTTTAAAACGTAATGCTGCTGTCTTCTGAAGTTATCAATTTAATGGCACTTTGAACATAATTCCCTTAACTTCTCAACCCAAAATAGCCGCATGTGGAAAATGGGCTAACTTCTGCAACATTTTGTTCTTTTCAGGTTTAATAGACTGCCAGGCAGCAGATGCATCTCGAAGCTTTCGTATTATGTATGGGTCGAACGCATAGTGCCAAAATAGTCAGAAAAGTATTTTCTACAATAGATGTCGTCTGGTAAGGCATTTTATTCTTCTTCAAACCTTGTTTGACTGCTTTAACTGGTTTTCTACACGCATGTAATCAATAAACTGCATGTGCATTGTCAGACTGTTATAGATAACATCAGTGAATTCACATATATCGTTAATAATTAATTTCTCTCTCATGTTAGTATTGTTTTAACAACACTAAATCAAGCCTTACGAAAATTGTGCACTTTGTTATAAGAAATGAAATAAAACTACCCACGACAACTTTACGACGAAAGTCTTTTTTAATAAAACTGAGTATCTGTACACAAGCGTGCTTCTATCGGCACGAATTAGTAAAATACTAATCACTTAGATTTCGATTGGATCTGTGTTTAATGGGTATGCTGTGTCATACTCAACAGGTATGCTAATGTGGCATTTCATTAATAAAGTTATGTATTCCTAGAAATCCAAAATTTGCTTGTCAGCAGCGGAAAGAAGCGTCATCTGTTGTGCAGCATTGAAAGTTTTTCACCGTTGCACTATAAGCTGAAAGTATTTTCTTGTGATTTCCTTATCGATGTTTGATCTGACTTCATATAGCTCTTTCACAGAAGGGATAAAAAGAGTCACAGTCAGCGAGACTGGAACAGCGAACAATAACAGACGCTAGTTGACAGGTCAGCACGTCCCCACAGACGTAGCGAAGAGATATGGGTTGTGCCTTCCTCTTACAAGGCCAATAGTTACTGGAACTCCTAAACCGCTATTTAAAGGACGACATTAGTTGCGATTTCAACGTGCAACGACTTTCCTGGGCTGAAAACCGTAAATTTACAATCTTTTGTTGCACCTCAAGCGATAATAATTCAGATTATTCAATGGAAATGACAGGAAAAATCAAGAGAACTTTGCGACTTAATTCCGTGCACACCAGGAAGTAACTCATCGATCACACGGTTGCCAAACGTACCTTTCCTTGTTGCCAAATCTCAGTTACAGTACCAGCAGGAAGAAGACGAACTGATGTAATCCTACAGCAGGCTGGGAAGTGACCATAGCTGGCGTCTCAAAGACGCGGCTGCTACGGCCTGCAATACGTAATGCGTCTGATTCGCATTTCTATAACTAGGTTTAGAGACTGGAACGTAGTTACTAATAATACTCAGAACTGACTGCAAACTAAGCATCATAAATCAGTAACTCTCATAGTTGTTTTTATATTTCTTTCGTAACTGTACTCAAAACCAAGAAACTCATTCACGGACGTTTTCGTACCTCGCTGATATTCGAGCACACCAAACAAATAAAAATAAAACAAGAAAGTGAGTGTGTGTGTGTGAGAGAGAGAGAGGGAGAGAGAGAGAGAGAGAGAGAGAGAGAGAGAGAGAGAGAAGAGAGAGAGAGAGAGAAAGGGAAAAGTGAGAGAGAGAGAGAGAGAGATAAAAATAAAAAAGAGTGAGAGAAATTGTTGTAAAGAAATTTAATACTGGAATGTAAGGAAATCTTTCATTAAAATGACACATTCCACATCATTACGAAATGTCGTATTCATGATCTATGTAACAAGTATTAATCTAATCTAATCTGATCATATTGCTGACTAGCTGTGAAAAGTCATGAATTACCGAAATTTTCGCCAATGTCAGTAACCAAATCTAAACTTGAAAATAAAAGACGACAGTTTTTGTAACAAACCGAGACTCCTATCAAGACCCTTTCATCACTGTTAACTAACCACGAAATATGTCTGATATACCTCCATTCAGCAGTAACAAAGTGTGTATGCATTTAAAGATAAAGTGCATGATGTGTAGTTCTGTGACGGAGATGCGAACCCAACACGTAATCGGTTTGTTAACTAAGTAAAATCAAATGTTACGTATCGGTTTTTCTTACCAGCTTCTAGGTGTTTGAATCTAAAACAAGGATACAAATTTTTGTGCCTGAGCGACAATCGAACCGCACATCTATCGTTCTTCTTTATCGTCCACGAATATAGCTGAAGTATCAGTTGCTTACTCACCAACAGTAAGATGTATGCGTGTTTGACCAGAAATTGTTGGCAACACATGAACAGACATTAAAAATGCACGTTAATTTTCACTAGCAGGCCGGTGTGCACGTGATAGGGCTTGAAATGAAATTATGAATATTTTTTTACTGGAACAGTAATCGGACCCACATACTTATCTTTGGAGGAGACCTAGAGTGATTGCAGTCATGGAAAAAGGAACGAAATGATCGAACTATACTGTACCGAGAGATTCAGATCCTCGAATGAGGAGATACGAATTGGAATCACAGTCCAACACCAAACTTTTCAACGTCTCTAGTTCAATCAAGTACAAGTAAAATAAGAGCACTGTTCCTTTAAATGGCTATCGGTTCATGAAGTAAAATAAAATTTTCTAATGTAAGTAAGTTTACTGGCGACAGTATTTCTGTTTACCATGACCTCCACCTATGTCATTTCGTAATGTAAACCGGCTCTGCCCAGTTGGGAATGAAGGAACGTGATGTTTAATGCGGATTCTGGATTATAACATCTTTCTCTTGAGGTTATGAGAGGTAAAGTAAATCTGTTTGTGCCTCTTAAAAGTAAATGTCTGAATCGACGCATTGCACTTGTGATAGTTCGTTCCATCAGACCATTGTGGCCACATTTCCCAGCCCCAGGAGTGTGCTGTAACAGATGATGTGCTTATCTTACAAAATTAGTCACGGTGGAAAAAATGCGAGTCTATTAAATGGTTAAGAGGAAGCAAGCTTCTGAAGCGGAGATTATACTATTCTCATGTCTGCAGGATGTAAAGACTCTTTTAGGCAACATAGCCTCGATGAGAAGCAATTTAGAAATTTTCACTAATTCAGGAAATTTCTTAGTTCGAGAAAATCCACTGTGAAGTGTGAAGTTACCGGATAATTCGATTATTACCGTCATTATTACTATCATTTCCTTCATACCGCTGCTGGAACACACGTGCTTGAAGATCATTTAAGGTCTTTTGGTCATTATAGAAGTAGTTGCCCAAGAATAGGTTTTTCCCTGTCTACGGAATCCTTTTCATGTTAATATCAAACATCAGCAATTACTCGTAGATTACATTAAAAGTAATTTTTTCGCGTTAGCGCTCTATTTTTTTACATAGGGGAGTAACAATAACAAACATAAACGGCTGCTACCATTTTTTTATATAAGACGATGACCTTTATAAAATAAAATATTGCTGGGAAACGTAAAAAAGTGGACTTTTTTTTGCAAAATGGTGTAGCAATAGCAAACATAAACTGCTTCTAGCATTTTTTTAAAATATATAAGACGATGACTTTTATAAAGTAAAATTTTTCTCGGAAACGTAAATAAGTGGACTTTTTTTACATAATAGTGAAAAACAAATATATCCTGCTTCTGTCAGTACAAAACAATAACGGTCTACGTTCCTCTTTTGGGCGCGTACCTCGCTAATCCCGTCATACCTCGCGTTGGTGTCGGGTACGTCTTCACGTGTGTTTGTGGATCCTCTCCACTGTCCTGGTCCTTTCTTGTTCTGATACTTATAGACAATAATTACATTCTCCTACTCGGGACACCCCAACTGGGTGGGGGATCAAGCAAGGCACTCTCTAAAAAATTTGCGTAATACGTTCGATATCTCGGACGTCTTATAAGCTGTGAGTGATGTTCCTGTAGTAAGTCCCAAAAGTTGAGCACATTCTTACTGCCGTCTCGGAAAAGATAACGCACAGTCAAACCTCGAATCCAAGTCACTGCGTTTGTCTTTGTTCGGGGATAATATGTCCTATCAGGGAGTAGTAGTGTGCGTGGTTCTATTGTTTGCGGCCCCATCCGAAGGAGGAAGGCGATCATTTTTTTGACCAAACACCATACGTTCGCCGAAGGCCCGCATATCAGGCGATGCTCCTCTGTGTCTATAACATTGCACTGCGGACACAGTGGCTCGTCCGCTATATGAATTGTATGCAACCTGGAACGAGTCAAGTATTTCCCATTTACCACCTGATACTACAGTGCGCGCGTTCCCGTATCAAGGTGCGGGTGGTGCACTGTACGCCATACCACTGACCACGTAACTGTTGGTTGGCGGCGCTCTACGGCATTATTCGGCCGTCGTCGAGTCAAGATGTGATATATATATCGTGCCGTTGCCGTCCTGGTAGTCGGTAGTTCCATATGTACATAACTGTGTTCCACAAAAAAGGTTCGCATATGGGCAAGCGATGGTGAGATATGAGACACCGCTACCGGAGCCGAAAGAGAAGGTGGAGGGAGTTCGTCTACCAAGGTGCCCGTCAGACTTGTCTGGTGTCGTGTCCACATCTTTATCATTGTGGTTACATAAATAGCCACTGCTCGTTCGCGTACGTGGACTAGTCCAAGACCTCCACGACTACGAGGAAGGGTGACGGTTTCGTATCCTACCTTAAAAAGCAGACCTGTGCTCACAAAATATCCTAGTGCCGCCAGGATTCGGCGGGACAACACCACCGGCATAGAAAGAACTTGTGCCAGGTGGGGGATGCGAGAAGCTAGATAAGTGTTGGCAAAAGTGACCCGTTGTATCATATCGAGTGCCCTTAACCTGTGACTTCGGACACTCGCACGAATTGTTTGCAGATGATGTCTGTAACACAGTGCCGCCGTGAGTCGAACGTCTGTAGTGAAGGTAATTCCTAGGCATTTCATCTTGTTGATCGGCTGTAATGGAGCTACTGTTCCTGTCGGGAGTCCTCTCCCGATGTTCATCGCTCTCGACTTTGCCATGTTCAGGCGACTTCCCGTAGCCATACAATACAAATTAATCCAATGCAAGGCCGCTCTTGCCTCGTCACCTGACCGTGCTAAAAACACTACGTTATCTGCGTATGTTCGACATATAAACTTGTTGTGCCTTATCGTCATTCCTTGGAGTCGATTCCGGAACCCGCAGAGCAGCGGCTCGACAGCGATGGCACACAATATCGTTGACAGCGGGCACCCTTGTCTGACCGATCGTGAGATGGTGATGGGCCCCACCAAGCGTCCATTGATGAGCACTTTGGATGCGGCTCCGTGGAGTAGTCTTATGACGACGGTGACAAAACTTTCCGGAAACTTCATTTTCGTCATCACGTCCGTGAGATAAGCATGACTCAGCCTGTCAAATGCGCGATCGATCGATACCTATACACCCCGGAGACGACATGTTGATGCCAGTGCGATAACATCACGGTAGTCGCTGAGTGCCGTTTGTATATTGCTATCTCCTCCTAGCTGGGTTTGGTCGAGTGATATCACTTGGCGTATTACGCGTTTAAAGCGTGCTGCAAGTATCCTGGTGTAGATCTTCTAGTCGCAATTAAGAAGGGTCAGTGGCCGGTAGGCCTGTATCCCTGTGCCACCAGATGGTTTGTGGATGGGGATGATCATTGCTTCCACGAAGGAGGGTGGAAGAGGCACGTTGGGAGATATCAATTCGCAGTACATGGCAGTCCATCGTGTAGTCATGAGATCTTTAAATGTACGATAGAACTCTAACGGAAACCCGTCGGGCCCCGGCGATTTGTGCGACGCTCCCTTATCAATCGCTTCCATTACGTCGTCAACTGTGATTTCACCTGTTAACTCCAGGTTGGCCGTCTCGTCGAGACACGCGGAGAGCGTTCGTCGGACCTCATGAAAGGCTGCCTGATCGTGTTCCGCTTCTTCATAGAGATGACCGTAGTGTTCCACAAAAGCGTTGGCAATGTCTTTTTGCGTTGTCATGCGGCGACCATCTGGATGTACGACCGTCTGTATTAAGGTTCTGCGGCTACGTTGTTTTTCTCTGATGTGATACATCGACGGTGATTCTCCACGGACTCGTTCAAAGGCCCTTGCGCGGATTGCGACACCCTCCAGACGGAGGCGTGTTATGGAAATTATTTGGGCCTGTGCTCGTTTTATACCGGCGCGACGCTCCTGTGAAGGTGCTTCTACAGCAAGTTCGCGGAGCATCGTGAAATAAAATTCCGTCGTGTGTCGCCTCCATATCATCTGCTCTCTTCCATATGCAATTAACGCTCGGCGCAATGCAGGCTTAACGCATTCCAGCCACCACTGCAACGTCGTCGGATATGTCGGGAGGCGTCGTTCACACACGTGCCAAGTGTCTTCGATTAAGCGTCTGCACTCAGGTTCCCTGAGGTGTGCTGTATTCAGTTTCCAAACACCGCGACTCCTCCACACTTGTTGACGACTGAGGGAGACCGTGCATATATATGCTATGTGACCTGAGAAGGCGACAGGCCACAATTCCGCATCGAGGATCGCAGGTTCCAGACGACGTGTTACGTAAATGCGATCGAGACGACTTGCAGAGTGACTCGTGACATAGGTGTATCCACGTCTGTCGCCATGTATCTTCTCCCATGTATCAATGAGATTCATGTCCTGCATGAGTTGCCGCAGCTCCGGGCATGAAGTATAACGTGGGTGTTGATCTTTTGGTGCGAGCACGCAGTTGAAGTCGCCTCCAAATAAGACATGTTCATACCGACCTAAGAATAGTGTCGCAAACTCCTCTGCGTAAAATCGGGATCGGTCGCGCCGTCTGTCGGACCCCGACGGTGCGTAAATGTTAACGACCCGTACTCCCAGCACTGTGAGCGCCAGTCCTCGCGCTGACGGCAGGTACACCACGTCCTCGGCTACTATGCCGCTACGTAGAAGTATCGCTGTTCTGCTGCCGCCGTCGGTAGTAGGTGTAATGTATGTATCGTATTCATAGAGGTCGGGGAAGCTCTCAACACATACTTCCTGCAGCAGATGTCGACGTCTGACGCATGCAACATGTCTCGTAATAACTGCAATTGGACAGGCATTCTGATCGTATTAATAGAAGCTGTTCAATATGCGTGCCGCTGTTCCTCAGCGCGTATAGCGCACATGAACGCTTACGTTAATTTGTGTGCTGCTGCCCGGTGACATGCTGTCTGTGCGTCAGTCTGCATCTCCTGCGTGGTTAACATCCGGTGGACGCAGCACTCGCCATTGCGGGTGCTTCGTCGGTGTGTGGGTCAGTATCGGATTCGTCGGCCCAGTTCCTGTGCTAGAGGCCCAGCTCCCGTCGTGTTTCTCCAGCCGGGCTGACCGAAGGCGGTGGCGTTGCTGCGGTGGGTTGAGGGACTCCTTCCGTCGGCTTTCCGTCCGGTGTGGCTGTATTGAACCCCTGTTTAGCATGATTCGCGTCGTATTGCTGTGTGGGGGGTAGAACCTCCCGTTGCGCATCCGGATGCACGTTACACCCAAGTCCGTCTGACGTGGACTGCAGTAAGCAGGTATCCGACAGCGCCAGCTTTCGTTTCTTGTGGCGCTCCGGCGATCGTTGTTTGCGCGTGTGCGCCTCCGTATCCGAGTGCGGAAGTGACTCCCGGTGCTCAGGGACGAAAGCAGCTGTCGGCACAACAGCAGGATCAATTTCCATACCTCCTACCGATCCTTTCCGCTCGGTTACGGGCGTCGTCGGCGCCGGAGCGGCAGAAGTGTGCGTCGTTTCGTCACTGGAGGCGCTCTCTGCTGCGGTCGGTTGCCGTAAACTGTCAGGACTCTGTAGCTGGTCATTCTTCGGGATGGGATCTGTTGGAAATGCGTCCGCATACGTTAGTGGCAGCGGTGTCAACGTGGACGCAGGCACGGGTTCGCCGTTTGGAACTTGCACTATCCTCCGCTGCATACATTCGGAACGGACATGGCCCTCTTTCCCGCAGCCTGAGCATGTTTTGGGTTGTCCATCGTAGATGACTATAGCTCTGCATCCGCCGATGAACAAGTACGACGGTACATGTTGTGTCAGTTCTATTCTGATTTCACGCGCCCCATTGAGAACGGGGTAAGTCGTGAAGTTGGAACATGTTTCCTCAATGTGGCTAAGCACTCTTCCATATGGCCGTAAGGCGTCAACCACCAAGTCAGACGGAACCTCGAAGGGAAGTTCGAAAATACGTATGTTTCGTAAACCCAGTCCTGCGTGATCAATAGTTACTACTCCAACATGTCCATCAGAGTGACGACATTTGAGTCCATGTTTAGTATCTCGGATGATTCTGTCACATACTGCACCGTTAATCAGCTTGACGTAAACGACACTGCTCACTATGGAGAGGTGGATTCCGATAAGTTCGTTGTAGTCAAGTTGAACTTCGTCTCTTAGGAACCTTTCTATTTCGTAGGCTTTCGGTCTCGCATATTCATTCGAAAAACTAATCTTGAGAGTCGACTTTCGGTATGCATGTGCCATTCTATATCGAGTCGTCTAAACGCGCGAGTACGCGGAAGAGGTAAACAACTGCGCGAGCGCGAACTTCTCCGGCAGGGACGTAAACAGACGTCCGTGCCGTAGCACCGCCGAAGGCAGACTGCTAGTAGCTGTCATGTAGCTACAGCGTCTCCAGAAGTCAAGAACAGTTCCTCCAGAACTTCTGCAATCCACAGTGCTGTGAGATAATGCACATGGCCGGATCTAGACTTCCGAGAGACAGGCAGTTACAGTTTTTCTTTTGCACTGCACGACGTTTTCAACAAATGGAAACGAACTTTTCCTACATAAATTTCTGCATCCTACACTGTTGGCAGTTCTGTGTGGGTGGCAGTTACGTGATTTTATTTCGGTGATTACAAAATAGAGTCGAATGTATACACTTGGTCGACGAGGCAGCTAGTTCATGGCGATTCGGTCAACAAAGTAAATGAATGTACTGAACATGCTGCAAACCACCACAGAGTGCCTTTGAGTAAGAATTCTCATCTAATGTGCCGCAACAGTGTTATGATAGAAAAATTAATCTGAGAGAAGATCAGTTGGTGGTCTGTTGGATTCTTGATAGGTTCCTATGATGATGGTCTGGGTTCGATTCCAGCTTCTGTCGATGATTTTTAACGGAGAGAGACGTATTCTATTCACTTCTGGCTGCGCCAAGTGAAGAAAGTATAATGGCATTGTGGTATGAAATTCACATTAAACGTGATATTCCTTCTCTACCAAGTAGACGTTAGGCTGAACCACAAAAAGTCAGGAGTGGCGAAATGTGGGAACTCTATCACCAGTAACCTTTCTTGTACTACTTATTTATTTCTAGTGACGGAACAAACGCTATGTAGGGTCACAGGACAATTATTCCATCTTTTATTTGAGCTTCTGTATGTCGATAAAATTGGTTCTGAGCTTGGAATGCAACTCAGACCGCACGTAGCACGGAATTTGATCCCTTCAGGACAATACAGCTCGACTAAAATTTCTTGTTTGTTCAAAACTACAGATTCCTCAACATGCCCACATATTGCGCGTGAATGGGTTCGAATCCTGGCCCGGCACTAAAG
This sequence comes from Schistocerca piceifrons, assembly GCF_021461385.2. Taxonomy (NCBI): domain Eukaryota; kingdom Metazoa; phylum Arthropoda; class Insecta; order Orthoptera; family Acrididae; genus Schistocerca; species Schistocerca piceifrons. The sequence continues at coordinate 384,347,725 of NC_060145.1, forward strand.
TTTTCATTATGTATTATCAGGCTCTGGCATGAGAGCACCTATCTGCTGGTGGATAATAATTTTGATCTTTAATGCATTTTCATTCGTTGTCAACGCCAACGATATCTCACATTTTTGATTCCCAGTGAGACACAGCACTATTTGAGAGATCACTGTAAGTTCAAGGATGTTATTCCGAGCTGCTGGTGGAGAAAAATTGGGTAGCTGGCGTCTCTTTGTGTGTAGTCAACAACGATATGTGTGGGGTTTGATTCCCAGTCAGCACTGAACTCTTCGTCATATTATTTCTACTCCAAACATGCTCACATGTCACTGCTGGTGTAACAAACCCAAATTTAACGGTCGTTTTCTCTTGAATATAACAGCAATAGGTGCCGGGGGTCCGCAGCTCGTGGTCGTGTGGTAGCGTTCTCGCTTCCCGCGCCCGGGTTCCCGGCTTCGATTCCCGGCAGGGTCAGGGATTTTCTCTGCTTCGTGATGACTTGGTGTTGTGTGATGTCCTTAGGTTGGTTAGCTTTAAGTAGTTCTAAGTTATAAGGTACTGATGACCATAGATGTTAAGTCCCATAGTGCTCAGAGCCATTTTTGGTGCCGGGTTCGAGTCCTTGTAAGGAAAAAATTAATGCTTCATCTAGCTACTGCCGAGAAAATCCGATATGTCACGGTTGATTAAGCTTCGTTAACAATCTGATTAGGTTCTGGGTTCGAATCCCTGTCCAACACAAAGCTTTACCTCACGGCATTTCAAGTAAGTTACTTGCGAAGAAGCAATACTTAACATCTCTCGTAGTTCGTTAACAGGGACAATAGTTGCTGGGTAGGAATTCGCGTCCGTTAAAAATGTTTACGTTATTCAATTTAAAGTAGATATTCGCTAACTGATACTGTCTAAAATCGAGGTATATCACTGTCTGTATGCATAGTCAGGAATGACTGTTAGTTTCCGTCAGTCACGAAATCTTAGTCTGCATGACCTGGGTTTGAATCCATATGCAGAACGAGACGGTTCGTCGTGACATTTGAAGTTCATACATATCCTCAACTAGCTGCTCGTGAATAACGTAAATTTTCAGTGTCATTTTGTGTTAAATAACAAGTACGGTATGTTGCTTTGAAGAGGAAATCATGAATACGACGAACTTACTACGTACATTACCTATATAACGTAATAATGAGAGTGGTAACATTTCAGGTATGTCATTTACTGCAATAAATGTGAGCTTACAAGCCTTAAGGACAGTCTTATCTATGATAAGGTGTTCCCTGATATTTGTAGTATCGTGGTATTTCTTTACATCTTGAGTTATTGTGATACAGAGCAGAGTTTTCTAGCGGTGACTTGTTGGAACCATTTTCAGTAGTCTAACGACTGTACCAAGGAGCGATTAGAGGACCTGCTAGACAGTTGCGTTATGTGGGCTGCATGCATATCAGGCGAAATGCAATTCAGGTCGATCGGAAACGTTTGAGCATGATTGTGCATTCACAGACAACTGGCAGTATGAACTGTGACTGTACATTGCACATTTCGTTGACATCTTCGGAAATGCCATTTTCGACTTTATCGTGTTGATTTGAATATGGGTCGCGGCCCGAAACCAGTCATCGAATGACAAATGAAATATTTGCAACTTGGACTGGTTTTTCATCTATTGCTTAACAGAAGTTGCTTCCAGCATGCTGGAAGTTCATAAATATTTTAAAATTTGTAACTGAAGCAGCTACCAGTCGTAAGTATGTTTTTCAAATATCTATTTCAGAATGAACTTTTTAAAGAAATTTCCAAGTATTCTGGTGTCGTGGCTTAATATTGGAACAATTTATGTCACCAATATTCACAAAGAACATTTTTGTTCAAATGAGCTATATAGCTATACTTCCAGCGTAACCCACAGTAGGACAAACATTATTATTAACATGAAAATTTCAGGAAAGTATGAAAATATTCCCTTTTCACAAGAAACATTCAGTTGGCATATTCTTTCCAATAAGTGTGACAGAATGTTATGTCACGACAGGCACAATAAGGAAATTATACTTCTAACAAACTTGTGATTTTGAAACACCTGTTACCACATATGTGCAATGTGGTTGTGTGCCACAAAGTGAAATACATAGTGTTGAGTATGACTTCCTACTTAATGGTAATGAGAGGTGGTCTATGGAGTGGTGAAGCAACTGTGATCGTCCTCGTTGCACCTGAATTTTACAGATCCATTCTCCGAAAATAGCAACTGAATATCCATAAATTCTACTTTCAGCCTCATCAAACAAAATTCAGTACATAATCCTGTAAAAATACTTTGTTAAATAGTGAAAACAGTCAGTTTGTAATCGGATGGATGGGAAAAAGAAAAACTCGGCAAGTAACATTATAGTGCTTTGTAGAATCCTTCCTTATCAAAGGCATCTGCCATTCAAGACTACACGTCATTGGTATCTTTTTCTCAGCAGTGCCTAGTCGTGGTGAAATTTGAATGAGAAACAAGAACAAAGGCAGAAATTACTACCCCTCAACTAACTACTACATACCCTAAACAAAGAAGTGTTAAATTATCCATTATAGTTTTTGAGTGCGGAGATAATATTTGCATCCACACATATCTCATTAGAATTCTCTAGGATACCTCAGAAAAATATGGGTTTCCTTACACGTAACACTACGCAGATCAGAAGATGTTTGTCTCCACAGAGAAACAATGCATGTAATTATCAACCTTTTAGGTCAATCGACGATGGAACACGCCTTACGCTCGATGTGCTGTTGAAGCCAACGTGAGTTCCACAAACAGAAAAAAAACTTGGTTTATTTGTTCATTCACAGGATTCGATGAACAATAAATTATGAGATACTCTTTGGCTTCCATAGATATTTGAAGCAATTCCGCACTGTCTTTGCTTGAAAAGGTACAAGTTTACAAGCTATCGGATCAGCTCCGCAAATGGATTCTCGACTTCCTACTAGATGGATACTAACACTTCGTTCTTAATGGGGTGAAGTCGTCAGTTGTAAAACGAACTTTTGGAGTACGCTACAGGAGTGTAACACGGTCATTACTGTACATCTGTACATGACATGAGAAAATTGAACAAAAATTTAGTACCCCTCCAAGAGATATCACACTGATACCGTTTAACAGCACCTCTAGCTTTCACCGAAGCCTCAAATTGTCGAGGAAGAGTAGAGAAACCTGTTCTGTTATGGCATATCCGGTTGACACCTATCACTGATGATTATAGAGGGTGCGAAGAAAATGTGGAAACCCGTTGGCATTCAAATCAGTTCTTAGTCGTCTTGGAATACGTAAATACAGAGGCTGTATTGTTTTCAACTACCATTCTTGCTGCCAAATATCGGCAAGACAGGTAACGACGATGTAGGTGCATAGAGACGCATCCTTCTGTCAAAAGCAGACCACAAAGGTTCAAAAAATTTAGATATGGCGACTTTGGTGGCCAGGGCAGATGTGACAAATCATCCTCGTGCTCACAAAACCAGAAATGGAAATGTAAACTGTGTGCAAAGGGATCCTGTCGTGTTGGAACTCAGCACCAGGGAACAAACGTTTTACCTCGTGGTGCTCCTGATCAGTCAAAATGATCTCATAATCCTTTACAGTGAAGCTACTTTACAGAATAACCATGGGGACCAGGAAATACAACGATATGGCTGCCAAATCGTCACTGATCCCTCGCCATATTTCAGTCTTGAGAAGCATGCACGGTCAAATATTGGAAACAGTGTGAAACAAGACTCATCTCACAAAATCACTTTCTTCCCTTGCTCCAGCGTCCAGGTTTTGTGGCTTCAGCACTACGTTTTCATGTTACATGTATAGCATTTGCATCACTGACAAGTGGTTTTGGAATTCCAACTCACACTGCAATTCTCTACTTATGGATCTCCCATCGTGTCGTTTCGATGTTGACGGAAATCGCGATTGCTACATTCACTTCTGCGGTGACCTTTGCAACTGTCGTCCCCTTACCTTTCGTTACGCTGCTCTCGTATCACAATCTGCCACAAGTACGCAACAAACACTTTGGTCTGCGTTGTGACTTAGCGACTGACGTATTTCCACTTTTCCTGTATGCGGTATAAATCTTTGATAAGTGGCTCTTGAAACACCAAGCTCTTTGGCTGTCTTGGCACAGAAGCACCCACCGTACGAACACCAAAAATTTGCCCACGTTCGAATTTCTTATCTCCGACATAATGTTTTCACAATTACTCAAAACACTGTTCTCACCTAGATTGACGCTGCCAACGTACTGAGCATAATGCGCAGGCGGCGGTAGTGGTCGAATGCAACAGCGCAACGTGAAAGCTTGACTAGCATCTGCATTTATGTTCAAGCCTGCATATCTCACAGTGTTTCCGTAGTTTTGTCCAACCCCTGTATCTCGAAGAGTTACAAAATTTAAGATATGTCGATTGCTATATTTCGCCAGATGTTCCAAGAGTTTCACATATTTTCTGTTGGAATGATGTTATTTGATTCGTCGATTCGGTGAATATGCGAAACGGTGCGGAAGTAAACGTCAACTAGGAACATACATTATTTGATCAAAAGCATCTGGACACCTGGCTGAAAATGACTTACAAGTTCGTGGCGCCCTCCATCGATAATGCTGGAATTCAATATGCTGTAGATCAACCCTTAGCCTTGATGACAGCTTCCACTCTCGCAGACATACGTTCAATCAGACGCTGGAAGGTTTTCTGGGAAATGGCAGCACATTCTTTACGGAGTGCTGCACTAAGGAGAGATATCGATGTCCGTCGGTGAGGCCTGGCACTAAGTCGGCGTTCCAAAACATCCCGAAGGTGTTGTATAGGATTCAGGTCAGGACTCTGGGCAGGCACTCCATTATAGGGAAGTTATTGTCGTGTAACCACTCCGCCACAGGTCGTGCATTATGAACAGATGCTCGATCGTCTTGGAAGATGCAGTCTCCATCCTCGAATTGCTCTTCATCAGTGGGAAGCAAGAAATTGTTTAAAACATCAATGTAGGCCTGTGCTGTGATAGTGCCACGAAAAACAACAAGGGGTGCAACCCCCCTCCATGAAAAACACGACAATACCATAACACCACCGGCTCTAAATTTTACTGTTGGCACTACACACGCTGGTAGATGATGTTCACCGGTCATACGCCATACCCTGCCATCAGATCGCAACATTGTGTACGGTGATTCGTCACTCCACACAACGTTTTTCCACTGTTCAATCTTCCACTGTTTACGATCCGTACACCAAGCGAGGCGTCGTTTGGCATTTGCCGGAGCGATGTATGGCTTATGAGCAGCCGCTCGACCGTGAAATCCAAGTTTTCTCACCTCCCACCTAAGTGTCGCAGTACCTGCAGTGCATCCTGATGCAGTTTGGAATTCCTGTGTGCTGGTCTGGATAGATGCCTGCCAATTACACATTACTACCAGCTTCAAATGTCGGCGGTCTCTTCAATTAACAGACGAGGTCGACCTGTACGCTTTTGTGCTGTACGTGTCCTTTCACGTTTCCACTTCACTATTACATCGAAAACAGAGGACCTAGGGATGTTTACAAGTGTGTAAAACTCGAATACAGACGTATGACACGACACCCAATCACTTGACCACGTTCAAAATCCGTGAGGTGCGCGCAGCGCCCCATTCTGCTCTCTCACGATGTCTAATGACTACTGAGGTCTCTGATATGAAGCACCTGACAGTAGGTGGCAGCACAATGCACCTAATACGAAAAAGTATGCTTTTGGGGGTGTCCGGGTACCTCGGATCACATAGTCTGTTTGTACAGCCCTGTGAACACGCCGGTTGTGTGTTTGGAAGACGGGTGTGTCCACATAAAGCAGTAGAAGGGAAACATTTGACCACAGAGAATATCTACATAAGATATACACGATACTCCGCAAGCCACCCAACGGTTTGTGGCAGAGGCTGCTTCTGGTTTCGCTAACTGATCCCACCGTTCGTGTTCCACTCACGAATGCCGTGCAGGAAGAGTGATTGTCGGTAAGCCGTTGAATTAGCTCTAATTTGTCCAGTTTTCTAGTCATGATCACTTTGTTGGATGTATATGGGAGGGCGTAATATGTCATCCAACTCTTCCCGGAAAACTTTCCCTCTAAATTTCATCAGTAAATCTTTCCATGTCCCCCGCTCTTCATTGGTCCTTCTCTATATCAGTCCTGCCTGTTGAAATCATCCGACTGATGAACAAACTCAAGTCTGGAGGCACGCTTGAAACATCATCCGGAATTGTGCTGAACGCATTCTCTGAAAATTATTTCGAGCTACTAGATCACGAGCCCACTCGAATAGTAAACGGTTGGGAAAACACACATGACCTCTTAGAAACAAATAATACTGAGCTTATGACGAGCATCAGCACGGATACAGGAATAGAAGACAAAGAGTTGCCGTAGCGGGACTGAATATCGTAACGCCGTAAACTACCAAAAAATGAACGAAAAATATTTCCCTTCAAAAAGGCAGATAAAAATACGCTTGACGTCTTCATGTTAGACTATCTCCTCTCCTTCCAAATTAACAATATAAGTGTGAAGCAAATGTGGCTCCAATTCAAAGAAATAGTATCGACAGTGATTTAGAAATTTATCACAAATAAGTTAACAAACAACCCAGCTAATCTCCCACGGAACACAAAACAGATCAGAGCTTTGTAGCAGAAAGAACGAAAACAGCATGCGAGATTTAAGCGAAAGCAAAATCCCTACCTTGAAATTTTGCGCTTACTTCAGTGCGAGAGGGTACAATGGATTCCACAACGAAACTTTGTCTCGAAACTCGGTATAAAATCCAAAGATATTCTGGTGGTGTGTAAAGTACGCTAGCGGAAAGACACATGTCTTCTCTGTGCGAAAGTAATGGAAATACTTTCGATGACAGTGCTGCCAATGCAGAGTTACTGAACACAGCCTTCCGATATTCCGTCACCAAAGAAGACGAAGTAAACATCCAAGAATTCGAATCAGGAACAGCTGCCAACATGAGTAGCTTAGAAGCAGATATCTCTGGAGTAGGGGAGCAACTTAAATCTCTTAATAAAAGCAAATCTGCCTGCCCAGACTGTATACGAATTAAGTTCCTTTCAGTGTACGCTAAAGCAATAGCTCCATACTTAACAATGAAGTACAACCGATCGCTCGACAAATCTGTAAACGAAGACAGGAAAGTTGCACAGGTCACACGAACATTCAAGAAAGGCAGGAGGCGTAATCCACTAAGTTACAGGCCCATATAATGAACGTCTTTAAGCAGCAGGATTTTGGAAAAAATATTGTGTTCGACCCCGAACTACCTCGAAGAGTATGGTCTATTGACACATAGCCAACACGGAAGTAGATTATTTTTGTGACGAAAACATACGAGGAACGTTATATATTCACAGTTGTAACTTCTCACACTTTACATTTCCAGAAAATTTATAGTTACTGTTGATGAGCAGCTAACCGTTCAGGCATTCTTGATTTAATTGGTTGCATCGATTTGTTAATAACATGCCACCTTTTCTAAAATCTAAAGCACCCTTCAGTTGATACAGTTCTTGTCGGGATACATAAAATACCCCATGTAACTGCAACCATCACTGGTGGCTCCTTTTCAAGTCTGCAGAACTACTTTAGTATGTCAGATCTATTTCATCTGCCGCGCAGATTATGTTCTTATTTCCGCTCGTGAAACGATATCCTTTTCTGTGTAGCGATGACTCTGTACTTGAAAGCTCTTTGTTCATAAACAACATAGGGAGTAGAGACATTTCCATACACACTTCCGTTCTGCAGTACATATTACTTCAGAAGCCAAATACCAATTTTCATAGACTTCGCTTTAAATATATTTAAATATCACCAAATAGTTTCATAAAAATTTTCATTCCTTATTTCACCACTTAGCGACTGAATTTCCAAAAACACTGAATATTTTTTTCCCCTGAGAAGTCAAACACCAATTTTCATGTAGCTTCAAAAATGCTTTAGTAGTCCTTTAATAAAGATTTACTTTCAGAATAAACTTTCAAGCCCAATTTTAACCAATTACCGGTTTGGAGGATGAGGATTCATATCCGCGTTCAGCGGTCGAATTTTAGGTTTTCCGTGACTTTCTTACATCGCTTAAGGCTAATGCCGGGATCGTTCTTTGGAACGATGCGGCGTAATTCCTTCCGCATCCTTCCTTAATCCCAGCTTGTGCTCCGTCTCTAGTGTCTTTGTTGTCGATGGGACGTTAACAGTGATATTCTTCTTCGACTTCTTCAGACGAACTGCCAACCACGAATGAAACTTGACGGCACCCAGCTGTTCCATTAATTTGGAACCAAAAGTATGATATCAGTGGGAGTAAGCACAAGCTGAAGGAGTGATATTAGCATAAAAATTTAGTACCGATGAGGGGTACGCAGTGTTGGATGTCACACTCGAACCGTGGCCTCTTCCCCAAACGTAGTTAAAAAGTTATTCGATAATGAGAAAGAGAAGACGTCAAGGTAGATGCTTTATCCGACGTCTAACATCAACAAGGACGAAAACTCCAGAACTTTAATCTGTAAGAACAACGAGTTCCTGTGTCAAATAGTGTTGTCAGAGGCATTTAGTTTCTGTCACTACGGCACAAAGGGACACTCTCAGTGAGGCGGCCTGTAATCAGCGCTGGAGGCTCCTCGGAAGATTACAGGGAGACTGCGAGGACAGCGCGAGGCGAAGAAACCCAACCCCCGTCAAACTGCGCCACGGGACGCCAACGGCGCGGCGGTAATTGCTGCTCGTGCGGGTAAAGGAGTCCGGGGCTGCTTTCAGGAAAAGCTCCAAGGGTGTAAACTTTACAAAAACGAAAGGAAGTCGCCTTTTACGGCAGCAGCTCACATGCTGTGACAGTTCACTGGATATTATTCGTAAATTATGGTGTGTAAATTGTGGTATGTGAGGTGTTCAGTGACGAACGATCGAAGTCTGTGGTGTCACGTGATCATTCGCTACCTGCTATTATCCAGAGTAACTCATCAGCTTTGATAGATCTTGGCGAATATCTGGAATGGTGCTTTCTGCACATCGAGGTGTGGGTCCTCATTTAAATTGTCATACAATTGTCGGAATGACAGCTACAGAAATGAACGGTCAGGGGGCAGGAAAGCAACTCAAACCACTCAATGGAGGAAAAGCCACTAGACCTAATTCGGTAACAATACGATTCTACAGAGTATGTAAAAGAAGTTGCTGCTCTGTTAGCAGCAGTGTTCTGTAGGTCGCCGGAGGATCGAAGCGTTTCTACTGATTGTAAAAGACGCAGGTCACTCCCTTTTCCAGGACGGGTTGTCAAAAAGATACATAATATGTAGGCCTATATCGTCGACGACGGTCTACTATGGAGTTTTGAACTGTGTTTCTAGGTGGCGTACTATGACATTTCTGGTGATCGAAATCTCTGCAGGAATCAACATGGATTCTGAAAACAGCGATCATATGAAACCCAGCTGCTCTGTCCGTCCACAAGACTCAAAAAGCAATAAATACCAGAGCTCAGATAGATGCCGCCGCTTCCGCAAGGCGTCCGATATAGTTCCACACTCACGCCTGATGAGGAAAATACGAGCACAGAGGATCTGAAACCATCTGTATGACTGGGCTAAAGAGTTACTAGTAAAGATAACACAGCATGCTGTTGTCAACGTAGTCTTCAGTCATAAAAGTAATTTAGGGCAATCGTCAAAGATTTACTTTCGACAATATATGTAAATGACCTATTTGATGACGTAGGAAGTTCCACGAGGGTTTTTATGTATGACGCTATGCTATACAGAGAAATCGCAACGCCATAAAATTGTGTCGAAATGTAGGAAGACCTGCAGAGGATGTTGACGCTTGGTGCAGGGATTGCCGGTTGTCCCTCAGCATAAATATAGCTTATGGCGCATAAATAGAAGGAGAGACTCTTTATTGTATGACTACACGATTGCAGATCACAGGCAACAGTCACACTTATAAAATATCTAAGAGTATGCGAACAGAGCGATTGAAAATAGAACGACCACATAAAACTAATCGTAAGTACAGCAGATACCAGGTAGGGATTTACTGTCAGAATCCTCAGGAACTGTAGTCGATTCACAAATGAGTTAGCTTAAAAAATCCTCATTCGACCAGTTCGTGAATATTGCTCGCCAATCTCGGCTCCGTACCAGATAGGATTGATAGAGGAAGTATGGAGATCCAAAGAAGAGAAAGGTATTTCATTAAAGATTCATTTAGCAAGCTCGTGGAAAGATCGTGAATGGAAAACCGGAATTATATCTACTCACACAGAGGTTTACCAGCAATCATTCTTACCGTAAACCAATCGCAACTGAAACAGCAACGATTGCACGTGACTGAGGTACACAAAATACCCTCCGCCACATACCGTGACTCGTGGAATGTAGATATATGTGTAGAGTTAGATGTAGAGACTGGAAACACCGACATCGCAGTTCCCTCCTTCACTCGACAGTTTTGTTGAATGTGACGTTAATTCAGTGGCAGTTTTAGCCTGCTGAAGTTAGTACACAAGTGTCGAAAACGTCTGAAGCGAAGCTATGTTTCCAAAGTGCGCTGAGAGCGTGGACCGTCACAAGTATGACCAACGTTGCGGAATTAAATTATGTTTGAATCTTTGTGGAATCGCTACTGTGACTAAGGCTCTTGAGGTAACAGAAGTCCTTTCAAAACAGCTGAGAAAAATGGTAAGACTTATCTCGTGGAGAGAGACTTTCACCCTCAAGGGCGGATGGGAACAGCTAAGTGCCTTTGTCGATTAACAATGAGGAAGATCGTACTGTTTAACGTCCATCAGATTTTAACACGAGGCTTGGACATGTGTAGACAAGTGTGCGTAAATATACTTCCAAAGAATCTTCCGCTCGATCAACAAAATTACCGAATTCATGAACTTCTGGACTGTCTTCGGAGAAGTGAGAAATCTTCAATCGCCTTATCATAAATTACGAATCGCGGATTTGCGAATATGATCCGGAGACAAAACGTCAGAATCTGGAGTGGCCAGCTGCAAATACTCCTTCTGCCATAAAAGTGAGAATAATAAATTCCAGACACAAATCGATGGTTATTTTTATCGCCATGGGATCAGCGACAAACTGTCAATAACAGCTCTTATTAGGAAGGCCACGAAAGCCTCAGAAAAAGGATACCACTTGTGTCACTAGACATTGCATGCACTTGGATAGTACATTACTGCAGTGTCCCTTATCACGTGGAAGTCTCTATCGATGAACTTTGGTTACCAATATCATTCTCCTGGTGAAACTTCCTGGAAAGATTAAAACTTTGTAACGGACTGACACTCGAACTCGCGGCCTTAGCCCTTCGCTGGCAAGTGCTGCAACGACTGAGCCACCCAAGCACGACTCAAAGCGTTACCTACGCCAGTATCTCGTCCCTTGTGGTTCTTCTGCCTCCCTATTCACCTCATCTCAGTCCCTGTGACTTCGTTTTATTTCCCTGCATATTTATTTCCGTGGATCATAAACCACCTTCATGCTTTGGGTAACGTCCCGAAGAGCGTAACCAACGATCTGAAATATATTCTGGTAGAGCCCTTATAGCACACCAATGAAGACTTAAAATAATACCACTATTCCTTCATAACTTTGTAAGAGCACAATGTAGATAGAAATGGGCACAAAGGATAAAAATCGCAGAAAATGCATCGCCTGAAGGACAAAGTGAACGCTAGGAACTGGCGTACAGATAAACTGCTATAGATTGCGTATTATTCAATTTGTACGACTAGTTCCGGCCATCAAACGTGAGCTAAAAGTTAATTATAACCACCATGTCTTTTGCAGAGAGCCGGCCGGAGTGGCTGAGCGGTTCTAGGCGCTTCAGTCTGGAACCGCGCTACCGGTACGGTCGCAGGTTCGAATCCTGCCTCGGGCATGGATGTGTGTGATGTTATTAGGTTAGTTAGGTTTAAGTAATTCTTTCTAGGGGACTGATGACCTCAGATGTTAAGGCCCACAGTGCTCAGAGCCATTTGAACCATTTTTTGCAGAGAGCTCTGCATATTGTGTCGCACTGTATTCTGAAGGCGGAGACAGGAAAACAACAGCGTACTAGTGATTCAAAAGCAATAATATTATCATGCTGGCAAACTGAAAACTACAATTATCTGTTCATAACAACACTCTGTTGTGATGTTCTTCAAAATGCATTTCACTGACGGAAAAATTATTGGTCTATCGGTTGAAGTACATTCGTCATACCAGATGAAATCTGAAGTATATATACATATTTGTATATAACTGGAAATATCGTTGATAAGGGTTCAGAATTTTCATGAATTACCCAAGACTCGAGATACAGAAGGGATTTGTTTCCATGAAATGGAAGAAAAACGCGTGAAAAAAATATAATTTCCAGACGTTGATGTATCTGACACATAACAATCTTTGCCAAACATTGTCCTTTTCCTACGTAGTGTAAAGTTGCCGGTCGAGTCGTTAAGAAAAACGAATGACGTAGGTAACAATGAACCATCGAGAACGGTCACGTTTGGTATTATGTAAAGGTACTTCGACAGGACTTTGTATGTTTCTCACTCTTTTACACTGCATTTAATTTCAAGAATTAGGCTGATCTGCAATGTAAAAGAAAGATTCACCATTAGTTCATCCAGTACACAACTGCTTTTTCTTGATCTCGCACAGCAATTTGAGTTTCCGACTTTTCTTTCAGAGATAATTATCAAATAAATATGACAAAATCACTGACAAATTCTCAGGAGAATAACTGTCTCCTGATGCTACACCGCCAGTGGATTTGCAGTATGAAACACTGACATGGGGGAGGCCTCAGACACGGCCAACCGATTCGGCTCAAATATGGTAGGTCGCTTGTGTACAAACTAAAACGAAGGAATCCAAGATATTTTGGGTCAACAGCCCCGCGTTTTTGAGAAAATCACCCCTAAAGGTTATGACGAGCAATCGACTCAAAATTGACGGGATCGATAGATAATTGTAAGTAGAGCATTTTTCATCATCAGGTATCGGGTCCGAAAACGCATACGTTTCCAGAAATCGAGGTAAGAAACTTTTACAACTTCTACTTTCTGTACCCACATGGTAAACGCTTTTCGCCGGCAGTGCCGATAGCACAACGGCCAAGGTAACTGGCTGGCAATCGGAAAACGCAGGTTCGAATCTCGAAGAAACCTAGCGGATGTTATTTTTTTCGTTTGTATTTTTCCATATCTCAATTGATAGGGATAGGAGGTTTAATAAGGTAAGTAAATAAATAAGGAATGATAATAATAAGGTAGGCAAACTAATTTCCGAAACGCCGTGAGTTAGTAAAGTATTAAACTTTTAAGTCTTGTCACATGAAAACAACTCCGAGTAAGAGTGCTGCGAATTCCTCACGAGGGACTGCAGATAGCAAACCGCGCGACGCTTGTTTAAAGCGAGGCACGGGACAGAATGCACGCGGGGATAGTTATGTTATCCCGGTTGCATCTTCGTCGTATCATAGTTGTGAACCTGGAAGAGTAAAGCTGTCCAGCAAGAGCCTTATAGAAGTCAATCGGAAAGAGTCGTTTTCCGACATTAGGCTGCCCCGAAACTCGCGGATACATGTAGTGATTTTTCCATCGTTTATGCGCCGAATGAAATACGTTTTGTGAATGAATACAGTGTTCTACCGTAAGTAACATATGACGAGTACTGTTGATAGTTTGTAGTAATTAGCTCGTCTGTTTATGCCGTAGTAACTACTTATTGTTTGTTGTGTCGTATCTTTCAGGCGCATAATCTGAATAATGGAGGATGTACACCCTTCGACTAGCGCTGTAATACACGGTTTTGTCCACTAATCGTGACAGGGCCAAATATTTCACGAAATAAGCGTCAAACGAAAAAATTACAAAGAACGAAACTTGTCTAGCTTGAAGCGGAAAACCAGATGGCGCTACGGTTGGCCCGCTAGATGGTGCTGCCATAGGTCACGCGGATATCAACTGTGTTCTTTTTTAAACAGGAACCCCCATTTTTTATTACATATTCGTGTAGTACGTAAAGAAATATGAATGTTTTAGTTCGACCACTTTTTTCGCTTTGTGATAGATGGCGCTGTAATAGTCACAAACATGTGGCTCACAATTTTAGACGAACATTTAGTAACAGGTAGGTTTCTTAAATTAAAATACAGAACGTAGGTACGTTTGAACATTTTATTTCGGTTGTTCCAATGTGATACATGTGCCTCTGTGGACTTATTATTTCTGAGAACGCATGCTGTTACAGCGTGATTACCTGTAAATTCCACATTAATCCAATAAATGCTCAAAATGATGTCCGTCAACGTCAGTGCATTTGGCAATACGTGTAACGATATTCCTCTCAACAGCGAGTAGTTCGCCTTCCGTAATGTCCGCACATGCATTCAGAATGCGCTGAGGAATGTTGTCAGGCGTTGTCGGCGGATCACGATAGCAAATATCCTTCAACTTTCCCCACAGAAAGAAATCCGGGGACGTCAGATCCGGTGAACGTGCGGGCCATGATATGGTGCATCCACGACCAATCCACCTGTCAGGAAATTTGTTATTCAATATCGCTTCAACCGCACAAGAGTTATGTGCCGGACATCCATCATGTTGGAAGTACATCGTCATTCTGTCATGCAGTGAAACACCTTGTAGTAACATCTGTAGAACATTACGTAGGAAATCAGCATACATTACACCATTTAGATTGCCATCGATAAAATGGGGGCCAATTATCCTTCCTCCCATCTTGCCGCACCATTCATTAACCCGCCAAGGTCGCTGATGTTCCACTTGTCGCAGCCATCGTGGATTTTCCGTTGCCCAACAGTGCATATTATGCCGGTTTACGTAACCGCTGTTGGTGAATGACGCTTCGTCGCTAAATAGAACGCGTGCAAAAAATGTGTCAGCGTCCCGTAATTTCTCTTCTGCCCAGTGTCAGAACTGTACACGACGTTCAAAGTCGTCGCCATGCAATTCCTGGTGCATAGAAATATGGTACGGGTGCAATCGATGTTGATGTAGCATTCTCAACACCGATGTTTTTGAGATTCCCGATTCTCACGCAATTTGTCTGCTGCTGATGTGCGGATTAGCCGCGAAAGCAGCTAAAACACCTACTTGGTTGAAATGGATCAAATGGCAGCGAGCACTATGGGACTTAACTTCTAAGGTCATCAGTCCCCTAGAACTACTGAAACCTAACCTAAGGACATCACACACATCCATGCCCGAGGCAGGATTCGAACCTGCGACCGTAGCTGTCACGCGGTTCCATATTGTAGCGCCTCGAACCGTTCGGCGACTCCGGCCGGCAAACCTATTTGAGCATCATCATTTGTTGTAGGTCGTGGTTGACGTTTCACATGTGGCTAAACACATACTTCAATATGCTGCCAACTACGATTTTACTTTGCTGCATCATTATCTTGGGCAAGAAATTTCAAATCGGAGCTTAGAATTCGTCAACGGCACGTTAAATACGTCTCTCATCAGGAGGTACAAAATATAGAAGATATACAAAAAGTGGCGGCTCTTTTCGGCACGCAAACGTAGTCACTTATGACCGGTTTTAATCGTGGAAACGTGATCAACAGTGATCAAGCAGGATGCGAGTATCAGGTGAATATTCGACGCACGTTATCGCATAAGGGAGAAAAACGAACCCTATACAGCGCAATATGCCATCACATACTCTGAAGAAGGTTAGCCTAAGGTTTTCCTGTATTTACAAGTAACGAATGTTACATTTGGTACCTCGGGTTATAGAAGAGGTCAATCGTTTAACCCACTCGTTGAAAAATGTTTACATTACCTGCTCCAAATCCGGGAAACTGGCGAATGCGATTTACAGAACATTTCTTGAGAATGTTTTAAAAACATACGTTTCTGATAACAAGTTTTGTCTAATACTGGATTCCTGGAATGGAAAAATTAATACTACAATGTGTGACGCAATGTTTATAGATAGCGAGGAGTCAGCCGACGTGCCCAGTAAAAGTAATACCGCCAAACTGCACACCTACCTGCCAGCCGTGTGATGTTTATTTCTTTCGCCAGGTTAAAAACTTTATATCCACGCTTCAGAGTTGTAGTGTGCTTCTGGAAACCCAGCGGGAACTGCACAACCGCACGAATGCAATAACTATTCACAGCATAATCCATAACAAACTACTGGACTCGCATTCGGGAGGACGATGGTTCAATCCCGCGTCCGGCCATCCTGATTTAGGTTTTCTGTGATTTTCCTTAATCGCTCCAGGCAAATGCCGGGATGATTCCTCTGAAATGGCACGGCCGACTTCCTTCCCCGTCCGTCCCTCATCCGACGAGACCGATGACCTCGCAGTTTGGTCTTTTCCCACAAACAACCCAACCCCAACATAACCAACTTTCAGCACCGATTTTTCAGGCAATGATATCGTATACGTGGTATACTTCGAAATTAATTCCCAAAAAAGTCATATTTTTAAATGTAAACCAATTTGTTTTCCGCCAACTCTTCGAAAGAAACAGTGTAGCTGTCGAAAGATTGCATTCGTTAGATGTTCTTGGTGCCGTGAGTAAATTTGTTTCGAATGTTAATATGAAAAGTACCATCCATTTAGTTGTTCGAAGAAAAGTGAGGACACGTAACGGTGACAAAGAGCCATTGTAAAGTGACATTTTAGTTGTTTACTATCCCAGAGGTTTGAGAAATTTATTTTCCTTCCTCATTATCATCATTCCTTATTTATTTACTTACCTTATTAAACTTCCTATCCGTATCAATTGAGATATGGAAAAATACAAACGAAAAGAATAACATCCGCCATGTTTCTAACTCGGTGCTGCCGCCGAAAAGCGTTTATCTTGTGGGTACAGAAGCAGCAGTTGTAAAAGTTTCTTACCTCGATTTCTGGAAACATATGCGTTTTCGGACCCCATACCTGATGATGGAAAATTATTTACAATTATCTTTCTATCCTCCAATTTTGATTCGATTACTCGTTTTCTCAAAAACGTGGGGGTGTTGACCCAAAATATCTTGGATTCCTTCGTTTTAGTTTGTACACAAGCGACCTGCCAAATTTGAGCCGAATCGGTTGGCCGTGTCTGAGGCCTTCCCCTTGTGAGTGCGTCGATCATTCATACCCATATGGCAACAGTATTTAAACCTTATAAACACATTTTATGTACCTGATATTATGCCAGGCCGCTACTGTTTTTTGAGGCTTAATTGAAGAGTGGTACTGCTACGCGATAAAGTTATTTCGGCTGCAGCGCTATTTTCATGTGATTTCCATATCATCGTTGACGTGTTGGCGTTATAGCTCTCAATTAATACTAAGTATTGTAATCGTACCACATATTGAGTTGTTTTTGTTTATACATACTTTTTCTCAAAATAAGATTTTGCTGTTGAACAATTTTTGTTGGAATTTCCGTTTTCTGTGAATTTAACAGCTTTACGGTGCTAGCCTCAAGTAAAGTGTCAAAAAATAGATGCATCCTGGTATAATATACATAAACTGTCTTTATGACATATCCACTACGCTGTAGACCTTGAGAAATTCGAAAACAACTATTTGCCCGTTCGACTAAAAATTTAACTACCATTTCTCAGGTGACATGAACTTCACGAGTTTTCTGTTGGTGATCTCACTTGGCACACGTTGTGTATCTACACACAAAACAAGAAAATATTCATAAGGTTTCCAGATTGATCTTGTATCACATTTTTTTGGAGTCCGAATTATGCTTAAAGTGAAGTGATTGCAAAGATTCGTCAAAAACTAAATTCACATTTAACGTAAGATGCCACAAATAAAAATTAATCTTAGCTTCCGTTTTTACCAAAGCTTTGAAACTAGATTCCTCCTGAATGGGTCTAAAATTGTTTACATTATCTCTTTCTCCTCTTTTATAAAGCGTCCGAATACTTTAATTGTTCAGGAAACTGACCATTATTAATTAAAAATGTAATAATATGGCTAAGTACAGGCCTAACATGTGCAGTGCAGTGCTGTAAGCATTTAGCTACGGTGAACATCTGTAGAAGTCTGGAGCGAAGGTGCGCTGAGCCGATGGACTGCTGTAGCAAGCAGTTCCGCCTCGCGTCATATTTCTCCACGACTTGTGTGCAAGTTTGACTTATGCACCAGTATTTTCTAAACTGCTACCTAGAGACCGATGTCAACATATCTTGCGGTATTTACATTTCGCCAATAACGAAAAGCCTCACGTCATTGACTATTTGTACAAGCTACGGCCAGTAATTGGTTGCTTTAGAAAGTAATATAAGGATAATTTGTATCCTAACGAAAAGTTGTGCGCAAGCGAAAGTCTTCTATTATTCAAAGGCAATCGAAACATCAAACAGTATATACCTGCCAAACGTAGGCGTTTTGGGTAAAAATATTCCTTATTTGCTACGTTCACACAAATAATATTTTAGATTTTATTAATAACTGTGGCTCGCATACAAATATTGAAATCTATGATCTCAGTATCTCAGGAAAAGTTGCAGCTACGTTTGAAGAGAAATATTTATGGGAGGGACACACCCTGTACTGTGACAATTGGTATATAAGTCCTACCCTGTTTTGTTGGTTGAATGACCAGGAAACAAATGCTTGTGGTAGTCAGGCACGCAAGAAAAGATGTTCCCAACATGCCTGAGAAACTAAAGAAAGGAGAGCTTACTTTCCGTGCTGCATCGGAATTTCTGTTGGCACTAAAATGGCATGATAAAAAAGACATGTATGCTTTCGACAGTCCACTCTGGTGGAAACATTGAAGATGGATCGTCAAACAGACTAAGCAAGTGAAACCTTCAGTAATATTAGACTACAATAAATCAATGGGCTATGTCGATAAAAGTGACACGGTAATAAAGAGAGTGGAAAGTATCAGAAAATCCAGTAAATGGTATCGCAAGCTGTTTATTCACATCGTGGACATGTCCATTTTCAACACTTATTGATTATATAAGAAATTTTAAAGGCATATCAGGTAAGCCAACTTTAAAATGGGTGTCATGGATGGTGTTATATCCTAGGCAGTAATGCCAACCGAACCCGCTGCCAAAAGGTTGGCAGCATCAAAGTCCGGACGCCGTCCGTATAAGCAGCGCCAGCGATACAGGAAATCGCCGCAAGTCTGCGCGCGCCACCGCTGGCTTCTGGGTTCTTAAGCGCTGGAGTCGCGAGCGCTAGGACAGTTCTGTATTCGCCGCTCAGTTGTATACTCGCCACCGAATTGTGTACTTACTAGTCAGTTGTGTGTTCATCGCGGCAGAGTTGTTGTTTGTCCTCAGCCGACGCTGACCTAGCCGCTCCGACTCGAACTAGACAGATTTCTGTAGACACCGAGTTCACTACTGTTCTGTATCTTCTTTAATAAAGATAAGTACCGACTTTTATTTAATCAGAGTGTTTGGGGTTTCATCTTCTGTTTACTGTTCCAGCGGACCGGTCGGCCCGCTATTAAAAGTGTGGCGGTGACTTCGTAAGCCATTTCTACAGCCAAGTGTTTGTCGCTACGAACACCGCCACAAAACTGGCGACGAGGACTTCCGAACTCGTGTGCAGGGCTGGTTCAACTTGTTTCTGGTTCTACTAATTATAGCGATAAAATTTTGGGGGCTGGTTTAATTTGTGTTCACTATGTCTGCCGAATTACAACAGTTGATCTTGTTACAGAGTCAGCAAATACAAAGTCTGGTGGAAGCAATCGCCAAACAAGCGGCTAATCCTCCAACACAAAAGGAACAAGCACAGGCAGCACCACCGTTCGGGGCTTTTGATGAATCCAGAGAAGAATGGCGAGAATATTTCGCGCAGTTGCAAGCGCACATGACAGTCTACAAAATCACAGGTACTGAGCGGCAGCTTTATTTAATTTCCACTGCAGGCGTGGAAGTCTATCGACTACTTTGTAAGTTGTTCCCGGAATCCCAGCCAGAAGCTTTAGACTATGACGTTGTTGTTAACAAGCTTGCTGAGTATTTCGAGTCGCGAGTTCATGTGGCAGCAGCCAGATTCAAGTTCTTCAGATTAAAGAAACTGCCACATCAATCTCATAAACAGTGGTTAACAGATTTACGGGGCCTCACCCGTCAGTGCCGATTTAATTGTGTGTGTGGAGCTTCCTACAGTGATGTCATGCTACGAGACGCTATTACGCAAAACATTGCAGATTCTCGTATTCGTGCTGCTATCTTAAAGTTGCCTGACCCGTCATTAGAGACTGTGATGAACATCATTGAAGCCCAAGATACTTTTGACTATGCTGAGTGTGAGTTAGATCAGCCATGTATTTCTCAAATTGCCTGTGCTAAGCAAGTTCTGTCACGCCCGCGGCCCCACCGGCAGAGTCAGACTGTAAACACTAGCCGGCCGCGTCATGTTAAACACATTCGTCAGCCGCGTGTGCAAAATGATAGAATTAAGTCTTGCCGTAAGTGTGTTCTTGCTCATCCTCGTGAACGTTGCCCGTTAAGAAACGCGGTTTGTCACTTTTGTCAAGGGAAAGGACACATCCAGACTGTTTGTTTGCGTAAACGCAAGAACAATTCTAGTGCTGCCCAGCCCATGGATATTCATGTTCTTCAAAGCCAGCCCGCCCAGAAGGTCGCGTTTCAAGACTCTTCCACGGTTCGTGTGGGTAATAACCTTGTTCGCAATAAGCCACCCACCCAGCCCTCTGCTATGCGACCCAAGCGTAATTCAAACGCTGTGAACAGTGATGTACAGACTGCAAGTGACGCGGGAGTTGTTGTTCCACCCGCCCCACCCACGAGTTGTCGTAAGCAGCGGACACGCGCTAAACGCGCTGATTTTGTGTCTTCCGCCTCCACTGCACCGATCCAGAGACAGTGTAATAAACTATTTGTGAAGCTACGCATCCAGGATAAGACCTTCAATTTTCAATTAGACACTGGTGCGTCTGTGACTCTCATAAATAGTGCTACGTATGCGGCTATCGGCCACCCTAAACTTTCAGCGGCAAAACATTCTTTGGCTACTTATAGTGGAGAACGAATTCCTGTGTTAGGTGTATGTAGCGTGCCAGCCACATTCCGTGGCAATACAAAAACAGTTTCATTCACAGTGCTCCGCGCTACAGACAGTGTAAACATTTTCGGATTAGACTGTTTTGACTTGTTTGGCCTGTCTATCCAAGACAATGTGTTGCAAATTAATTCTGTTGTTGTTCCTCAAGGCAGCATAACCGATTTGTGTAAACGATACAGTGACATATTTAAAGACGAACTAGGTTGTGCTGCGAACTTTGCCGCTCATATTACGTTAAAAGATAATGCTCAGCCTCGATTTTGTCGTGCTCGTCCAGTGCCTCACGCCCTCCGGGCACTAGTAGAAGATGAACTTCGTCGTTGGCAAAACAACGGTGTTATTCAACCCGTTTCAGCGAGCCAGTGGGCTTCTCCCTTAGTTATTATAAAGAAACCGTCTGGCAAGTTACGTTTGTGTGCTGATTTTAAGTCGACAGTTAATCCTCAGACTGTCATTGATTCTTTTCCTTTGCCTAGACCGGACGAGCTGATGGATAAGTTAGGGGAAGCTCGTTTCTTTTCCAAAATTGATCACCGTGAAGCATATTTGCAATTGCCCCTCGACGAGCAATCACAACAGTATTTTGTCATAAACACGTCGTTGGGGTTGTTCCGTTTTCTGCGTTTGCCTTTTGGTTGTGCGTCAGCTCCAGCTGTTTTTCAGCGTTTTTTGTCACAACTTCTGGCTAATGTGCCATCGTGTTGCAACTATTTGGACGATATTGTTGTGTCCGGTCGGACACCTGCTGAACAGTTCCGTAATTTGGAGTGTTTGTTTAAAGTGTTGTCTCAGGCAGGCCTACGTTGCAACATCGATAAATGTTCATTTTTCCTTACGGAGATGGAGTATCTGGGACATGTTATTAATGCTCAAGGCATTCATCCCTCCCCGTCACATTTAGCAGCTATTCGTGATTTGCCCGCCCCTCGCAATCTGCATGAATTGCAAGCAGTTCTGGGCAAATTGACGTATTATATTAGGTTTATACCTAATGCATCACAGATTGCTGCACCGTTGCATCGTCTCCGCCGTAAGAATGTTCCGTTTGTGTGGTCAGCTGATTGCCAATCAGCCTTTCAGCAGCTTAAAGAGGCTTTATTGAATGATCGTTGTCTGGTCCATTACGACCCTAACAAGCCTCTGGTGTTAGCTTGTGATGCCTCTTCTTTCGGCCTCTGTGCTGTGTTGTCTCACCGAGTCGGTAACACCGAACGTCCTATTGCGTTCGCATCCAAATTGCTAAACAAAGCTCAGTGTAATTATAGCCAATTGGACAAGGAAGCGTTGGCTATTGTGTTCGGTGTCACAAAATTCCATCACTACCTCTATGGTAGACCATTCTATTTAGTAACAGATCACAAGCCCCTGACGTCACTGTTTCATCCGTCTAACCCAGTTCCTCAGCGGACAGCTCAGAAACTACAACGTTGGGCTCTTTTGTTATCACAATACCAGTATGAGATACTGTATCGCCCTACAGCTCAGCATGCAAACGCTGACGCGCTTTCTAGATTGCCGATTGCTGCGGATGATGTCTTCGATTCCTCTGAAGACTCTTGCCATCAGATTGACGCCGATGAGCATCAATCCCTCCGGGATTTTCCGATTGATTATCGTCAGGTGGCACGTGAGACAGCTACGGATCCTCATCTGAGTTTACTATTACGTTTTGTTCAACGTGGTTGGCCGTTCAAGGCAAAGGACATATCGGATCCTGTGGTTCGTCGCTATTATCCGCAACGTCATCTGTTGTCTGTTTCGCACGGAGTTTTGCTGTTACGCACCGAGAATGACCAGCTTCGTGTAGTGGTTCCCCAAGGGCTCCAATCCAAGGTCCTCGACTTGTTGCATCAAGGTCATTGGGGAGTGGTCCGCACCAAGCAGCTTGCCCGCCGTCATTGTACATGGATCGGCATTGATAAGCAGATTACGCAGATGTCTACAGATTGTTCGACGTGTGCCGAACACCAAGCTGCTCCGCCTCAACGCTATTTTGAGTGGGCACGCCCTGCCGGTCCCTGGCAGCGAGTACCTATTGATTTCGCTGGTCCATATTGGAATTCTCGTTGGCTCATCGTGATAGATGCATTTAGTAATTTTCCGTTTGTTGTGCCCATGCAGTCTACAACGTCTGCACAAACTATACAGGCGTTGACTTCAATTTTTTGTATTGAGGGTCTTCCAGAAGTTTTAGTGTCTGACAATGGTCCACAATTTACCTCTGCTGAATTTGAAAGTTTTTGTTCTGCCAATGGCATTCGCCATGTTCTTACTCCGCCGTTCCACCCTCAATCGAATGGTGCAGCGGAACGTTTTGTACGCACATTCAAGGATCATATGGACCGCCTTCGTGCTACGCACTCTCGTCAGCAGGCCCTCATCACGTTCCTGTCATCGTACCGGACCACGCCACGCGACGGCCCTTCGCCTGCGGAGCTTCTCCACGGCCGTCGTCATCGCACCCTACTACGGTTGTTGCACCCCCCGGATCGACCCGCCGCTTCTGAGCATCGCACGCGTTTTCAGCGCAACGACGCCGTTTTTTTTCAGAGTTTATCACGGTCGCCGTCGTTGGGAACGTGGTACCGTGATAAGTGTCCAGGGTCGAGGTTTTTATACTGTTCAAGGTGCTACTGGGGTGCACAGGAGGCATCAGAACCAGTTGCGCCGCGCTGGCCGCCCGGATTCTGCCGCTCGTTCTTTGTCCACAGATTTGGTCCGCGGCGGGTTCCAGCCGCGCCTTCCGACTTCGCTGCCGCCCCCAGGGCGGCAGCAGCAGCAGCAGCAGCCGTCGCCGCTACCACGCCGACAGCCCGTCCCGTTGATGCCTCCCGCGCAGCTTCATTCTGGAGCGCCCCAGGTGGTCGCTCCGGCGCCTGCGGTCCCTCTTCAGTCGCCACCGCCTTCGGAGCTGATGGACGTCGACCCCTCAGCCGGGCCGCCTTCCCAAGCGGTGGCTGTGCAGCCTGTCCTGCAGCCGCCTTCCTTGGCCACCCCCAAGGAGTCTGACACCGCAGCGCCTTGTCCGGCGCCCACTCAGCAGCCGTCGACGCAGCGTCAGGAGCCGCTGCCTCTCTTCGTGGGTCCCGACGCCCCGTCGCGTCCAGTACCAGAAGCTGCGCCCGTGGTCACAGTCGTGCACCCTGACCTCGGTTTTCAGTCGGTGTTTCCCGAGGCCCCGCGCAGCCAATGCTGGGGTGCGGACCGGGGACTGCTACCGACAATAGTCTCCGCCCCGGTCTCTTCTGCTACGCCTGCGGCCAGACCCCTCCCCCGCCGTCGACGCTTGCCACGTCACTATTCCACGACGGTGCGGCGATTTGGGGGGGAGGAGTGTTATATCCTAGGCAGTAATGCCAACCGAACCCGCTGCCAAAAGGTTGGCAGCATCAAAGTCCGGACGCCGTCCGTATAAGCAGCGCCAGCGATACAGGAAATTGCCGCAAGTCAGCGCGCGCCACCGCTGGCTTCTGGGTTCTTAAGCGCTGGAGTCGCGAGCGCTAGGACAGTTCTGTATTCGCCGCTCAGTTGTATACTCGCCACCGAATTGTGTACTTACTAGTCAGTTGTGTGTTCATCGCGGCAGAGTTGTTGTTTGTCGTCAGCCGACGCTGACCTAGCCGCTCCGACTCGAACTAGACAGATTTCTGTAGACACCGAGTTCACTACTGTTCTGTATCTTCTTTAATAAAGATAAGTACCGACTTTTATTTAATCAGAGTGTTTGGGGTTTCATCTTCTGTTTACTGTTCCAGCGGACCGGTCGGCCCGCTATTAAAAGTGTGGCGGTGACTTCGTAAGCCATTTCTACAGCCAAGTGTTTGTCGCTACGAACACCGCCACAAAAGATGGAATCCTGGAAAAATATAAAGCAGAAAAAAGAAGATCCAGCGGAGGAAAAAGATCAGAACGTCCCTCGAGGCTGACGGCAGGGCTTCACCTACCTGACTAGTGGAGCAGCTACAGAAAATCGTTGTCTGTAGAGCGCAGAAGAAGCAGCAGCAGACTAAACGTGTTGTAAGCAATGCAGAACGACACTTTGCGCCTCTCCCTGCTTCACGATTCACCATACACAAAAGACTTTTTGTAATGTAGCACTGTGCAATGATATTCTCGTAACGTAATACCACTGAAACGTAATGTAAACCAAATGTAAATAAATTTTATTGAACAAGTGAAAACAAAAAATAGTATTCAACATACGTTTTAAATAATAAAGCACCCACCCCACCAGAGCTGAATCCAAAACACGGATCTTACAGAATGTACGTATAACTTACGCGTATTATCTGAAAGATGTAAGAAAACTGTTTTTTATTCAAAATGAATATCAAAAACACGTATAAATATTTCCCCGAATAAATATATAGTATAAAGTCCAATAATTGCGATAACACCACGAGTATGAAAAGCAGGACAGAGGAGAGCCGCGGGGAGCGCGAAAAATGCGCCGTACATCGGGAACTACCGGGCGGGATTTGCGCTCGTCCACAGCGCACGACGCAACAATCACGGCGCCAGAGGGAAAGGGTTAATTGCTACGTACACATAACGTGTATCCACAGGACATGTGACCTGTAATTGAAAAAGTGTCATGGTGATGTCTCCTTTCGCAAAAGTTCCCGGAATAGTCTCCCATTCGTATCTCTGGGAGGGTATTGCCAATGGGAGGGCGACCAGGAGAAAAAGATTGAATAACCAACAATCCACGAGTCGGGTTACGAATGTCAGTAGTCTGAATATCATAGCTGGAAAATCCGAGAAGGGAATGGCAAAGGCTCAATTTAGTTATAATAGGGACCAGTGAAGTGAAATGGAAAGAACACATGAGTTTCTGGTGAGATGAGTATAGGGTAATATCAATAGCCGCAGAAAATGCTATAACGAAAGTGGGATTCATAATAAATGGAAAGGCAGGACAGAGAGTATGTCACTGTGTTCAGTTCAATGATAGGGTTGTTCTTATCAGAATCGATAGCAAACCAACGCCGATAGCAATAGTTCAGGAATACATGCCAACATCGCAAGCTGAAGGCAAAGAAGTAGACAAAGGATGTGAGGATACTGAAAGGATAATACAGTACGTAAAGGGATACGAAAATCTAATAGTCAAGGGAAACTGGAACGCAGTTGTAGGGGAAGGAACAGAAGAAAAGGTTACAGGCGAATATGGGCTTGGGAGAAAGAATGAGAGAGGGGAAAGACTAACTGTGTGCTGTAACGAATTTCAGCTCTTAACAGCGAATACTCTGTTCAAGAATCAAAAGAGGAGGAGGTATGCTACGAAAAGGCCGGGTGATACGGGAAGATTTCTATTAGATCACATCATGGTCAGGCAGAGATTCCAAAATCAGATAGTGGATTGCAAGGTGTGACCAGTAGCAGATATAGACTCAGATCACAATGTAGTAGTGATGAAGAGTTGATTGAAGTTTAAGAGATTGGTCAGAAAGAACCAGTATGAAAGATATTCAGGCATGGAACGCCACAATGAAAGTTAACCAGTGGGGTGACTATTAAAAAATTTACTAACAACGTTTATTTTTTGAAAGAAAAACCAGACATAAATTATAGTTATTGATTGAATACTGTAAACAACAGTTGGGTTAAGAGAACAATAGACAAAAAACCTGAGTGATTTTTTGAAAGAAAAAACAGACATAAATTATAGTTATTGATTGAATACTGTAAACAACAGTTGGGTTAAGAGAACAATAGACAAAAAACCTGGGTGGCAGAAGTGAGTCAAGTACTCTGGCCCTAAAAATGTGGATAAAACAATCTGAATTGATATGAGGCTGAGCAGACTTTGATTGATAATCAACAGAAGTTTCTCAATATAGGTGCAGCTAAGAGCATGTGGCGATTGAGATCTGCACGCTCTGACATGGCTGGAGCAGCAGTACATTACCCTGTTTGCTTCGTGTGGCGATATAAATTGCAGCTGGCGAGAAGTGCGCGGCGGTGGCGAGACGTGAATCGACTGTGGCCATGAAAGAAATGCAAAACTCTTGCAGTCTAGCGATCAGGTGGACGGATCGCAATTTACTCTCTACCAAAGCCCTGAAATCACGGTAGATTTCAGTTTGTGGCAAACCCATTCCCTGGTCATACCAAGGACCAATTTGGCTCATTTATGCGACAGAGCGCACAAGGATAACAAACATCGAGACTGGTAAACCAAAAACGATTACGTGTGCCGTCGACAAACGAGTAGTTCAAGACGTTTGAAGTCACGTTGTCGGTACAGGCAGAACTTCACCACAGGCTCTCCACTCTACTTGCAAGTGAAGTCAGTCTCAGGACAAGTCCCAAGCACCAATTTAAGGAAAGGTAAAGGCACCAGAGAAGCAGTTTTGACGTCGCAGTTGATACTGGGTGCAAGGCTAAAGAAAATTGAAAGCATGTCCATAGGAAGCCAGTGACAGATGGAGCAAGAAGGGCATCAAAAGCAGACTAGCACTGGCAAAAAGGGAACTACTGGTCAAGAGAAGACATAGACCTCAATTTGAGGAAGAAATTTCTGAGAATTTAGGTTTGGAGTACATCATTGTATGGTAGTGAAACATGGACTGTGGGAAAACTGGAACAGAAGAGTAGCAAAGCATTCGAGATGTGGTGCTACAGACGAATGTTGAAAATTAGGTGGACTGAGAAGGTAAGGAATGAGGAGGTCCTGGCCGAACCAGAGAGGAAAGATGTATGTGGAAAAGACTGACAAGGAGAAGAGACAGAATGATAGAACATCTGGTAAGACATCAGGTAATAACTTTCATGGTACTAGAGGAAGCTGCAGAGGAAGACAGAGATTGGAATACATACAGCAAATAATTGAGGACGTAGGTTGCAAGTGCTATTCTGAGATGAAGAGGTCGGCACAGGAGAGAAATTATTCGCAGCGGGCTGCATCAAACCAGTCAGAAGACTGATGCATGAGGATCCTTAGTCTTGAGTGATATATAATATTCTTATCCCATTATTCAGCCATACAGGCTGCCTTTTACTGCTAGTATCCTGTCTAGAACCATCTAAAGGAAAGCAACTTTCAAGGAGCAGGAACATTGTTAAGGAAAGCATTATATTTGTCATTTGTGTTATCGGCACTGTAAACATGCTACCACTCTTGTTCCTTAACGAGGTTTAAAAAACTCTCTATTGCCATTGGATTAGCTTCTCTACATAGTTTGTAATTATTTTGAACCCTTGT
Source organism: Schistocerca piceifrons (assembly GCF_021461385.2). NCBI lineage: Eukaryota > Metazoa > Arthropoda > Insecta > Orthoptera > Acrididae > Schistocerca > Schistocerca piceifrons. The sequence goes on from NC_060145.1 coordinate 384,376,051, forward strand.
TTGTGTGTAAAAACCTTTTAGTCTTAAAATTTGTGCATCATGGTCTGAAAGGCCATTCACCCTTTTACTAACAGAATGCCCATCTAGTGTTGAAGAATGAATGAAAATATTGTCCATGGCTGCGCTACTGTTCCCCTGAACCCCGTTTGGAAATAACACAGTCTGCATCAGATCATATGAATCTAGATCTTACAGCATCCTTTTTCTTGCAAAGTCACATACAAAATTAATATTGACGCCACCACATATAAATAATTTTTGGTACTTCCTATCAAGTGAACCAGAACCCTTTCTACTCGTAGCTTGAGTAGGAATGTTCTGAAGTCAGAATGAGGGGACCTATAAACAACACCAATTTGAGGTTTAGTTTCACTAAATTCAGCTGCCTCTGCACAGCCTGTTCGGTGCAGTGCCGTGATACATAATACTCCTCGTCCCTATCGAGTCTATTCCTACCTCCACCCATAATCACTACGCGATCCTCTTTCGTAAAATTACTACGTTGCTCCCCCACGTCAACAGTCACCTTAGCCAGTCCTGCACTAGGCTTTACAATGCTGATGACGCGATACTCACTCACCAGTACTTTCTGCGGCTGCTGGCCCACACCTCTGCCATGCGAACTGCCTAGCAGCAGAACCTTCTTCTTTCTGTCAGAATTTGCAACTGACTTAGGCTCCATAACTGCTGAGGACTACTGCGTGTTTCCTACACCTACAGTTACAAGAGGCTCATCTCTACTAAACTCTGACAGCTGGTCAGATCTATTGGTTATACGCAAAGTACAACTGTCTGAATATATCTTCCTCCTAGCTGCCTTCTTACCATTTGCCGGTTTCCTTCCCAAGCACCCTCCACCTCCTCAATCTACCTTGTTCGTCCTTTCCGTTTTGTAACTGCACCTGAAAGCCACAGATCTTACGCTCCCGCTCCTCTATAAACCTATTTTTGCTACAAAGTCTGCATTTCCAGGAGAATATCTCGCTAGAATGACCGCTGGCTTCCCCACTGCATTTCCACCAATGGAAATAATTTGAACAAATCTCACACCGTAACCCACTACTCACAAACGTATGACACAGCCCACACTTCTCACTCATGGTAAAAAGTTCACTGTTGCTGAAAAAACTAAACGTCTACGTTACCTACGTTTAGTTAGGACAGTAGAGATATTTAAAGAACTCATCTGAAATATACCCCACTGGTTTCAGGACTGGACTCTGGGCAGGCCAGTAAATTTCAGCAATGTTATTGTCCATAAACCATTGCCTTCAAGCTTATGTTCTATGACAGGATGCAATGTGATGCTGATACATTCATGATCTCCGAACTTTTCTTCTAATGCAGGCGCACTCAATGCTGTAAAATATGTTCATACCCTTCTGCATTTATGGTTTTCTAAGGTGCTATAAGCGGACAAGAACATAACCACGAAAAACACCACTATAACGTAGCGCCACCTCCTCAGTACTTCACTGACACGAAGGCAGCTGACGCATCAATGTATTCGCCAAATCCAGAAGCGTCCATTGGATTGCTAAATGCTATAGCGTAATTCATCACTCCAAATCACTCTTTTTCAGTCATCCATTGTCCAGTAACGTTGCCCTTTACACCACCTAATGCATCGGTTGGCACTGACTGCAGAAATGTGTGGCATATGAGGGGTTGCTCGATCGCTGATATCCTATTCTCTTTAACTCGCTACGCACAGTCACTGTACGTACTAGCTAGTCTGCTAGTAGCGTGTTGGAAATCACGAGCGATTTCTTCCGCTGATTTCGTGCACAACCACCGTCGACAATGTTCGACGGTCCCTGTCCGTCGGTGTATGAGGTCTGCCTTTTCGTTGTTTAGTTGAGGTTGCTCCTTCAAATTTCCACTTCACAATCACGTAACCAAAAGTTGAATTGGCAGGCTTCGAAGGGTTGACTGAATTGTTGCTCAGGTGACAACCAGTGAGTAATTTACGTTCCCGATTAATGGGTCCTTCTAACCAACCCATTGCACTATTACTACTTATCTATTCACAAATAAGTTGGATACTGGATTACTACGGAACGGAGAGATATTTTTGAAATTCTCTGGGACTATAGACATTACGATAGTGAGTAGCTCAGTAGGCAGTTCAGTTGAAGTGTAATGGACGTCTAGAAAAGGAAAGGACGATGCTCGAACGAAAAACGTAGGTGCAAAGAATGTAACTGCGAAGAAATCATTAATTACAGAGGAAATACTTCATCTGACCGACAAAAATGTGCGAGGGTATTTATAAACGAAATATACAGGAACTGCAGGGAAGCTAAGGTGAAATGGTTGCACGAAAAATGTGAAGGAATCGAAAAAGAAGTGATCAAAAATGGTTTAAATGGCTCTGAGCACTAGGGGACTTAACATCTATGATCATCAGTCCCCTAGAGCTTAGAACTACTTAAACCTAACTAACCTAAGGATATCACACAACACCCAGTCATCACGAGGCAGAGAAAATCCAAGAAGTGATCGACGAAGTTAAAGCAACATTCGATGAAATTAAAAGCAAGGGCGGCAACATTAAGAGTGTTATTGGAATTCCAGGGTTAAACACAGAGGACAGGGCGGACAGATGAAAACAGTACATTGAAGGATTGTGTTATGTCCGCACTATAACACAACAAATATTCCGTGATAACCAAATTTATTTGACCTTCTGTCACTCAAAACAAAACTTCGACTACACAACACTTCGCTGGCTGTAGCGCCAAGGAGAAATCAGAGTCACTAGTGGGGAATATAAGTCCAAACCACTGCCAACCAGTCGATACCGACGCGTCGCAAGTTTCCAGCCAGAGAGGCCACAGTACGGTTCGGTCGTCGTGAATCCAGCAGCCAGGTAGTATCACAGTCATCGGCGTAGATGGAACTGGTTAAACGGGCTCAGGGAGCTCGCTTAAATCCGCAGGTCCGGCCAATGAGAGTGTTGGTAGATGGCGCCCTTATACGGTTGCTCACTCTGTTGGCAAGGGCAGCGCCGCCAGGGTAATCCGTATCGATAGTGGTGTGTACGCTGCGGCTAACCCCGCGACGACGCGTTCACTTGCGCCAGTTGTTGACATCGTGGGCGGCGCCAGCGGTACTCGCTGTGTGCCGCGCGTGTTGTAGCACGCCGCGCCGAGTTGACGGCTGCTGTGCGGCGGCCGATACGATAGATTGTATGATGGGGAGGACGTATCTGATGACGTGATAGAAGATGAAGAAACAGGGAAGAGATATGGGATCCACTATTAGAATCAGAATTTAAAAGAGCTTTGGACGAGACAAATAAGGGATATATAACATTCCATCGGTATTTCTAAAATGGCTGGCGGAAGAGGCAACACAGTGACTATTCACGTTGCTGTGTAGAAAGTATGAGTCATCAGACTTTTGGGGAAAACATCATTCAGACAATTTCTGAAGATAGCAAGAAACAACAAGTGTGAGAATTATCACGTCATGAGATTAACACTTCATGCATTCATGTTGACATCAATAATAATATAGAGTAGAATGAAAAACAAATTGAGGATGTGGTAGATGACGATCGCTTTGGCTTTAGGAAAGGTAAAGGCATCAGAGAGGCAGCTCTGACGTTGCGGTTGATAATAGAAGGAAGACTGAAGAAAAATCAAGACACATTCATAGGATTTGTCGACCTGGAAACAGCGTTCGTCAATGTGAAATGGTGTAAGATGTTCGAATTATTCTGAGAAAAGTAGGCGTAAACTAAAGGAAAGATGGGTAATATACAACGCGTACAGGGGCGAAGAGGGAACAATAAGACTGGAAGACCAAGAACGAAGTTCTGAGATTAAAAAGGGTGCAAGACAGGGATGCAGTCTTTCAGCCCTATTGTGTAATCCATACATGGAAGAAATAAAACAGAAGCTCAAGAATGGAATTACAGTTCAAGGTGAAAGGATATCAGTAATAAGAACGCTGATGACATTGCTATCCTGAGTGAAAGTGAGGAAGAATTACAGGGTCTGCTGTATGGAATGAACGGTGTAATGAGTAGAGAATAAGGAATGAGAGTAAATCGAAGAAAGACGAAAGTAATGAGAAGTAGTAGAAATGAGAACAGCAAGAAATTTAACATCCGGCTGGACATTCACGGGCAAGAGAAGTGTACTAATACTAAAAATAGGCCTTCATTTGAGGAAGAAATTTCTGAGAATGCACGTTTGGAGCACAGCACTGTATAGTGGTGAAACATGGGAAACATGAACAGAAGAGAATCGAAGCATTTCAGATGTGGTGCTACAGAAGAATGTTGAATATTAAGTAGAACTGATAATGTACGGATTGAGAACGTTCTCCGCAGAATCGGCGAGGAAAGGAAAATATGGAAAACACAGAGAAGAAGGGACAGACTGGTAGGACATCGTTTGAGACAAAAAAGTGCCTCTGTTAAAGGTTGTTACTGCTATTTTCAATATAAAATACGACATCTTCTTCATTACGAAATCATAAATAGTTGGTTTTACTATAATTTTTTGTTTGTAGACTATTTATGATTTGTGATTTCATTTTAAAATTTGACATCTGTTGATTAAAAAAAGAAAAAATTGGTTTTTACTATAAAGTTTTGTTTTAGACTATTTGTTTGGTCTGGCCTAGGCTTGCTTGTAAACCATGGCTCATGTAAAGCTTCCGTGTCCCGTGACGCTAGATGAGTTGTCTCGTTTATCAACAGACTTCCTGTTTCATTTAAGAAAATTATGTACTTTTAACAGGCTGTGTTACGCACTCATATACTCATTATTTTTTTGTATTGATGATGATTACGGTAAGCAATAAAGACTTTCCTAAACGTCTGATATGGGCGCCATTTGCAGGTAAATTTCCTCATGATGACTGAGATTAGGCTGTCTGTTTGTCTTTGTATCCGATTTCGTCATCACTCGCACTATACTCGCTTGGTTAAGGATGGTCCCGATTCTTTGCTGTGTGGAGCAATATTTATTCTGCTTGGGTGGTACGTATTTAATACGTTGGACACTGCACTTCGTGACACGAGGTGGCTGTTTGGTGCTTAATGTAACTAATAGTAGTTTTAGTCGGTTGTTCTACAGGATGATTTGAACATAGATTACCAAAAAAAAACTAGTCATTATCAAGTAATAAAATTGCTATTTTACATCTTTGGCTCTTTTTCATATTGAAATAGTATCACAAGTTGCTGACTCTTCAGCATTCCAGGATGCTGGAAATCCGTGATGTATATTCGTGTATTCGAAGGTGAGGCCTGCAATCGAGGATCTGCCTACCGTGTGATAACAGTGTAACACATATATGGAGGAATACAGGCAGAGTAAAGAGAAACATATGGATTTAAGTAATTAGTTATATTTCATTTATTGTGCAACATTTTTATATGTTTATTGCCACAACATTATTGCTTCAAAGACATTAAAAAAATGGTTCAAATGGCTCTGAGCACTATGGGACTTAACATCTATGGTCATCAGTCCCCTAGAACTTAGAACTACTTAAACCTAACTAACCTAAGGACATCACACACATCCATGCCCGAGGCACGATTCGAACCTGCGACCTTAGCGGTCACCCGGTTCCAGACTGAAGCGCCTAGAACCGCACGGCCACACTGGCCGGCTAAAGCCGTTAAAAATCTATAAAAAGAAGGCTTAGAATTTGAAAATGACGTTGTCTAAGAACTGTCCAGAATGTAATACGCAGTCTTCAGGTGACGAAGCTGTCAAAAACATTACGTAGCACTTGATTTCGTGAATCACAACAGGATAAACTGACGGAGTTACATCAAGAAATGAGACACCAGCTATAGCAGCTGAGTTTCGCTTTTTTTTATGGAAAAAGCGAACGAAGGTTAAATAGAGCAGATGTAAAATACAGACTGGTAATAATTAGAAAAGTATTTCTGAAAAAAGAAACTTGTTAATAACGAATATAGACTTAAGCTTTATAAATTTGTTTCTGGAATTATTTGTCTGGAGTGTATCCTCGAGCGAAAGTGCAATGTCGACGATAAATATTCCAAAGGAGAAGACAGCAAACTATTGTAATGTGGGCTACAGGTTAATACTGAAGATTAGAAGGGTAGATTGGATAACTGATGAGAAATCACTGAACGGAATTGGAGAGAAAATTAACTTGTGGTGCAATCTGATTAAAAGAGAATGTCGGTTGACACCACACGTCTTGTGGTATCAGATAATTGGCATGAAATAAAGGGCGTAAAAATGTTTGACTACCGCAAGCAGTTTAAAGTAGATGCAGAATGAAACGAAGGGCTTTGTACGGAACACACCAGCGTGGAGCGCTACATCAAACCAGCCTTACGACTGAAGACCACAATAACAAAAGTCTTGGAACTGATCGTAACATATAGTGTACATAGCAGTCGAGGAATGTATACTACATTAACAGGTCTCATTTTTGCATAGCATCAGTGTTCTATCTGGGAACCATTGCTATGACAGTTGTAAACTGTCGTAGCTGTGTTAGTAATGTACCAGAGATCCAAGCGCAGATGCTCAAATGGGCACTAACAGCTGGCTAAAGCCGGAGATAAGTTCAGCCGAAATTTTTACGAAGGTCCTAATGGTTTACAGAAAGGATTGGCAAAATATAGTTCGCGGTGGCGTGTGTGTTGCTGTTAGAAGTAGTTTTTCTTGTAGCGAAATTGAATCAGATAGTAAAGTAATAACTGGATCCTTTCACCGACCTCCCAACTCACATGATGAAACTGTTGAAGGGTTCAAAGAAAACTCGAGTCAAATTCGATACACGAAGCCGACTCACACAGTTATAGTTGGTGGTGACTTTAGTTTACTCTTGATATGTGGGCTAAAATAAATGTTTAATTCCGGAGGTACGCAAAAACCATCATCCGTAATTGTGCTAAATGAATTCTCTGAAAACTATTTCGAGCAATTAGTTCATGATCGTAAATTTAGACAACATAATCTATGGAGAGCAGCGACCTGATGCTGTATAAGTAAAAACGAATAGTCGAGATTGCAGTAGTATTTGTTTATTCAGAGGTTTCGGCTTATGTAAAAGCCATCTTCAAAATTTTTGGCCCCGTATAGCTGGCACTGGCGGCTTCTCGGTTTTCTCGTGATACCACTCGTACAATCGTGCACTCGCCCTCACAAGTAGTCATAGGGGGCCAAAAATTCTGAAGAAAGCTTTTACATAAGCCGAAACCGATAAATAATCAAATATTATTGCAATCTCGACCGTTCGTTTTAAGCTGCAGTAGTTCATGAGCCCATTCGAATAGTAAACGATTGTGAAAACACACTTAATCTCTTACCAACAAATAGTCTTGAGCTAATAACAAGCATCCAAACGGATACAGGGATTAGTGAAAATAGGGTTATCGTAATGAGACTGAATATTGTAACTCCAAAATCCTCCAAGAACAAACCAAAAATATATCTATCCAAAAAAGCGAAAAGCAAATTCCCTTGACGCCTTCCTGAGAGACTATCTCCACTACTTCCAAATTAACAATGTAAGTCTATACCAGAAATAGTACCGACAGAAATTGAGAGATTTATACTAAATAAACCAACAAACGACGGTCTGATTGCCCATGGTACACAAAACAGTTCAGAACACTGTTCCATCAACAACGAAAAAACATGCCAACTTCAATCGAACGCAAAATTCTCAAGATAAGCTATCTTTTACAGAAGCTCGAAATTTAGCGCGGTCGTCAATATGAGACAACGATACTGTCTCGAAATGTGGCAGAAAAACTAAAAATATTCTGTTCTTATGTAAAGTATGCTAGCGGCAAGACACAGTCAACGCTTTCTCTGTATGATGGCAATAGAAATACAATCTATGATAGTGCTGCTAAAGCAGAGTTGATAAACACAACCCTCCGAAATTCCTTCCCAAAAGAAGACGAAGTAAGTATTCCTGAATTCAAATCCAAAAAGCTGTTACCATGACTAACTTAGAAGTAGATTCCTCGGAGTAGTGAAGCAACTTAAATCACCTTATAAAAGTAAGTCTTTCTGTCTAGGCTGTATCCTTTCAGAATATGCTGATGTAGTAGCTCAATACTTGACAATCACATACAACCTCTCGCTCGACGAAAGATCCGGACCCAAAGACTGGAACGTTGCACAAGTCGCACCAATATTCAAGAAACAGAGTAGGCGAGATCTATTAAATTACAGGCCCATACCGTTAACGTCGAGATGCGGCATGATTTTGGAACATATATTGTGTTCGAACATTATGAATTACATCAAAGAGAACGGTGTATTGACAAGTAGTGAACACGAATTTAGAAAACATCGATCTTCTGAAACACAACTAGCTCTATGCTCACACTGAGTGTTGAGTGTTATCTACAAGGAATTTCAAACTAATTCCGTATTTGTAAATTTCAAGAAGTCTGTCGATACCACTTCTGAGAAAGAACTCATTTTGAATCAGACACAAAACAAAATAATCATCAACTGTAGAGCGTTGCGTAATGTAAACAAACAGCTTTTGGAGAGGGCGAAGTATTTAACTGACAGCTTCCCAATAGCATTCGAGAAACTAGTCAAACTGAACAGTATTGAAATATTTATTATTTCATATAGACAGCTAAACCACAAAAGAAAACAGTGAAGTAGTTTTGAAGTGCCAGATACAGAATGTAATACAGAATTACTTGCCGCAGCCGTCTGCTACGTTACACAAGCAAGTGTTACAAATTACGCAAATTTTAGTTGCTTAATGACTGCCACCCGTTACCACCTTCCTTCCGTTTCCGATTCTTTAAACAACCGAACAACTATGCATGGAACTTCATACCTCTTGATCCATGTGTTGTACAATTATATATTTTTGCAAGTACATTCAATTTATGTGGACGCTTTCTGAGATCCGAATAGAGTTACTAACAAGGAATTAATCAATTACAATGTCATGCCTGATCCTGAACTTTTACTGCATGACCAGCGAAAACGTAATTCGCAATAAATTATTTTCCTTCCATTATATTTGAGAGATGTCAGCAAGAAAATGTTCCGGGAAGCTGTAAAACATTGTGTAAAGTCTGTTAGAAGTCTCTAAGTACTGCCATGCAAATACTGGATGAACACAATTTGCGTAATTTGAGCACCATGAGTTACGTTGATTGAAATCATATACAGAGTTTCTAACTTCAATAGTTGACGTGTTGTGTTAAACTTTGAACGTGAAATTATACCGCTTAATAAGCAGATAGTGACAAATTTTAAAATGTTAAATTCGGTCAATAGCTGTACTGCACATCGAAAATCAAATTTGGTTGTCACTGGGGATCTATAGATAGGCAGCCTACAACTTCATATGTCCACAGTACACCGTTTTAGACGTTTAGCAGGACAATATTTAAGTTTCTTTATCACGTACTTTAAAACTGTAGTATGTTATTTGAATAATTATTGTTTAATACGAGTGGGAGAGAGCGTGTACCTATGACGGACAGGAAGTGAATGCAGGGTTTTGGTACGGTATATATTTATTGGGTGACAACGGCGTTTCTTACAGTCATTATATTTATTTTATCAAACGACTACCTGATTGGAGTACAATCGGCATTGCTTCAGCTGTCGTAACAAAAGAGACAGTATAGCAAATGCATTCGAAGATGGGATCGAAATACTGTATCAGAACTTTCGCTGTGCATTGTACAAATCAAGCCTCCAAGGAAGTTTCCGAAATCCCAATTCTACTCCCCCAGCTCCCACAAAGAAAAATTAATAATTCCGATACCGTAGAGCCGACTTGTCAGATTTTTTTGTAGTTCTGCACATCTGCAACTGGTATTATCGTAGAACTGCTGATAATGTGCTGGCGTCCCACTGAAACTTAAAGGGAATTGTCCTCGCCCCAACTATGTATTTTTTAACTGCACTGGCTGCGGCACTCAGCACGCAATGTATTTTTAAAGAGAACCGGCAGCTGCCTGTCGCAACACGTACCTCTCGTTGCAAGATTTATTTTTAAAGTGTGCGCCCTGTCGCTGCCAAGCAGTGTAAATAGTAACGTTAAAAAAACGCATCTCACAATTGAGTAATTTTCCCCTTCTACCACTCTGATGGGCAAACTGCTGCATTATTGACGCCAATATCCGGTGATGTGTGTCATTTAACAGGGTGGGTGACACCGCAGATTTTCTGGATTTTTTCTGGACTGACACAATGTCGTCGGCTGCATTAATATATGACTCTCATTTCCTAAGAGACCAACAGGAATCTGACTTGTACGATTTACACATTCCAAAGAAATGGACAGTATGTAAAATAAAAACAGCGTTGACAAAAAGAAGATTTTTACGTCCTTCAATAATTTCTTACTTGTTATACATCGCTAGATGGAAATGAGATTTGAGTTATAGGGTATCAGTTATCAGCTGATCAAGAAATATGTCAAACATTATTACATTAACGGAAAACGGATAGAACATTTTCTCATAGCTTCTCATTATATAGTCTAAGTGCCAGCGTGGGCTCCTTCAGTTCAGGTGTAATCACAGCTAACGGCCAGAAGTGCTGAGGCGTTTCCATATGAAATATTTTTACAAGCATATTTCCTCTACCACCATTTTATTACAACAAAGAGAACCCCGCTGGAAAACAGCAATTCGAATTTCCTTTAATTTGTTTCTGGGAGAACATATATCAGTCTGTTTGGCTATTATGATATTATAGTGAGTGAGTTTATTTGTAACAATCCCAGCCACCAGTTCCCTGATCCATATTTATCTCAAAAAGGATGTATATGTGTATGTGCATATGTATATATGCATGTATCTACTTGTGTCTCACTTCCAGTTTCAAACGAACTTGGAACACACTTCACCTACTGTCTGGAAAGAATCGCTGTAGGGTAAGAACCAGCTTCCCATCAACGAGTTGGGGCCAGGGATGAAAAGCAGCGTAGCTCACGGCCCACAAATACCCAGACTATATTCATCCGGTATTTGGGCATGAGAGCCCTTAGTGACTTGCAACAAACTTTTCACGTAATTTCAAACCTTTATGGAACATTTTCTGGTTGACAATCCCCACAAAATGATCAGAAGAAAAAAAAACAATGTAAAGCTTGCTTCATTTTCGCTGTTAATGCAGTAAAACTGTCCAAAGAAACATCATGTTTTATTACGTCTTTACTACTAATTTTATTCGCAACACATTTTCCAGGCAGCATTCATATATAGCACTACATGTACTGGCGAAATTATATCATTTTACGACGTACAGTTTAGGCGGTGAAACTTCATAAACAATGAGTGTGTGAAAAATTGTCGCATCATGCACGACGTTCCAATGTATTACTTCTTTGGTGTCAACTGTATCCACAATAAATTCCACAGTCAATGTTCACGTATGCCACTAAATGTACCTACAGAAATATGTCATAGCACGACATATCGTTCAGGAGATATGACGTCATTGTCTCTGAGATGTGTGAAGCACTACTGGATCAAACACGATGTTTTAATATATTATTTCTTTAATACTAACTCTATCCACAACGCATTTAGCAGACAGCATCGACATATGACGTTGAATGTATCTACAAAAATATATCAGTGTACGGCACATGGTTCAGGAAATAAGACATCATTGTATCTCAGATGCGTGAAAAACTGTCGCAGCAAGCATGATATTCTAATTTATTATTTCTTTAGTACTAACTCTATTCGTAACGCATTTAGCATACAGCATCCAACATATATCATTGAAGATCCTTGGAAAACTATGTCATTGTAAGACATTAAATTCAGGATATATTAAATTAATAAATATTGAGAAACGTGAAAATGTAGCTCTGTGGCAAATTTAGATACAGATACAAGTAAAATACGTGTAGAAATTTGGCTGAAATACGTTACATTAATGTAAAATACGATGGCGTACTAGGGCTAAGCCATGGATAAAAATATCGTCCTAAACCAATGAAATGATGTAAACCAAATATAGTAAATTTGTTAATTACTATATGGACATAAACTGGGTGTTGGTAAGAACCAGCAACTTCTTATTGGGGGAAGAAGTTGGAGAGAGTTCTGGGGAGGACGACATGGACAGTGAGCGAGGGGGAAGGAGAAGGACACATGTGACGAGAGGAGGAGATTGAAATTGACACAAAGAGGGGGAGAGGGAAATGGACAGGGAAAGGGTAGATGTGGAGATTGGCAGAGAGAGGAGAAGATGAGAGAAGAAAGGCAGCATGAGTCAAAGTCAAAGGGAGGAAGAGATGGGCAGAGGAAGGAGGAGGAGGAGATGGACAGAGAAAGAGAAGGGGAGCAGATGGACAGAGAAAGGTAACAGGAGGAGAAGGAGAGAGTGAGTGGAGGGAGCAAGAGGTGAACAGGGGGAAGGGCGAAGTGGAGATGTATTGGGTGAGGGGAGAGGAGAAAATGGACAGAGAGAGTGTCAGGATGAGATGGACAAGGAGTGGGGGTGAAGGAGTTGGGCAGAGAGAGGAGACGAAGGGGGAGGAAGCGTTGGACTGAGAGAAGGGAAAGAAAAAATGGACAGAGAATGGGAAAGCAGGACGTAGAGAGAGGGGAGAGGAGGGAGGAGATGAAGAGGCGGAGGAGGAGATGGACAGAGAGAGGGTAAGGAGTAGATGGAGAGCGAGATGGGGGGTGTAAGAAATGGACAAATAGAGAAGGACAAGGAGGCAGATGGGAGATCTGGAAGGTCAGATGGACAGAGGAGTAGATGGTGGCAGGAGAAGATGGGCAGAGAGAGGGGCAGGAGGAGGTGAAGGAGGTGGATAGGTAGAGGGGGTAGTGCAGATTAGGAGTAGGAGAGATGAACACAGAGAGGTGGAAGCAGAAGATGAATAGAAGGTTGTTATATATACACACATGGAGAACACCGGCTACCCAGCTAGTTACCATAGGAGTTTAGAAGTTTCTCTTTGTTCAGTTGAATCTGCACCAGTGGCGACAACATCATGTGATATTTTAACTGATCTGGCCAAAAAGCCATCCTGTGGCCCTAATATTACGGGTCTGACTGCGTTTTAATAGCTGAGCTCCTTCGACAACGACCGCCTCATAGCAAATGGTTAGCGTAGCAGTCTCCGATGAGGAAGGAACAGAGCCCGATTCCCGGTAGCTTCTCAGATTTTTTGATATCTTGAGGTCTCATATGGGATCCACTCAGTCCTAGTGAGGCCAGATGAGGAGTTGCTCGAATAAAGAAGCTGTGGCACCATCAGGATTCATCTACTGGCGATGACGGCTTGAGGGATTGGCGATACACTGATCACATGTTCCTTCGACCATACATCGCTCTTCGTACCGCCTTGTAGGCAGCATTCGTGAAGACAGAAGAGGCCTAATTCCTAATTCTTGAGTTGTATTTTACTTCTTAGACAGTTAAGTCCAAAAAGCCTCAGAGTACTCCGTCGCAATTGTAAGAATACATAACTCTCACGACCTCGTTCAGCAGTTATTCAACAAAAAAGAAACTTCACATTTGTAATTAACTGAAATGAGCGATATGGTAGCTACGCATACCTCCCAGTATGTAAGAGAAAACATATGAATTTCTGAACACAAATACAACCACATACCTCGTCAGTGCACAAAGTTACGATGCTGGATTAACAAAAAATAAAGAAAAATTAAGAAGGTTGTTTCCATGATTCAGGTTTTCTACATAGTCTTCCATCCTCCACCTGCAACACGCGGTCGTGCATTATCCTGCAGAAATGTGGGGTTTCGCAGGGATCGAATGAAGGGTAGAACCACGGGTCGTAACACGTCTGAAATGTAACGTCCACTGTTCAAAGTGCCGTCATTGAGAGCAAGGGGTGACCGAGACGTTAACCAATGGCACCCCATACCATCACGCCGGGTGATATGCCAGTATGGCGATGACGAATACACGCTTCCAATGTGCGTTCACCGCGATGTCGCCAAACAAGGATGCGACCATCATGATGCTGTAAATAGAACCTGTATTCATCCGAAAAAATGACGTTTTGCCATTCGTGCATCCAGGTTCGTCGTTGAGTACCCCATCGGTGGCGCTCCTGTCTGTGATGCAGCGTCAAGGTAACCGCAATCATGGTCTCCGAGCCGATAGTCCATGCTGCTGCAAACGTCGTCGAACTGTTCGTGCAGATGGTTGTTGTCTTGCAAACGTCCCCATCTGTTGACTTAGGTATCGAGACGTGACTGCATGATCCGTTACAGCCATGCGGATAAGATGCCTGTCATCTCGACTGCTAGTGATACGAGACCGTTGGGATCCAGCACTGCGTTCCGTATTACCCTCCTGAACCCACCGATTCCATATTCTGCTAACAGTCATTGAATCTCGACCAACGCGAGCAGCAATGTCGCGATACGATAACCCGCAATCACGATAGGCTGCAACCCGACCTTTATCAAAGTCGGAAACCTGATGGTACGCATTTCTCCTCCTTACACGAGGAATCACAACAACGTTTCAGCAGGTAACGCCGGTCAACTGCTGTTTGTGTATGAGAAATCGGTTGGAAACTTTCCTCAAGTTAGCACTTTGTAGATGTCGCCACCGGCGCAAACCTTGTGTGAATGCTCTGGAAAGCTAATCATTTGCATATCACAGCATTTTCTTCCTGTCGGGTAAATTTAGCGTCTGTAGCACGTCATCTTAATGGCCAGTAGTGTATGACCATCCTGCGTTTACCGATTCCTGTTACATTTATACTGAGCCTTTCTTTTTCCCTTTTCATTTTTTATAGCTTGCCAACCATGTTCAAGCTTCTGAAACTTCTGACATTCACGCTTCGAATCGTAGAGTATCAATCTTTCTTTGGTAATTCAGTCTCTTTCTCAAGGTCACCTCTGGATTGGTAGTCCTATCCCGAAGATTCAAATGGAGAACTAATTCGAAGTCTTTTGCCAATGAATAGGTCATAGTGATAGTTCTTTAATAACATATATGTCCGCGGATACAAATCATTCTTCTGCAAATTTTGTTGCCTTCTGCATCGTCATACCGTTGATTATTGCTCATTCCCCAGCCTTTTAGGGTACGTTTCCCGCGACAGGCACAAGAGTTTGCCTTGAAATTCTCTCCGCTCCTCCGCCCTATTTTGGCAAGGCCGTTTGTAGAAAGAGGGTGACATCTTATACGGCAAGTCTTCGACCACCACTGCTGAGGACTTTTATTCAGGATTCGAACAGAGTCTTTGAACCTGAGACCCATGTTTTTTTATTTTATTTTTTTTATTTTATTTTTTTTTTAATTATCAGTCCTAGACGCTATCCCTAGACTAAGGTCGATCGTTCCATATAGCCTTACAGACCTTAGAGGAGCCGTGCTAGTGGCCGGAAAAGACACTTGGCACCGTGGTTCCCCAAAATGAGACCACGTCTGTTGGAAACGCTACCTGCTTAAGATAAAATGGCAGTAGATGTAGCTGCCACCTCGTTATTTTCATCGCACTCCACTTACAGTTGGGCGGGGAGCGCAAAACGCATTTGATCCGTTTTCCACTAACACAATTCTGCCAAAAACTTATCGTAGTGTGATAATTCAGCAGGAAAGCTTTTATGGTCTGAGATTACGTGAACCACATGAAACAAGGCACGAACTATCTCTTCACTGAGCTGAACGATGACAGCTGTCAGCTTGAAATGAAAATCAGAGTTGGCTTTCTATGAACGGATCCTTTCCTATGTCAATAGCGAAGCGAATTTTAGGGTAGACTGAATTCAGATGTTCTAAAAAACCGTGAAAATTCTCCTTGTCATGATGTCAACATAACCAAAAAAGAATGGTTTGTACGTCGTGGATTCCAGGGCACTTCACACTAAACCTTCCATAGACAGATTCGCAACAATAGGTGACAAAAGGCTCACCATCGCAACTCCCTCTGCCCGCTCTTTAAGTAAATAATAAAAAGTAAATAAAAGTCAACACACCTCGTAACGCGTTAGTTAATTTAGTTAATACAACACCAATCCTGACCGCAGTTAGCTGTAACGAATCAGAGAGAGATGCAGAGAGATAGAGAGAGCACGTCAACACTCACTAAAATATCAGAACAATTCAAACGCAGTAAGAAATCCGCCAATTTCCTAATGTGGCGTTTATATCTACCTAGTACTGGACTCAAGACAGCAGCAAGGCGTAATGTTACATGATAAGGATAAACAATGTTGCTGATAATAAACCTCAGAGAAACCCCTTCTCGTGGGGACCGTGAGAAGGCCATATAATCAAGCAGGATCAGCACATCAAGAGATGTCTCTTGCGACAAAAGGCTATTCTCCAGGAGGTTGTTAGGTCTCCTCTCAATCCTGTTTATCTGAGTAGCACTGAGTCTGCGTTACGCTGGATCAGATAGTAAACACTGCATTATTTGAACATAATCCATCTCGTTCAACTCTTACTTTATCCGTAAGTAACACAGCAATATCAGAACCTACCATGAGTGAATGCACAATCAGCCCTTTCAGGTAATGTAATATTTCTCTCGGGCGAATGTGCCCCAGTCACCACGCGATCTCCTCAGTAAGGTCTGGAGGTAGTTTGAAAACGGCGTCTTCCAAAGCAAAACCAAGAACTTACATACGCTTGAGTGTGAGTGTAAAGTTCAAACCTTTTCCTACCGCGGGTAAAGCTGCATCGTCCAATGCATCCACTGTGAGACTGATAAGAGGACGTCGAGATGTAATATCATACTTCAAGCCACGGAAACTTTCAAACTTACCCGAATACTGGACAGTGACAAGGAAATTCCCAGTCAGATTGCAAACAAAAAGCAACGTGCAGCCAGTTCCAGCAAAACTCTGAAATTGTCGCAACAATGGCCGTATTAAACAGAAATAATTCCTATTAAACGAAATGCAATAGTCGGCATTTATAATGGATTGTTTCACGAACAAGAGCTATACTAGCACGTTGCTTGATATGGCAGGAGAACCAATGTGGAACATTACATTGGAAGAATATTATGGTCGCTACACCGTCCAAAAACTAACGTGCGCATTGCAGTCTCCCTCTTCTACTGCGAAGTGTATCTAACATCCGCAAGCAACGACACATTTCCTCCGTGTGGTGGTAAATCATATGAAACTCGAATTTGTCCTGGGGCATAAAATGTTCAAACAACTTACAGGGTTACAGCCAGCTGACGCCTTCGCATGCCGATACAAGCCAATATCAGCAGTTGTCGAATATGTCACATGCTTGCATTCCCTTAAGTGTTTGAACAAAGAATATAGATTCAGAAAGATTAGTTACCGAAATTATCATCATTCCAGGCTATTTTTCGTCATTAAACGTTGAAAATACAAACGGCATATACTTCAGGACTTGTAAGAGGTTTCTCGCATTCATATCTCTAACATCACTGTTACTTCAAAAGACGCTAGTGGAATAATGTATTGAAAATGTTTACTGAATGATATGTGATGATTGGGCATTACAATGGTGACTGTAGTGACAGAACACAGTATTCGAAATATTTTTGTCTAGTAACATATGTTTGCTTTTTTGGTTTGTGCTACTTATTCTTTGATGTCAAATAATAAATGTTGTATACTGGCTGGACACATCACTTTATCAGAGCTACTGTCTCAGTATAGGAAAAATAGGCAAGATACAAGATAACGGATGGAAGTGGGGGTAGATCTCTTTACTAATCGTTTCTGCAAAATCTGCTATATGTTGAGTACTCCGAGTCGCCGTCCAGATGCAAATTCCATGGAAATGAGTAAGCAGTGAAGGCGAGGAACGATGGGGCGGACAGCACGGAGCTCACAGATGCTGATGCCGTAAGAAGAATTTATTCAATGTACAAGGCAGTCTTTGTTTTGCATTCATTTCTGACGTTTTGTTTTATTAGCCCCAGGTCAGAATTATTGCTATTAACACTGAATGATTGTAGTTAAAAGCAGGTACTGATCACATATTACGAGGTGCAGCGATTCTAAATGTTTTTGCGGAATGTACGAGGAATGTTTGTGTTCAGCAGTTCATCGTTTTTTCCTTTACATACTGAGAGGATATATGTGACCACGTGATATTTATTGTAAACTGAGTGCAGTCCAGTTTTTCCCCTTCTATTTGTTTAGTAATTGCGACGTGTTGAGAAGAGAACTGTTTACTCTTGGAAATGACACGGAGTACTCTTTCCTTTTATAAATGTCCAGAGAAGCGGAATTTAATGTCGAAGGAAGCTTAACTAAAAAATAGATCATTTAGGGGTTCCAGCGTGACATTTGTACCGGAAAAATTACAGTATCGTGGGTATTTTATGTTGAGGTCGTATTAGTGAGGGACCACCCGGAAAAAAGGTAGTTCGGGGTTGGGATTCTTGCAATTAAACTCTGTCAGTGCAATACCAGAGCCACAACACAGTTTTAAATTCTCGTATTACTGCATGATAATAAATTCAACTGCGACGAGCATCTCGCAGAACAGTTGAATTCTCTTAACAAAACTTTATTTCCATTGTGAATGTTGTCTTGTGTAGGCGGTATGAACAAAATACTTTTCCTTTAATTTCATAATGTCAGATGGCATAGTTTTTTTATCATGAAAACAAACTAAAGCTTTCCGGGTCCGAATATGGAACGCAAGTTATTTGCGGCGCTTCACAAACGTCCTGCAGAAATCTATTCAAGGAATCGCGGTTATAGTACTAACAGCTGTATCACAATACATTTATTACTTAATAAAATTTTGCAATTGATATGTCTCATTTTCCAGCCAACAGTTCATGGAACCTACTCCAGAAATGAGGATAATCTACATAAATATCTAGTCACTTACTCCGGTCCGTAAAGGTATACATGATTCCCAAATACATATTTTCAATTAGGCCTGCTTGAAAAGAGAAACAAAAATTTTAAGTTCGAATAAAATTTAGTTTGAGAGGAGCCTAATGAATTTATTGGCGACCAACTCCAGCTATTTTGACGAATTTTCTAGTACAGCCAAAGAATGTGTATGTCTCTATTTATGTATAAAAATTAATGTTTCTTTTTCTGTCCCGTACGAGACGTTCACCTCTTTATTTACCTTCCTAAGGAACGATATTCTCGCTCAGTTTCTTCTTTCTGCTCCCCACTCCACCCAAACAATTGCGTCGTCAGACACGCTATAAAAGGTTCATTCCTTCAGACAACGGTATAATTTTCGGTATAAGTAACAACCTTCTCTGCCGGCTGGCCGGTTCTAGACGCTTCAGTCCGGAACCGCTCGGCTGCTACGGTCGCAGGTTCGAATCCTGTCTCGGGCATGGATGTGTGTGATGTCCTTAGGTTAGTTAGATTTAAGTAGTTCTAAATCTAGGGAACTGATGACGTCAGATGTTAAGTCCCATAGTGCTTGAAGCCATTTTGAACAACCTCCTCTGAAGTCGCGAAGACCTAGGTCCATTCATAAGAATTGTTGAACTGCGGGGAAATCTATGCCAGATTATGGAAAACTGTATGTCAACTTAGACTATCACATGCAATGTTTAAGACAGACACTGAAAATGAAACGATACCACACGGAACCATAAAGCACTTAAAAGCGCAAAGGTGAACTGTTAACAGGAGATGGTGATACAACTTAACAGCGAAAGGATTTTATTCATTTTCTTTAATAATTATTTCTATCATCTTTTCATGTGGACACCTGAGGTTTAATATAGCTTCAGTAACACCCTTAGATACTGACTGTGCTCTTCTTCACAGCTCGTAAAGCACAAAAATGACATGTCCTCCTGTCTTTGACCATTTACTTTCTTCTGTCTTCAATAGCCTACAGGAAGTTTCCTTCACACTTTACCTCTCACAGTGAGAATTGCGTCTCACCGCTATCCAACGGTACAGTCCGAACTGCCCAGTGCTTCCTTCGGGTTCCCACTGTGGTCCACACTTACCATTTACGCTTGCTGCCCCAACTCCGATCCAAAGCCTGCACCCTCTGCTAGCTTTTCCCGCTCCTCTACCATGAGAGACGTCCTTGGCTTATTGACTCTTTTCATTGGTTGTCTCGTAATGAACGACAAGGACGAACTCTCACTGGTTCCTCGGTTCCCACCTATCCCACCGCCTCGCTCGTTCCTCGCAGGTGAATTTCCCGGTGTAACTGGGGTATGGGAACCACAGTTATTGCAGTTTGCAAAGTTATCGCTGCTCCGAGGATTACATAGATGGATAGTTACACTGTTGTCAAAGAGATGATTTTCTGTACAAGACGAAGGTTGGATGCCATTTCCACCTACTTCATGAGGTTGCATCACATTTCTCTCCTGCATAACGAGATGGAAATAATGGAGTGAGTTCTCCCGAATATGACTGGATCCACAAGGATCGAATTTGTTGGCACATGAATAAATTTGATCGTCTGTTGCCACAGCAGACGTCGTCACAGGGAATAATTGCACGACACGATATTGCAGTGCTTGTGTTATTCTGATTACGATGCAAAGTTCCTTTGGACATATATGCATGTCCAAAGGTTGGTTCAAATGGCTTTGAACACTATGGGACTTAACTTCTCAGTCATCAGTCCCCAAGAACTTAGAACTACTTAAACCAAACTAGCCTAATGATATCACACACATCAACGCCCGAGGCAGGATTGGAACTTGCGACCGTAGCGGTCGCACGGTTCCAGACTGTAGCGCCTAGAACCGCTCGGCCACCATATCCAAAGGAACAGGCGCTGCGACGGCTATAGCCGTTATGAGATATATTGAATGTATTCACAATTGCAAATAAGGACAATCATCAGCTGTACAAAGGAATGACGACAATGAAAATTTGTGCCGGATCTGGACTCAAACCCGGATTTCCCGCTTATGGCGAGCGGTCGTTTTACCATTTGGCTATCCGTGTACGACTCACGGCCAGACCCAAATTTCTATATGTCGTCAACCATGCGTCAACGACCTGTACTCGTTCATCCTTTATGTATATTCCAGCATTTTACTTGAAAGTCTCTTGTCCGGTGTCGCCGTTTAAATACGATATTGCAGCGCATGTGTTTTCCGAATTACGATGCAAAGTTCCTTCCGACATGCATGTGGGTTCGAGTCCCGGTCAGTCACAAACTTTCATTCCCGTCATTACATTACACAGTTGATGGTAGTCCATCACCGCAACTGCGAACACGTTTCACGTATTTCATAACGCAGTACGTATTCCATCGGACGTACGTGCATGCATTTAAAAGATTTAAGAGTCAGTTTGGTTTTCGAACAAATAACAAACTAGACAAGCTACTTCATCATAATCTAGATGTGGCGCAGCACAAGTTTTGTAATGCAGGAGTCTACAAAATTAAATGTCGATCTTGTGATACGTTCTTCATTGGTCAAACCAGGAGAGTGTTTAAAAAAAGGTTCAGAGCAGAAGTGCACTGGGTTGAAATTTGAAAGAGCAGAATTACCAACTGAAAACAGCCTTTCCATATAACGTTCTGAACAAACAGGCAATGTTTTCGGTATTCTCGAGGATCTTGAGATCCATAGCAACAGTCGGCAAGCTCCCGGCCTTATAATTAGTGCACAAACTTCTAGTAGTTGGAAGTGACGTTCCAGTAGGTTTGACGAGCTGCTTGTGAATCAAAGAGAAATATATAAATAAACTGCGTTGTTGAATGTCTACTGCTCTAAGTTTCCATGAAATTGTCAGCATTGATCCGGCATCTCTCTCTACAAAAGTCCCCCTCACTACTTCTTTGGCACTAGTTGTTAATAGGTTTCAGGTGGGAATCGCTGATCTGCTTAAGCATGCTCCTTTCTAAACCTATTTTATTTTCAACCACAAATATTTTGAGCAGACTGGCGGCGTTGGTATGGGTAGCCCTCTATCGCCCCTTTTGGCCAACATTTTTATGGAGGACTTTCAGGACAGAATGCTCGTATCAGCGACCCTTAAACGAACTGTATTTTGGAGGTATGTGCACAATAAAATGTTGAAATGTGTGTGAATTCCTAAGGGACCAAACTGCTGAGGTCATCGGTCCCTCGACTTACACACTACTTTAACTTATGCTAAGAACAACACACACACCCATGCCCGAAGGAGGACTCGAACCTCCGACGGGAGCGACCGCGCAATCCGTGACACAGCGCTTCAAACCACGGGGCCGCATCGCGTGGCTCTGGTCAATACTTTCATAGTGTGACATCATGGAGACGGTAAATTAATGGAGTTCTTACATTAACTCACCTTCATTCATAAGGATATCTGGTTCATTACAGAATTAGAGAAAGATGAATGCCAGCTTGTCCTGGATGTTCTGGGTAGAATAAAGCCGGCTCTCTGGGCCTCTCGGCTCACGTAGTTAATTTGTCTTTACAATTGTCAGGTTGTCGTCACCCATCGCAGACTGTGAGTGTGCATAAAACAGTTGTACATGGAGCTCACACAGACCTAAACGCATACAGTTTGCCTAAAGCGCTCTCCTATCTAAAGACAGTGTTAATGGAAAATGGATATCCTGTCCAGAAGAGTTACAGAGCACTGTCAGTTAAAATCAAGAACAGGGAAGTGCGTAAAGAGAAGAGCACGCAGACAAAATATTTAACATTTCGTCCCTTTGTTGGTAATATTTCGCTTATATTAGCAAGAGACATCTGTAAATTTCAACTGAAAGTGGCTTTCCGACCACCATTTCACACGGTCGATCTGTTGAGATCAGTGAAGAACACTCTGTTATTGCAGAACGCGGGAATTTGCAGAATACCTCACCATTGTGGTAGGTTTTTTTTTTTCTTTATTGGATTTCAACTCCCCCCCCCCCCCAGAGGGGGGGGGGGCTAGCAGCAGCATTATATGCTGCTCTACAGCCAACAGAAAAGTTCAAAAACATAATGAAACGATAGAAACAGGCGATAAAATGGTGACATTGTAAAAAAACTGTAAATGGCGGAAAGTTGTGGAATTTAAATTATAAAAACATTGTGGTGACGATGCGGATGAAGATACACAAGAAGTAGACAGGAAAAATTAAAAATAACACGGTGACAGTCTGGTTCCTGTTCACATGAGATAAAAAACACAACTAGCGATAGTATGGTGGCTGTTTGCAACACTGTCATGGGACGCACAACACTGATCACTCACTTATAACAGAACTATACAGGTGACACGACAGCGTATAGGGTGGGGGGGGGGGGGGGGCGGTCCCGGACCTATGAGGGGGAAAAGGGGGGAGGAGAGGAAACGAAAAGAAAAGGGGGAGCTGATGGAGGGAGGGGACATAGAAAAGAGGGGGCTAGGCGGACGCGAGAAGGAGTAGGAAATGCAGTGGAGGGGATAGCAAAAAGGACTCGGAGGAGAGAAGGGAGACAGTGAGAGGATAGGTGGGGAAAAAACAGGATGGAAGGGGGGGAAGAGGGAGCCCAGGGAATGGATAGAGGAAGGGAGGGGGAGGTGAAGATCAGAGTTGATAGGAGGGATAAATGGAGGGAGAGAGGGCATCATTTTGAAGGGGGAGTCGACTGAAGTCACCTTGGGAAAGGAGATGAAGGGTGAAGAGGTAAATGGTAGGGGGGAACACAACAGTGAAGGTGCGGCAGAGAGCAGGAGTTGGAGAGGAGAGGAGCAACCAGGGGATGAAGCAGATCAAGGCGATGGGAGGTGTAGAGGATGTAGATATGTTCCATTTTTTTTTCCTTTATTGAGTTTCAGTTTCCCCAAAGCTGCTAGCAGCAGCTTAGTACGCCGCTCTTCAGCCTACAGAATTTGTTTTAAAAAATGAAGATAATAAATAATAAAAGCACGTGATAAAATCAGTGGCGTAAATGGCAAAATGGCATAAAATTGTGGAACTTAAAACAAAGGGTTGGTGATGCTATAAAATACAAAGGAAGCAAGCAGTTAAAATAATAGACAGACAATTAAAAACCACGGCGACAGTGTGGTTTCTGTTTGCAAGAGATAAAAAATTCACACCCAGCGACAGCATGATTTACGTTCGCAAAACTTTTGAAAGACACACAACACTGAACACTCACTTGAACACTGCATTAAAAAGTTGGCACAAATATGACACTCCACAGTCGAGGGCAGACAGGGGGAACCGGGACAGGTGATGGGAAAGAAAAGGAGGGAAGGAGAGGAAAGACGAGGTGGGGGAGAGGGGGGGAAGGAGCCGACGGAGGATGAGGACTCATAAAAGGGGGGGGGGGGGGGGGAGATATGTTCGATTTGTGGTAGGTATTACATACGACAGTTAAAGCACAGCATCGAAGAACGCGGCACCGAACATTAACGGTGCATTCGCTCTTCGCAACCAAGCAAATCTACTACTTCCTAACGTCGCGGAAAATTTTATGAACCGTGTCAGCGGCTGCCAGTTGCATAATGCTTGGAACAGTATCATCTCCTTGATTTGCTCAAGTCGAACACGACGGAGTGCTCCGAAGCCAACCGCAAGCGGCGACGCTGAGGGCAGTGTGCGAGTTCCGCTGTTTGAGCAGGGAGGGCGCTGACGCTAGGTAGTGTGGTCCGTCTATCAACACGATTCCCACGCATGAGCGGAATACTCATAGCGCACTATGTACACCATGTGACCAAAAATATCCGGACACCTCCAAAAACATACGTTCTTCATGTTAGGTGCATTTTGCTTCCACCTACTGCCACGTACTCCATATCAGCGACCTCAGGAGTCATTAGACATCGTGAGAGAGCCGAATGGGGCGCTCCGCAGAACTCACGGACTTCGAACGTCGTCAGGTCATTGGGAGTCACTTGGGTAACACGTATGTACCCGAGATTTCCACACTCCTAAACTTCCCTAGGTCCACTGTTTCCGATGTAACAGTGAAGTGGAAACGTGAAGGGACACGTACAGCACAAATGCGTACAAGCCGACTTCGTCTGTTGACTGACAGAGACCGCCGACAGTTGAAGAGGGTCGTAATGTGTAATAGGCAGTATCCATCACACAGGAGTTCAAAACTTCATCAGGATCCACTGCAAGTACTACGACAGTTAGACGGGAGGTGAGAAAACTTGGCTTTCCTGGTCGAGCGGTTGCTCATAAGCCACACATCACACCGGTAAATGCCAAGCGACGCTTCGCTTGGTGTAAGGAGCGTAAACATTGGACGACTGAACACTGGATAAACGTTGTGTGGAGTGACGAATCACAGTACACAATGTGGCGATCCGATAGCAGCGTGTGGATATGGCAAATGCCCGGCGAACGTCATCTGCCAGCGTGTGTAGTGCCAACAGTAAAATTCGGAAGCGGTGTCTTATGGTGTGATCGTGTTTTTTATGGAGGGGGCTTGCACCCATTGTTATTTTGCGTGGCACTATTACAACACAGGCCTACATTGATGTTTTAAGCACCTTCGTGCTTCCCACAGTTGGAGAGCAATTCGGGGATGACGATTGCATCTTTGAACACGATCGAGCACCTGCTCATAACGCACGGCCTGTGGCGGAGAGGTTACACGACAGTAATATCCCTGGCCTGCACTGAGTCCTGACCTGAATCCTATAGAACACCTTTGGGATATCTTGGAACACCGACTTCGTGCCAGGCCTCACCGACCGACATCGATACCTCTCCTCAGGGTAGCACTCCGTGAAGAATGGGCTGCCATTCCCCAAGAAACTTTCCAGCACCTGACTGAACGTATGCCTGCGAGAGTGGAAGCTGTCATCAAGGCTAAGGGTGGCTCAACAGCATATTGAATTCCAGCATTACCAATGGAGGGTGCCACTCTCATTTCCAACCAGGTGTCCGGATACTTTTGACACTATAGGTTGAACCATATTTTCCTGACTCTCAGAGGTGGTAGTATGGGTCAAAACAAGAAAAGTATGTCTAGTAAACATAGACTCTAAAATGCACTTCTTCACCTTCGTCCAATTGTATGGATTTTAGAGCACATGTTTAGTAGACCTATTTTCTTATTTTTATCTATAGTACTTCCTCCCAAAATATGGAAAGCAGGGAACTTGCAGTAGAAGGCTCATAGCTTTTAAGATAATCCTTTTAGAGCTCCTGTTTACTAGATCTTTTATTTCTTGTTTTGGTCCATACTAGTACCTCGGTGGAGTTCCAGTTCACCCTTTGTGTTGAGAAATGAATGATGCCTTCGTCAGTCTTCAGTGAATCAGGTGAGGATGATTGGCAGGTGCCTAGACGAAATATCGCGGTGTGTATTTGATGACGACCGGCTGCAAGCTGAAATTTCCTGTAACACTCAATTCGCAGAGAATATTTCATAATTCACAACAGCTATTACAGTAAATGCAAAAATAACACTTGGCAGATGCCGACAGACATCCATTCTGTGTTTGCAAAATAGCCTCGAAGTTCTTAGAGCCGCCCCAGGTGCCGCATGGGTGTCGTGACAAACATTTCCGAGAACGGCTTAACTTTGCTGTGCCCAGCTTTCCCAGGGCACCAGTGTGCAAGCGTGCAGCAAGCCGATGTCCCGGCTTCCGAAGGCAGTTTCAATACAAACCGTTCCGCGGTTTTAGCCGTAAACTGTTGTCCATGAAGATATTCTCCTTTCGGACATTATTGCAGCTTACGAACTGAGAAGTTAAAGTAGGTAACACAATTCACATTTTCGTGGATAATAGTAAACGTATAGTATCTGACCTGAGACTTCCCCGGCTGCTTCCAAGTTCCTCGAGGATACTGCTGGATCAAATCGGCGAAGGTGCACGAAATTTCGGCAGACAACCATTCCGCCATCCTCAGGTGATGCTGTTGGCATGATGTGTTTTGCGTGCTAGTGGTATTTATACCTGATGATCCAGCTCCGCGCTGTTCTTGGTGGTTGGAAGGAGGATGGCGAATGTGTGGTTGCTAGGGCGGGGGAAGGGGGGGGGGTGAGAAGGGAGAGACTAAGTTACATTCTTCCACCTGCCGTCCTAGCCGCATACCGCGTCTACGCGTCTAGACGTCGCCTTCTGCTTTGATGGAGCACAGTGTTGGCTTCCATGCCTAGCTCAGGAGCCCGAGCCCCAGTTAATTGTATTATGTCACACAGATTCCAGTCGCTTCTTTGAAAATGCAGTCTTAAAATTCATCGGCGGAAGCTAGCGCTTCTGTTTGCTGGTAATTCATTATATGTCCATTTTCGATGCAGTGTTCCGCTATTGCAGACTTAGTGGACTGCAGTAAGCGGGTGTGGGGCTCATGTTCTGTCCGTCGATTTCCGAGTGTGCGCAACATTTTCCCAAACTAAATTTACCCGCATTCCCACGGAATTTCGTACACCCCCGCCGGTTTGAGACACAGTAGTCTTTCAGTGGCTGTATTTCGGTTGGCGGGCGTAGAAACGGCGTTATGTGGCGTTTTCGCAGTAGTTTTCCAATTTTTCATGATATATTGCTACCAAAGTTGAACTAGGCTATCGAGAAAAGGATATTTTCTAACTTTTTCTACACTGAAGCGCCAAAGAAACTGATACAGGCAAGCGTATTCAAATGCAGAGATATGTAAACACGCAGAATACGGTGCAGCAATCGGCAACGCCTATAAGTCAAGTGTCTGGCGCAGTTGTTAGATCGGTTACTGCTTCTACAATGGCGAGTTACTAAGATTTAAATGAGTTTGAACATCGTGTTACAGTCGGCGGACGTGCTATGGGACAAATATCTCCGAGGTAGCGATGAAGTGGGGATTTGCCCTTACGACCATTTCACGAGTGTACCGTGAATCTCAGGAATCCGGTAAAACATCGAAACGGACATCGCTGTGGCCGGAAAGAGATCCTGCAAGTACGAGAGCAACGACGACTGAAGAGAATCGTTGAACGTGGCAGAAGTGCCACCGTCTCGCAAATTGCTGCAGATTTCAATGCTGGGCCATCAGAAAGTGTCAGAGTGCGAACATTCAACGTGACACCATCGATATGGACTTTCGGAACCGAATTCTCACTCGTATACCCTTGATGACTGCCCGACATAAAGCTTTACGCATCGCCTGGGCCCGTGAACACAGACATTCGACTGCTGATGACTGAAAACGTGTTGTCCGGTCGGGCGAGTTTGGTTTCAAATTATACGTAGCGGGTGGAGCAGGGGACTGTTCAAGCTGGTGGAGGCTCTATAATGGTGTGGGGAGTGTGCATCTGGAGTGGTATTGGAACCCCGATACGTCTAGATGCGACTCTGACAGGTGAAACGTACTTAAGCAGTCTGTCTGACCACCTGCATCGATTCTTGTCCATTGTGCATTCCAACGGACTTTGGGCAATTCCAGCAGGACAGTGCGACACGTGCAGAATTGCTACAGTGGGATCCCAGGAACACTCTTCTGAGTTTAAACACTTCCTCTGATCACCAAACTCCCCAGACATGAACATCATTGAACATATCTGGGATGTCTTGCAACGTGCTGTTCAGAAGAGACCCCCACTCCCTCGTTCTCTTACTAATTTATGGACAGCCCTGCAGTATTCACGGTATCAGTTTCCTGCAGCACTACTTCAGACATTAGTCGAGTCCAAGCCACGTCGTGTTACTGACTTCTGTGTGCTCGCGGTGGCCCTACACGATATCGGGGATGTACACCAGTTTCTTTGGCTCTTCAGTGTATTTTCATGCTATATTTGATGTTTTTGTGGCTGTCATTCAGGTGTTCTGAAAATATCCGTAGTTCTTCTTGAGCGAAGACCTGACGGCTGCTTGCCCACGGTGTATTCCATAGGCCAATGCACACGGATTTATATCTTCATGCGTCCAGCTGTCAGCATCCGTCAACACTCTAGTATATAGGGCGTACTCTATTTCAGATACGCTACGGTCGCAGTTTCGAATCCTGCCTCGGGCATGGATGTGTGTGATGTCCTTAGGTTAGTTAGGTTTAATTAGTTCTACGTTCTAGGCGACTGATGACCTCTGAAGTTAAGTCGCATAGTGCTCAGAGCCATTTGAACCATTTTTCTATTTCAGATAAACAAAATCTGACGGCAGAACTGTGGCACTTGGACTGCAGCAAGCGACGTGATCGAACACTCCTGCGATGCAAGAGCTCTAAGAACGACACTGATGCCAAAAACACGGAAGAAGACAATAAGAATACCGCTTTCATACCGTTTGCTGGCAATATGTAGTCAAAAATTGGCAAAGTACTGCTGAAACACAACATAGCCCCAGTTTTCCGCCCGCCAGAAGAATACTAGCTTTGTTAGGGGCGGTGAAAGACGACCAGGGTCTCAAACCAACTGCGGTGTACCAAGTTCCTTGTGACTGCGGAAAACTTATACTGGACAAAAGACCTTCACAATTCAAGATCGATGTACAGAACATGAGCGACACACCCGCTTACAGCAGCTCAACAAGTGTGCAATAGCGCAACTCTGCATTGAAATGGACATAAAATGCATTACCAGCAACGAAAGTCCTGGCTATTACCGACAAATTTTCAAGGAAGGAATGAAATTCGCGTGCCTGACAACTTAATGAAGCGCGGCGCGGGCTTTCAACCGAGCAAGGCGTGGGGAAATAGTACTAAGCATTATCAAAGATGAATGAGGCCCGAAATCGGGCCCATCGGGTATGAATACCGGCAGCACGAAGCAGACACATCATTCCATCAGCACCACCCGATGCAACAGAACGACAGTTAGCCGGAATATCGTGGACATTCAACGACTGAATTCAGGGGTATACCCGAGAACCTGGGCAGCACTAGAAGTATGCATTAATTATTTATTCCTGGTATTTAATTTTAAAAGATGCTAATACTAAAAAAAACTTCTAATATTTCTGCAACTTTCTCTTATTATAAAGCCGACCCGTGTGGCCGAGCGGTTCTCGGCGCTTCAGTCTGGAACCGCGCGACCGCTACGGTCGCAGGTTCGAATCCTGCCTGGGGCATGGATGTTTGTGATGTCCTTAGGTTAGTTAGTTCTAAGTTCTAGGGGACTTATGACCTCAGATGTTGAGTCCCATAGTGCTCAGAGCCATTTTCTTATTATAAAACTACGATAGATAACTTAACCAGTTACCCAACTACTAATGTTACTGTTAGTACTACAGAATGTGTTTTGCTTCTGTTCATTTACTAGGGTGCATTTACACTGTAAACGGTGCATGCACTGCTGCATCCGCCCTCACACTTATGACCTCAGATGTTGAGTCCCATAGTGCTCAGAGCCATTTTCTTATTATAAAACTACGATAGATAACTTAACCAGTTACCCAACTACTAATGTTACTGTTAGTACTACAGAATGTGTTTTGCTTCTGTTCATTTACTAGGGTGCATTTACACTGTAAACGGTGCATGCACTGCTGCATCCGCCCTCACACTAATCTGTTCAACAATCATGTTCTGGTAGATTCCTGGGGCATAGGGCAGCACGCAAGCAGCGTTTCAGCTATAAAAAGTGTACCCCTGGACGACATCATATTGAACGGATGATTGATTGCATTCGGAGCCGGTGTAAGGCTATGTGGAGGAGCGTAATGACTGCGCCTGTTGTCTTAAGCACTGTGCGACAACTAGTCTACTCGGCGCCTACCAGTGTGACTGTACTCTGCATTTCTTATGTGAGATCTGTGTTTATAACTCTATTCCGAGTTACAGTTTTGTTGACGGAAATGCTTATAAGTTTCACTATTCATACTGTTTGTAATGAAATGTATCACAGACGTGGTCCGCATTGCAACCTTTTATTCAGACTTTTATGGTTGCCTTCCCTTCCGGAACATATCGTGAAACGCAGGAGTGATTGCTGCATAGTTATTTTGCATAGTGTGTTCTGTTTGGATGGTTACTGCACCCTCCCTACTTACAGAAAGCTGCATGTCCAGCTGCCTAGCATTAATACCGTATGAGCGCACTGCTTATTTCACAAAAAAAGACAATCTTCCCTAGGTAGTTCTAAGCAAAAGTAATTCATCATGTTAGATGGGATCTAACTGATAAATTCTTAAATGTTATTCCATGGTATTAATACTAGTTCATTTTCACATTGCCATCTAAATGTCAACCTGCATTTACTTTGTTAGTGATCAATAACGAAATTGAACGCTGAACTGAAGGGTTGGTCACCGTGAGTGGCTGTGGACAGAATTTGCTTATTTTGGTTTTCGCGGTGGCAACAGTGGAGATGCCGGAGTAGTTCTGAGATGTATATGTTTTCAATTCGTTCTCCTACAAGATTTAATAACAGCAATGACATGGGTATTTTACAGAATTAACCGTTCTTGTGATAAGTGTAGAGGAATTTATTACCTTTAAACGAGTTGTTTTGGTAACTTTCTTGGATGGGAGTGGACTTTAGTTGTGAATGTTGTTTACTATTTAC
This sequence comes from Schistocerca piceifrons, assembly GCF_021461385.2. Taxonomy (NCBI): domain Eukaryota; kingdom Metazoa; phylum Arthropoda; class Insecta; order Orthoptera; family Acrididae; genus Schistocerca; species Schistocerca piceifrons. The sequence continues at coordinate 384,407,308 of NC_060145.1, forward strand.
ATTATTGTGATCTTGTTAAGAAATAAATATGTATCGAAAGTGAATGTAAACTAGCCGAGCCCGCCAAATCACTTTCCCTAGCGAGTTTGATATCCTGGCTTTTTGTTTCGTAGTCCTACTCTTCGCGACTGGGTATCTCAACATCCAGGTGTTCACCAGCGATTCCAAGATTCACTGTAATGTCTTAAGACCGATACTTCAGCGATCACTTGCATCAACGCCATATAAAATCTTGAGAACCCATTTCGTTAGGTCACCAACCTTAGTAGCCTTCTCTCCGTCTGTAATGTTGTGTAGCCGTGATGGTAGCATGCTGACGCCCAGTTGAATGACTCGTAAAGACATCCTTGGCCTTCCCGGATGCTACGGCTGAAGTATGGTCCGAGGTGGGCCAGTTTGGCTCTTTCCTCAGTACTGCTTTGAGATCCAACATCTGATAATCATTACTCGCTGCGTCTTCTTAGAGCGCACAGTCCCACAATGTATGTCTAATGTCCGACGCAGCTGCAGGCGCAAATGTGAGATGAATATTTATTGCGTTTATATAGATACGTAGCTTATCGACGATGACTGGTCAAGTAATGTATCAGTCAAGTCGAAGCTTTCAGACATGTTTCTCCTTGATGTGAGTGGGAAATTCGTACGTTTTCCTATGTGAGCCTGAAGTGTCCCATTCGTTTTGCCATAACTGTAATCCTGTGTTAATTTTTTCGTGTTGACCTGAGTTCCAGGATTCCCTCGTACTTCCATTTGATTCTTTACGAATAAATGACTTCCTTCCCCTGACTTGCAAGACCAGTGGGCATATTCTTAGAATCACTAATGATACATCATTCGGGATAGTGCAGTAGGCAACCGTTAATCATATTGACACTCCGCGTTAATGTCTTCTGAATAAAGAAGCTGGCTTCATAGCTGCAATCTATGAGCCGAAACATTCGCTCCATATCCTACGACTGATGCTAACATATATTGGTGGTATGCTCTGATTGTTTTCAAGGAAAGTTGAAATTTCCTATTTTCGATGTTTACAATTTTGTTCAGAGGTCATCAGTCCCCTAGACTTAGAACTACGGAAACCTAACTAACCTAAGGACATCCATATAATTTTGTTCATCACGTTTATGCCTCTCCTGCCTGCGTCAGCTATATCATCTGTAAAATTACGACGTTCGCTGAGGAATACCCTTAGCTATCTTGTTACTGCGCTTGCTCTAATCGTTACATCGTTTACTTTTATCATAGGATTTTTTCTTAGTTTCCATTTCAGCAGCAGGTACGTAGTTTTGTGATGCGCTATTGACAACTGGACACGCTGACACCATCCTTCAAGTGTTTCAGCGCTGCGTTAGATTTGTCTTCTATAATTGTTCTGGACTCACCGCCTACAACTAACTACACCTTATCTGCAAATGTTAGCAGTCCGTTTACGTTACTTCTGTCATATGACATCTGCACTATGTACTGCAGCGGTACATCTAAAAGCTCTGGACCACACACTGATCACTGCGAACAGCCATTTGTTATTGTCTTCGTTATTTCCTTTCCTGGCCAAGTTAAAGGTGCAAGTCTTTCGCGGCATTAGTGTCTCAGAGAGTTGTACAGCACTTTTTGGACACACTAGCTCCCTAAGCCGAACAAAGAAGGACGGCAACCATAGCTTATCGAAAACGTCGGTAATATCAACATCATTGCTAGATCGTACATACAATGACTTTCTGTCACTGGCGAGATCGCTTTATTAACCTACTGTTCAGTTACCTCGCTGTTGCAGATCTACTCTATGTGATTAGATGTATTTGGACACTTGGCTGAAAATGACTTACAAGTTCGTGGCGACCTCTATCTGTAATGCTGGAATTCCATATGCTGTTGGCCAACCTTTAGCCATGATAACAGCTTCCACTCTCGCAGCCATACTTTCAATCAGGTGCTGGAAGGTTTCTTGGGGAATGACAGCCCAGTCTTCACGGAGTGCTGCACTGAAGAGAGGTATCGATGTCGCTCAATCACACCTGGCACGAAGTGGGCTTTCCAAGGTGTTCTATATGATTCAGGTCAGGACTCTGTGCAGGCCAGTCCATTACAGGGATGCTATTGTCGTGTAACCACTCCGCCACAGACCGTGCATTATGAACAGTTGCTCTGTCGTGTTGGAAGATGCAATCGCCTTCTTGCTCTTCAACAATGGGAAGCAAGAAGGTGCTTAAAACAACAGTGTAGGCCTGTGCTGTGATATTGCCGCGCAAAACAACAATGGGTGCAAGCCCCCCTCCATCAAAAGCAGGACCACACGATAACGCCACCGCCTCCGAATTTTACTGTTGGCACTACACACGCAGGCAGATGACGTTCACCGGGAATTCCCATACCCACACCCTGCCATCGGATCACCACATTGTGTACCGTGATTCGTCACTCCACACAACGTTTTTCCACTGTTCAAAATGGTTCAAATGGCACTGAGCACTATGGGACTTAGCATCTGAGGGCATCAACCCTGAAGAACTTAGAACTACTTAAAGCTAACTAACCTAAGGACATCACACACAGCCATGCCCAAGGCAGGATTCGAACCTGCGACCGTAGTAGTCGCGCTGTTCCAGATTCGCGCCCTGAACCGCTTGGCCACCGCAGCCGGCTGTTCCACTGTTCAATCGTCCAATGATTACGCTCCTTACACCAAACGAGGCGTCGTTTGGCATTTACCGAAGTGATGTGTGACTTAAGAACAGCCGCACGACAATGAATTCCAACTTTTACACCTCCCGCCTAAATGTCATATTCCTGTGTGATGGTCAGGATAGATGTCTGCCTATTACACATTACGACCCTCTTCAACTGTCGGCCGTCTTCGTCAGTCAACAGACGAGGTCAGAATGTACGCTTTTGCCGGCCGCTGTGGCCGAGCGGTTCTAGGCGCTTCAGTCCGGAACCGCACTGCTACGGTCGCAGGTTGGAATCCTGCCTCGGGCATGGATGAGTGTGATGTCCTTAGGTTAGTTAAACTTAAGTAGTTCTAAGTGTAGGGGACTGATGACCTCAGATGTTAAGTCCCATAGTGCTTAGAGCCATTTTTGAATATGCGCTTTACTGCTGTAGGCGATCCTTCACGTTTCCAATTCACCATCACACCGGAAACAGTGGACCTAGGGATGTTTAGAAGTGTGGCAATCTCGCGTACAGATGTGTGACTCAAGTGACACCCAATCACCTGACGATGTTCGCAGTCCGTGTATTCCGTGGAGCGCCCATTCTCTTCTCTCACGATGTGTAATGACTACTGAAATCGTTGATATGGAGTACCTGGCAGTAGACGACAGCACAATGCATCTAATATGAAAAACGTATGTTTCTGGGGGTGTCCGGACACTTTTGATCACTTAGTGTATCCTGTGAGGGCTCATCCCGTATAGCAGTCTACAATTTTGTAATCTCTTGCATAATAGTTTTTCAAGTATTTTACTGAGAACGTTGAAAAGAGAAATTGCTCTGCTGGATTTGAGTATCTTTGAATTATTGTCTTGCTCTCGAAAATAATCACCACGTGAGCATTCTTACACGGTCAGACACCCTTGCTTGCAACAGGCATTCTTTGTTCAGCTCACGTAAGTAAATATGTAACTGACCACATTACGAAAGCGACAAAGCGACTAACTGCTACTCACTCTAAAGATGTCCGGGGAAAAGACTTGCATATACGCTTTCGGCCAAAGGCTCCCGAAAAAAAAAAAAAAAAACGCGCACGTGTCTTGGGTGTAAGAGGTGTGCTTGGTTACGCGAATGTGTATGCGTTTTTCCTTTTTGTAGAGGACTTTGACCGAAACTTTCTGTCACAGCTTTTTCATCGTGCCTGTATGCAACTCATCGCACCATCTTTTCAGTGAGTAGCAGTCCATTTTTTTCACAATATTGTTGGTACTCCAACATGGACTTTCTATTGTTTAAATATGCAGTTCATAACCTACGCTGATTTTCTAGCTGTATTCTTTATCGTCAGGGAGCAGTGGTTCAATTAGCACGGTAGCTGATTATTTGCAACTTTATGTTACCGTCGCATCACTTCTTTTGAATGTGGAGAAGACTATTGCTATTCGTATTTTCTCGCAGATTATTTTGTACGATACCGACTAGTGATTGGTTTCTAAGTTAGTCTCAACAAATTGCTACCATCGTTCAGTTTCTGTTTTCCATAACCATTCCTTAAATTGTTGTCTCAAATAACTGTATCTGTGCAAGCTTCGGATTTTTCCTTCTTTCACCGTGCTGCTTTGGTGTCGCTTCATTGCTCTTCTTTTGTCATGCCTAAATTTCTGCAGTTCATCGATCCAAAGCAAGATACTTCTCTAGAAAGACCTCTTCTGATGGGTATCAACGCCTTCATTGCTCTATATATAACCACGGTCAGTTCTTGCGCTTGAACATCAACATAAGTATCTAATGATCGACTTCTCGGATTCCGAAACACTCGTCCTCCCTTCCTAGTTTCCCCACATAGCGTCCTTGATGTTGTATTTTGGCCGTATGCGCAAATTTTCTGTTGTGTCTTGGCTTTCCCTTCCAGTGATGATACAGCATAGAGTTCCCTTTTTAACAAAAGCATGGTAGGTTTGAAACTGATCTGTTTAAGGAGATTAAAATCTCGTTAAATAAGCTGTCACACCTATCATAGTGTGACGAAATGTTTGTTACCCCTTGTGTGAGGGCGCACGAGAGTTTCTTAGCAACTGCATCTGAAACGTTAGGGAGAATTGGAGGGAAGGAGTGGATGGTGCTGGTGGTTTTACTGGACGAATTACAATTCATGATTGATAAAAAACAAATCTGAACTTTACACGTCATTGTAAGAGAGATTTCACCCTGCCTGCTCACAACAATTTGCTTTCTAAATGTACTTCATCACAGTTGGCTGTATGACAACAAATCTTTGAAATTAGGACTGGTAGCAAAATACATTGCTGTAATCTCTGATTCACATTATATGATAAAAATAATCAAGTAACGAACTCAAGCATACCTATATTATTAAGGCACAATGATTCACAAAACGTCATAAAACAGAGATCTAACGACCAGTATTAAAACCCAAAATATTGTGACGAATATTTAAATCTACAACAACAGCAAATTTGCAACCGTGGCCTAGCGGTTCTAGGCGCTACAGTCTGGAATCGCGTGACCGCTATGGTCGCTGGTTGGAATCCTGCCTCGGGCATGGATATGTGTGATGTCCTTAGGTTAGTTGGGTTTAAGTAGTTCTAAGTTCTAGGGGACTGGTGACCTCAGAAGTTAAGTCCCATAGTGCTCAGAGTCATTTTTTGAACTTTGTAACCAGTGGCACCTTCCCTTGTGAATATCAAAGACATTTACAAGCAATCAGCATTTTTTAAAATAATTAATAACGCTAAAACTCTATACAAAAACAAACAAACATGACTCTGCATCATTTAACCTGGAGCACTTCAGAATCTTCAAATATGATGGTGCAAATGGTGCACTAAACTTTCCATAATGAAATGGTGTCACCCTGAGATCAGTAGCATATACCAAACCAAACCATCTGAGAGACCACCTGAGTGCTAGCAGCCCAATAAATACTTAAAGGTACTGGAACAGTGGGAAGCTTCACAACTATTTCAGAAAATCATGACAGCCATTTGCACCACTTATCGACATGGATACAGACAAATGTAAAAAAAATCAACCAACACTTAAAATTAATTTTAATAAAGGGTAGTGAACGTGAGCGAGGCTTGAGACGGCCTAACATAAGTGTGGTTAGAGACCAACCAACTGAGATGCACAGTTTAACAAGCTCGCTAACTTACGAACAGTAGGCAACACTATGACAACTCAACGAACAATACAAACATGTCGTAAGAGACAACAAAGAACCCAAAAAACACAACGCCGTATGTACCATAATGACCACAGCATCCATCTAGGCTCAATATTTGCCACACGGCACCAATGTAATGATGGCCGATAATCTGCACCCAATGATTGTTATTTCACAAGCCCCATGCGGGCGCCGTCCTCCGTACACGACCCCGTGAAGTGGCAGACAAAAAACAGCAGCTCAGAGCTGCCCTCCATGCTCAACTCCAGCACACAGGCTGATGATGATAATGTTTGGTTTGTGGGGCGCTCAACTACGCGGTTATCAGCGCCCGTACAAGTTCCCAACCTTTGCTCAGTCCAGTCTCGCCACTTTCATGAATGATGATGAAATGATGAGGACAATACAAACACCCAGTCATCTCGAGGCAGGTGAAAATCCCTGACCCTCTTAGGCTGACTGCTACCCATTGCACTCCAAAGGACAATGTGTTCCTTACCCCGTTCGTAGGCAGGCTCATGACTGAGCATGCGCACGAACCAACGCTGCTTCACGTCTGATTCGGCCAGAGATAACAAACGGTATAGCAGCAGCGCTCTCGCAGCGAGCCTTTTCGATACTCTTTGCCAGAGACATGCTGCCACGGGTCAACAACCGAGATTGTAGTGCAACTCGTTTCAATAAATGTGTGTATTTCGTAAACTTTAGCGGGCTTCGTGTGTATTCAGTTTATGACTGTGTACATGTGTTACAACTGAATTGTGTCAAACACAAACACTGACATTTCATATCGTGCGTGACATAACAAGCAGTGTTTATTGTGCAATTCCAACCTTCCATTTGGCATTAGATAATAAATAGGACAGGCACATTCCATTTTTTTTCAAATATATTTGCAATAATAATCACAAATCATTACTTTCGCTGCCAAATCAGTTATTTCATCCAAACGACAAATGATTACTCGATCTTGACCTCAAGCATGAAATAAAAAAGCGTCATTAGCTTCCTAAACAGACAAGAAACGGAAGTAGGACTGCAAAACCGTTATAGTATGCAATGCTTAATCCAACTCGTCTGCAACATTCAGGAACGAATTGCTCAGTCCAGACGAATGCTGCAAGCTGATTTACTCCTTGGTGCATTCACTTACGATGATAATTATAAAATTTGGAAATTGGTGGTAAGATCTTATGGGACCAAACTGCTGAGATCATCGGTCCCAAAGCTTACGCATTCATTAATCCAACTAAACTAATTTACGCTAAAGACAACACGCGCAGCCATGTCCGAGGGAGGACTCGAACCTCCGACGGGGGGAGCCACGTGGACCGCGACAAGGCGCCCTTGCCCGTGCGGCTACTAATTATATTTTCAGTTTTCATCTAAGTGTAGGTATTGGAGAAATGGATAAATTGTACTTGTATTGCAGCGCCTTCAAATTTTAAGAATGAAACACCAGAAAAGTGCTGCTTGGGTGGGAAAGTGCCAAAATTACATTCACCACCCGAATCATTATTGACATCGGTATCAGCTGACACAAGCTAGTCAAAACATTACTTGGTAAACTCAGTTAAGCACATATGATGTTGCCAAATTATAGTGGAGCAAATACCGTATGCAAGATTTACATTCAAAGTGTGAGGGCAAATTTATCATCGTGAAGGAGCACTACAAACCCTGCCGAACGCAGATCACATATTTCTTCAGATTTAATTCCTGAGAAACACTGATGAACAAATCTATCATCGCTGTTGGTACAATACGTGCAATAAAGATGAAATTGGGGTTGCATTAGCAACTTTGTTTGATCAACACAATGAAGTAATTCCATTGTTCAGAACTATCCTTAAACCAATGATAGCTGATGACTCAAAGTTGTAGGTAAAGCCAACACGGCCAACACGAACACGTTATAAGGTACCAACGATTCATGAAGTGATGATCATTATCCTTGGCTAAAAATTTTACTCGCGTAGTATAATTCTTCATAGCAGAAATGATGACGTTCAGCGATTCTCAGAAACTTATTAATCTCATTACGGATAACCATATCGGATTTTATTCTGGCAAAGAGAAAATAGATTCCATTTCATTATAAACTTGAGAAATGCATAAACGAGTAAGAAAATGTCAATTACTATTCATATCGATTGGTAATTTATGAAAATGCTCAAAATCGTAACTCGAAATGTCCACAGTTCTCCCATCAGTGCATTGTCAATATGTATGCAAAATCTGAAACGGGACTCCTCCTCCACATTCCATTAAATCAAACCAAGAGTACATTCGTTTACATGATGCAGCTGTTAATGATTAAGTAGGATAGGTGTAGGTAAAGGTACGCGTGGGGGAAAGAGCACTCATCCAGTTTTCAGATCCCTAAAGTAGAACTTCACCATTCTACCATTCTGGAATCTCGTGGCAGTCGGAAGCTTACAGGTGGAGAAAATGCGCCACGTCACTTTCGTACGTTCTCAATTTTGAAGTTTTGACTAAGAGGTAAGTGAGCGCGCCCGGTTTGCCGTTTGGTATAACGCACTGCTTTCCGGGTGGGAAGGCTTGCCGGTCCCCGGCATGAATCCGCCCACCGGATTAGTGTTTAGGTCCGGTGTGCCGGCCAGTCTGTGGATGGCTTTTAAGGGATTTTCCTTCTGCCTCGGAGAATGTGGGCTGGTTGCCCTTATTCCGCCACAGTTACACTATGTCGGCGATTGTTGCGCAGATACTTTCTCCACGTACGCGAACACAATGATTACTTTACCTCGCAAACATTGGGGTGAGACGTTCCCGGAGGGTCCACTGGGTGCCGAACCCCACAATAACCCTGGGTTCGGTGTGGGGCGGCGGCCGGGTGAGTGAACTGCCGTAACCTGTTATGGGGTTGCGGACCACTGAGGGCTACGGCGGAGATGAAGTCTCTCCGTCGTTTCTAAATCTCCAGTTCCATACACGAGAACACGAGAGTTAGGTGAACCTAAACCTATTTAAAATTAGATAGATTCAGTACCCAGACTGGAGGCTATGAGCTTCCAGTATCCCCCTTGATGTCCACGACTGTAGTTGTGTTTGTTATCTATGGATTTCCGGAAAAGAAAATATCGAAATAGGGTAAAAGTACGCAGATCGATTGGGGTAAAATTTCTCAGGACATACTTTTACCGCAGCAGTAAACTATTTGCGAAATTTTACCTTAGATACCTCATTATTCGCCATTTCTTTCATCGGATAATGGCTTCTTTAAACATATCTACCTCTCAAACACACTACGACTATAATCACGTCTTGCATAGTGGCTTTTTTTTCACAAACCGTCTGAGAACGTCAACTCGACAGCCATTAACAGAGACGCTCCACCATAAAGCTCTCGGCCTTATAGAAAATGGGAGCTCAATACAGCAAGCACCCAAAGGAATCAGGTTTCAAGATATCGGATTAAGAAAACGTCTTACAATCGGCAAAGGTAGTGAGCAGATTGGCCAATTTACAAAAACTTTCCGACTGGAGGAAGAACAATCCCTCGATAACTGATTTTTGGCCTTACTGTCAGATCACTTCCAAATTTGCTTTTTGAATTCAATAAAAAATAAAGAATTTCTAATCCCATGTATTTATTTTTAATCCCTTTTATGTGTCATCTTCTGCGGGTCAAATTTTTATTTCTTAAGATTACATCGTTAAATGAGCTACGTTATTACTGCATTTTGTGCCCTTTTTTGTCGTTTTTTGACAGCATGTCATCAGCAAAATGTTTCGTCCTGTTGCATGCTCCTGGTTGATGTGCCGATCAAGTGCTGCCCAGTGCACTGTTTCCACACAGTTTTTCACAAAATTTTGGCTCACTAGTTCACCTCACATGTACTTTCAAAAAATTTCACGAAACGTGATCTGAGAAGACACTTCTGACTACACACTTCTTTTCGCTAGTAGGAAGCTGGAGTGTAGCGGGAAGTTAGCCCGTTTATGACATCACAGAAATCATTTCTATCGAAACGCAAGAAAGTTTCTGTGTAGCATTACATCCTAATGTGATACTTAGAGGTGCGACAAACGTCAGTTTTGATAGATACAATACAAAGCAACTGATGTCAGCATTTATCTCCGGGTTTTTACATTTAAGTTTTAGCCATTTTTCCGCGCTTGTTTTGATATGTTGATGCATAAATCCCTCCTGATTTATCTTTTAGTACATCCACATGCAGTCCTATGAGTGATAAAATAAAATAACTTTTGTAAACTGGACAACCATAATTGGATCGATCGTCAATATTTTTCGTATTTGTGGTCAAATAAAAATTAAAGTCTTCATCGGATTTCAATGGCAAGCATTACGTATTTTAGAGGTATGCTGTTGGTTGCATTCCATTAAATGGCTTAAAACAAAATTGCCACTTAAAAACATTTGATTTAACTGATCGAAAAAATGACTTCACATCAAACTGATACAAGCTGAATCACCAGATGTGACATTTTTGTGGAATACGCCACAGACTAAAGTTCGCAAACAGCCGAGTATCATGCAGGCGAGACGCCAGGAGTATCCTGATACTTTGTGCTAAAATAATGCTCGTGCGGCATTCTGCAAAAGTGTGCTATAGTAGTGAGCTGGGATTCCAAATGCCATGGCACAATGCTGTGCTTACGTAGCCACCTACGTGACTGGGGGCAAGCCCCTGTCACAAAACAGTTGGCCAGAGCGACTATAAATGCTGTTCACTCAGCCATTAGCAGCACTTGTTCATGGACTTCCGGCACCGACTCCATGGCAGCTGACAATCCAGGTTAGAGCCGAGCAGCTTCAGCTTCACTAAGTAGTATTACAAGCTACGAGAAGCATCTGGTCTAAGAGTCGACGGCTAGATCTGACGGCTCTGTGTCTCGAGACAGTGCCAGCAAATATAGGTCACTCCCAATCTATCACTGTCTGACACCCCAGGAGATTCTGTTGGTAATGGATTCAGCACAGGGCGACCGCATGCCTGGAGAGCTGCTAGGAACTGCCTGCAGCCTAGTGTATGATCACAGGTGATCGGGTTCATGATGATGATGATGATGATAATGACGATGTTTAGTTTGGGTGGCGCTCAACTGTGCGGTTATCAGCGCCCATACAAATTCTCAATCTTTACATAATATAATCTCTCCACTTTCACGAATGATGATAACATGATGAGGACTAGACAAACACCCAGTCCCCGGACAGAGAAAATCCCCAACCCGGTCGATATCGGGCTGATGCCATCCTTGTGTCAGCAAGTCCACTCCACGGGCTGCTGCTGTTCCACTGTGACAGAGGGTCACACACACTAAGCCGATGGCCACACCCGACACAAGGAACCACGAACTGACGTCTTGTCTGAAAGTCGTGCTGAAGAAACAATGTTATTACTCAATGAGCTTTCCTTATTCTACACTCACTACGGTATTGAAAGATCCTAAACCAGAGTTCCCTCGCACAATATTCCGAGCGGAGATTTCCGCACTCACTAAAGAAGTGCCTCATGCCACCAAAACCTGTACAGTTCAGTGTTAGCATTAGTGAAGCCGCTACTTCACAAGTTGTATTGGGCCAATGATCTGCAGCATCACTTCAACGTAGTCAGTGGAAATTACTCATGCAATATGAGTGGACGCACAATATCTAGTCGCCTGGAGTGCTGGGTCGAAAGCTCCTGACCTGATTTAAAGAGACAGATCCTTCTAAGGAGTGAGGAATAGGTGACTCAGAAAAAAGGATCATTAACACCTCTGATCCAAAATATCTCTCTGATGACATTAGTGAACAGAACGAAGATTCTGTAGGAGGTTGCCGCAACGGCGTACCACGTCAAGTGCAGAAGGTAACTTTTCCCAAGCAGCAAAACCGTGCACTATATAAAATGTGTACGTATCGATTTGTCTATCCTATTAATGTGTGCAGCTTTTCTCGGTCATGAAAGTAATAGAATATGAAGAAACATAAGTTCTTCAGATCACTGCATTACTGCAGAAAACGAAAACTCTTTGCACCTTATGATGAGTGCAAACGATAACTGCAGTGTTCCACTGTGGTTTATAGAAGTACGGAAGAAACATTTTGATGTTGAAAATTGTGGTCTATCGTCTAGAAAGGACCTCAAATTGGCCTAAAATAATTACCTAAGCTACGTGTCGCTTGGTATTTTCATTTTCTCTCGCTCTGATGGCGCAGAGTATCAGTCCTAGAGAAAAAATAAATACCGTCTAGCTCACAGGATATTTGATGTGGTTTAATTTTGTACTGGAAGATGTTTTTGCTACACACTGCGTTTTTGAAATAATTCAAGAAAAACGTATAAAACTGATTTTCAAACGCATCTCCACCCTCACATTCATCCCTCACCAGTCAACATTTTTGGTATGTTGTTGACGTCACTCCCTCCTACGACAGTACAGAAATACGTCGCTACACGAAAATTATTTTCCATATTCGACCTTTTTTTAGTCTTCATTGACTGGACTATTAGGCCACGATGTTAGTCTGACTTTCAGATTGTAAACTGGACGTTCTTTTAAATTTTACCGCAATTATTTGTGAATTTATGCAATATATAATTAACAATTAAATCAGTTACTGTAGTTTGTCTGGCCTTCTTACATCGAAACTACTGTACTTCTATGGGTTACGTTTAGATTGCACCATAAACGTGATTAGTTCCTGCGTCACGTTTACGAAAGTCTTTTTCTCCTTTCAAGACTCTCACGGCAAAGTATAAATTAATGTTAATGAAATAGCTGACTAACCCTGTGTTGTAATATCCCAGTCAATGAAGAACAAAAAGCGTCGAATATGGAAAATAATTATTGTAGTCGCGTGTTTCTGTACAGTGGTACATGGAATTCCAACTAAAGAACTCCAAGCTTTTTTTTTTTTTTTTTTTTTTGCTCTAAGAGAGTGAGAGAATACCGAAAGTCTCATACGATGCACACGCGCCGTTGTTTAGATAGCTTTTTGGCCAATTTGAGGCAATTTCCTACCTTGCTGGACCACATGTGTTCTTTATCAAATTGATGGCCTCCACCTCCTCTATACAACTCCAGTATGTAGTAAACAGTTTGCACCCTGTCTTTCCAATCCAGTTTTCAAAGGAAAATCTCAAATTTCAGAGGCTCAAAAGAAGTTTTCATGCTTTTGAATGAGTTGTTACTTCCCATCCTTTGACATAGCATTGCACTCTGAATATGTTGTTGGTGATCATGTGAGCAGCAGCATCTACTGACGCCAATCGCGCAGAGAACATCGCAAAGCGAACCTTCCCTACAGGCGTTCTAGACAAAAGCCGATCCCTAGTGCCCGCCCATTCCTATCTCAGGCTGAGGACGATTGCTGCCATGTCACGATCGCCAGCCGGCCGATCGCAATTGCTGGCCGATTCTGGTCGCTGGACTATCACGTTCGACGGCCGTTCACGATCGCTGACCAATACCAGTCGGCAGCCGATCCCGCACATAGCCTGTCAATCCCGATCGCAAATTTTTTATTATTCATTTATTTAATATGATCAGATCAATGCCGTCAGGGCACATATCACACTGGACCAAGATATTATAAGTAATTTCAAAACTTCTTACATTACAGTTACTTAAAAAACTATAACATTTTTAATATTAACGGCGCGGTTGTCAGATGTTGAATACCATTGGCCTTGCAGAATGACTGAAATTCTGCGGACATGAATTGCGGGCCATTGTCGGAAACAATAGTCTGTGGAAGACCTTCAATGCAAAAGATAGCGGACAACGCTTGGATGGTGGCAGATGACGTCGTGGAAGACATCCGGACAACAAAAGGAAAATTACTGAATGAATCTACCACAACCAACCATCGAGCATTCCAGAATGGACCAGCAAAATCGATGTGTAAGCGTTGTCAAGGGGAAGTGGCTTTCGGCTATGCAAAGAATTTCCGAGGTGGTGCGGATTGTTGTTCGACACACGCCATGCAAGAAGAGCACATATTCGTAATCGCAGCATCGATTCCGAACCAAGTACAGTACTGACGAGCAAGTTGTTTCGTTCGCACTATACCCCAATGTCCTTGGTGGAGAAGCCGTAAGACAGAGGACTGTAACGAACGTGGGACCACGACCCTGGACTGATCATTATCAGAACGCAGCAGCAAAACACCACGTCGTACAAAAAGTCTCTCCTTGTGAGCAAAAAATCGGCGAACCAGCGGATCCTCGATCCGTGACTTTGACAAGGGCCATTGCGTAGCAACAAAACGCAAAACAGTAGCAAGGACAGGGTCAGCAGCTGTGGCTGTAGCTACACGACGAAAATCAATCGGAAACGATTCTACCACGTCATCGATTTCCGAATCAATGAACATGCAAGCAAGTTCGGAAGAATCGAATGCTCTATCCTCAGCAACAGGCAAACGGGACAACGCATCGGCGTTTCCGTGCTTAGCAGTGGACCGATACAAGATATCGTAGTGGTACTGCGAGAGGAAAATTGACCAGCGAATGAATTTCTGCGCTGTACGTGGAGGTACAGGCTTGTTCGGATGAAAAAGCGATGTCAAAGGTTTGTGGTCTGTGATGATGGTAAAGTGACGACCTTACAAGAATTCATGAAACTTAGTAACACCAAATACGAGAGCCAATGCTTCTTTCTCGATCTGTGAATAATGTGAATAATTTCTTTGCGCAGACGAGAGCAATTTGGACGCAAAGGCAATAGGGCGATAGTGCGAACCATCTTTGTGCGCAAGCACAGCACCGATCCCGAAATCCGATGCATCCACCATCAACAAAAGAGGCTTCCGGGGATCGAATGGCGTAAGGCAAGTATTGGAAAGCAACGCCGATTTCAACTGGCGAAAGGCGCGTTCGCATTCCGTCGTCCAGATGAATGGAACACTTTTACGGCGTAAGCGATGAAGCGGAGTTGAAATGGAAGAGGCGTGGCGCACATAGCGATGATAATAATTGATTTTTCCCAGCACACTCTGTAGCTGCTTCAAATTCTGGGACGAAGGCAAGTATTGTATGGCACGGAGGTGCTCGGGACTGGGATGTATGCCTTGGGCATTGATTACATGTCCCACATAGGGTAAGTCACGAGCAAAAAACACACATTTGTCCTTCCGCAAGCGAAGACCATTTTGTCGCAAGACCTGAAATAATGTTCTGAGATTGGCGAAATGTTCTTCTTCCGTCTTTCCGGAGATCACAATATGGTCCAGATAGTTTGCTGCAGTAGGGACCGACGCACAAACAGTTTGTAAATATTGCTGAAACAATGCAGGGGCGGATGCACACCTGAATGGCAGTCGTTTGAAGCGGTACAAACCAAGATGCGTGTTAACCACCAAAACGTGCTGGGATTCTTCGTCCACCGGTATTTGCAAGTATGCATCTGCTAGGTCCAACTTCGAAAAATATTTACCCGGGCACAGTTTGTCAAAAAGATCTTCCGGGCGGGGTAAAGGAAAAGTTGCAATCACTAGTTATGGATTCACTGTTGCATTGAAGTCCTCACAAAGTCTCAGTTTTTCCGGAAGGTTTTGGCAAAATTACTAAGGGTGATGCCCAGAGAGAAGCCTGCACACGTTCAATTGCACCTTGTGATTCCAAATCGTGTAATGTTCTTGCGACCTCATCACGCAATGCGTGGGGAACATTGCGCGCTCTGAAAAATTTCGGTTGCGCGTTCACTTTCAGTTCCAAATGTGCTTTATAGTTCTTAGCCCAACCAAGGCCTGGTGCAAAAATGTCTGCAAACTCTTCGCATAGACGAGAAACACTGTTTGAAGGCACAGTCTGGTTCACTGATAGGACCTGATTGACTATAGACAAGTTAAACAACTGAAATAAGTCTAAACCAAACAAGTTCACTGCAGCACAAGAACGAAGGACATAAAATGACACAAGTTTTGTTTGTCCCTTGTATGTTGCAAGAAGGCTGCACTGTCCTATCACAGGTATAGCTTGTCCTGAATAACTACTGAGCTTAACATTTGCCGCATGTAACGGAGGTGTGCCCAGCTGTTTGTACGTGTCTTGATTGATCAAGGCAACTGCAGCTCCGGTATCGAGCTGGAATAGTATCACGTTGCCGTGAATGTCCAAGTCCACAAAAAGTTTATTGTCCTGCTGACGACAAGAGCGACTGTCTCGTGCAATGTGAACTGACACTGGTACAGAATCACTTGCGACTTGACGGGATTTCCTGCGACGTCGACGCACACTATTTGTGGGATGAACACAGTCACTGTTAGAGAGAGTAGCATTGGGCGGAGTGGAATGAACTACATGAATTTCCATGGGCGAAGTTTCACGAGCCTGAGTATTCTGGGTTCGATTCCGATTCTGGCGCGAAGCAAAGGGCCTGGAATGGATGTGAGTGTCCGATCAGAGCTTTTTCTGGCAAACACTCTGAACATGTCCTTTTTTATTACAGAAAAAGCAAATAGCTTGGCGTGATGGGCAAAATTCTCACGCGAATGTCTAGTAGCACACCGCGGGCATGATTTTAGCACTGCATTTGCTTGCTGGCGTGGCACACGTGGTGGAGAGCTTGGCGGCAGCTGTGCGGACTGGCGCGAGGGCTGTTTACTGTTCCGTCCAGCGCGCCCGGCGAGCCGGTTAATGTGACACACGGCAGGTGAAGCTGCAAATGATTCCTCAGCAAAGTCAAGTGTGTCCTGCCGATCCAATATGTCTATTACTTGTTGAAGGGAGGGATTGACTAGTTTCAAAATCTGTTCCCATATACAATCATCAGAAACATTCTGTGCAATTGCATCATGTACCATAGTATCTGAATAAGGGAGTCCACATTGACACTCAAAAGCACAATCCTTAGTAAGGCCTTGCAAGTTTGCAACCCACTCCCTATTAGTCTGACCGGCCGTATGTTTTGTACGAAAGAAGTTATACCTTTTTGCAACTACATTGACTGATTCTTTGAAATATGTATCTAATGCAGACAAAATTTCGTCGTAGGACAGAGTTGCTACGTCGCGTCGGGGAAATAATTTCACTATCACATGGTATGTCTGGACGCCTATGGATGCTAACAAAAAAGGCTGCGGCTCATTACCTTGAATTCTGTAGGCGGCGAGATGGAATCCAAATTGGTGTGACCACTCTGTCCAGCTTTCCAGTGCCGCATCAAAAGGACGAAAAGGTGGTGCAACTGCGTGCTGTGGCTGCGTGAGCGGTGGAGCGGCGGCCGCCGCATCGTGGTGCATCGCACGTTGACCCTGGACGAGCTGTCCAAGGGCATCCATCAAGGCCTGCGTCTGCTGATTCTTTAAGCGATAAAATTCGGACAGTACATCTGGAGATTGTGGCTAAGCCATGACACAAGTAAATCAATACGAACGCAAAATTCTCGTCGTCAAACTGTTGTGGACTGGCAAGACAGCCAATCCACAGTGACAGGTAGTCGAAAGGCACGCGTTTAAGCTCACGCAGGCTGGCGTGAGGTCTGGAACAGTTAAAGGAATTGAGTCTAGCAAAAAAGATACATAGCTGCTGGAATACTTAACTTTAATCCATAATTGGTGAACATCGGTGTGACGGAACATGCATCACAAGAGAAATAGCAAATGATAATGGCGCCTTGCTAGGTCGTAGCAAATGACGTAGCTGAAGGCTATGCTAACTATCGTCTCGGCAAATGAGAGCGTAATTTGTCAGTGAACCATCGCTAGCAAAGTCGGCTGTACAACTGGGGCGAGTGCTAGGAAGTCTCTCTAGACCTGCCGTGTGGCGGCGCTCGGTCTGCAATCACTGACAGTGGCGACACGCGGGTCCGACGTATACTAACGGACCGTGGCCGATTTAAAGGCTACCACCTAGCAAGTGTGGTGTCTGGCGGTGACACCACACCAATCACAAAGTACATCGGTAAGTAGTTTTACTTTCATTGTTTTGTGCGCCTCTAAGCGAAAAAAAATGTGTGACGTCATATTTCATTGACTATGTGTCGTACAAGGGCATAATGTTGCAGGTACCTTGAGTTACATATACCGTCTGCAGAACGTGTTACAAACTGAGTCAGTAGAAAAGTAATTAATTACAGTTGTGACTTAGGAAGTCGGGATTAGCATGGAAGGTCAAGGCCCCTACCGTATAAAGACACTCCTTAAACACAACAACTACTAGATCAATAATTTATTCAAGACCACATTTATAAAAACAGCTAACATACAATCAGCACGTGGCTGTCTTAAAACATTCTCCAAAATGACCAATGGCTTCCTTCTCAAGCAAGCAGCAAATTAGAATTACTTAATGAACAATAAATCTGAAGTAATTTAAAAGGGTGGCTCAGATAAAAAAATTTTGAGCAATAACACAACCAGCGTAATACGATACACTTAATATAATTCATTGGCTAGCAAATTTAGTTTGAAAAAAAAATACATGAGAGATGTTAAATTTTTAGCAAATCGGCAGTGACGCCAGGCTGCGCTGGGCAAAAGTTGATTTAACTTAATAAGCCGGAAGCAGCAGACCAGTCGACCAAAACAACACCTAAATGCCGGGGCACAACCGGAAGTCACTTCCCATTAGACGACACGTCACAGCTTCTATGCACCGAATCAGAATGTGGCGCCGCTCCCACACACCCCAACTTGCAGAAAAACTGGAGCACAAAAAGGCAGCAGAAACCACGACAAACACCAAGCAAACGTCAATTAATATAAGAACCAATAAATAATAATATAATTTTTAAAAAACCAATAAGTGCATTCAATAAAACGACTAAAATACCAGATTTTTACGTTATCATCGTTAGGCAAAGAATATTTGCACATATCATTAAGGCCGAAATGTGTACAAAGATGAAATGGAAAGAATTTCAATACAATATTACGTTATTCAAATGCAAAACTTGATCACAGATTAGGTTTTGCATATGTCTAAAATTTACTGGCAATAGTGTAAGCTTGGTATGAAGAAAATTTCAACTACACTATGACCAAATATGTTCAATACCTTACAGTTACTACATCTTTTGGGGACGCTGATTTCCTTAAAGGAAGTAGTGACTGCTGGTCTCCATGTGATCACACACCTTGCCGGCTGCTCTCACTTCAACAACACATACATTAGGGCAGCCAACAAACCAACAAGTGACAGTCGCTACAACGCAAATGTTTTCACGAAATGAAGGCAACAAAACCACTTACACTTCCGCTGGAGAGCGTTGTTCGAGATGGTCTCGAGAAAATGGTCTTTTCCGAGAAAACAGGCACCAAGTCAAGGCGACGAGCAGCGCCCAGAGTTAACATCAGGCAGGTGCACCACAAACTCGCGAACGTCCTGCAAGGTAGACCGGCCGCGCCGCTGCTCGCCGAGCCCGCGTGTTTAACTCCTTTGTCCCCGCAAGCACGTCCTAGAGCCTCGGAGCGAGCCCCACGACCAACTTCCCGACCTCAAATATCCGCCGCCAGATCGCAACAGGGGCAAAGATCGTAGTGCAGCCGGGTAATCGATAGTCGTCCAAAGAACTGGTGTGCCAGAAAAGACGCACCATGGCTCAACAGTATCATAGCAGATGCTGAAGATTTGATGCATGGACAACGAAAATGTAATAAGAAATCTTTTTTCCTTCCATGACTTTGTGGGGTGTGTCAGCGTGAAAAGTTCTCGAAAACATTTGAAATTATGTGTAAAGTTAGAAATCGCTAACTACCATAATTCACAAAAACTGGGCTACGCTGACTCAAGACGTACACACAGTTTCTAACTTTAATTCTCGGCTTATTGTGTTAAACCTTCAAAGTAGTATTACAATTTTAATGAGAACTTTACGGCAGCAATTTTTAAATTCGCTCAGTAATTATTTGAAATACTGAAAATCAAGTTTTTGTAGCACCTGAAAGCTGTCAGACAGGCAACCCGCCTATGGAACTGGTGACCATTTTAGCCGTTTAGTGATACAAATGTGGGGAAATGAAGGAAAATTATTGTGTCGCGCCAACGAAAAGTTAGACACAGCAAACATGAGGAACAAAATCGACTGTGCCCTTCTCAAAAGAACATCGGCGCCTTTCGTCTTAATAGATCCAGTACCCGCAAGAAAACCCTGAATCATGATGGCAGTATGGGGATTTGAATCTCCATCCTCGCAGACAGAGCCCGATGTGCCCACCACTGTCACAAGAGGTTTTTTTTTGTTTTTTTTCCGCCGATGAGACGTTGGGTCATCTGCTATCGATCATGGCATCCGTGTGATTTTCAGAATCACTTTTTTTCAGATTTTGGCCTAAGTGCGCTACTATTTCTATGAATTCAGTATCCCAATTTTCAGGGCTATGATGTTCACCTGCATTACAAGTAGTATAACAGTTCTAATTTCTGCTTCATACTTCTTCCATTCCTGTTCATTCCTCACATCACTTTTTATAATACTGTACTGAACGATGTAGACAAAATAACATCAACAACGGAGGAGTGCTCGAATCCATAGCTTAATATGGATGCAATATTTCTCCCATACTGTTCAACACAGAAGAAGCAGTGATAGAAATACGAGAAATATTCTCAAGTGGAATTAAAATTCACGGTGAAAGAATGTCAGTGATGAGATTCGCTGATGACATACCTATCTTCAGTGAAAGTGAGGAAGAATAACAGGACCTGTCTGAAGGATTCAAACAACACATAACGGGCAAAGTAAAGAGGATATTAAAAGCAGATTAGTACATATGTACATATCATTCCACCAGGCCAAAAGAAATCTACCAGAGCCAAATATAGACCTTAATTTGACAAAGAAATGTGAGCTAATTTGACAAAGAAATGTGAGCGAATGGGTGTCTGGACATTGCAGTATATGGAATGTGTAGGAGCCAGATGGATGGAGATGGAATCGCTAGATTTCCTGTTACAGAAAAGCGCTGAAAATTTAGTGAACTGAGATGATAGGATATGAAGAGAGTCTCTGTAGAATCGGCGAACAGAGGAATGTGGTTAATGTTGAGTAGAAACAAACAGGATTTTACGATGTAATTCCCTGTGTGTCTGATCTCATCCCTAAACTACTGTAGAAGAGCTATCAGTGTTTTCTCAGACTGATTTGTTCATCCATTTCTTTTCATAAATTATCAGACTGCAATTTTTACGATTATTTAGCGTAATAATAAATTTATTTTTAAATTCATCTGCCACAGTGAAAAAAAATCTCTCAATAATGATTAACTCGAATGACAACTAGGCAGAAGTTACGCAAGATTTAATATTCTCTGTTGTGTCGCACCTCCCTAAATTATTGTGGACGAGCTTCAGTATTTCCTCGGACTGACTTTCTCACCCAGTCTTTTTATAAGTTATCAGGAAGCATTTATTTCTCTTATTAGTTAACATGATAACAGCCGGTCGGAGTGGCCTAGCGGTTCTAGGCGCTGCAGTCTGGAACCGCGCGACTGCTACGGTCGCAGGTTCGAATCCTGCCTCGGGCATGGATGTGTGTGATGTCCTTAGGTTAGTTAGGTTTAAGTAGTTCAAAGTTCTAGGTGACTGATGACCTCAGCAGTTAAGTCCCATAGTGCTCAGAGCCATTTGAACCATTTTGAACATGATAACAAATTAATTTTTAAATTCATCTCTCTCAGCATAAAGAAATCTTCTGGGTGATGATGAAATCAGATGTTCTCTCGCTGAAATGAATGTGTATTATACAGAATTTTCTACCAAAATGAAAGGATTTTCCAGTTTTATGAACATTTTGATGAAAGACGAACGTTTGATATTCATGTCGAAATACTCAAAGTGGATACGCTGCTATGAAGCACTGATTAGAGTGTAGTTATAAATATTAGTTACGTCCTAAGTTTGATCTCATTATTATTTATGTTGACGAGACACGTATTATGAAGGTTTTAGCTGCTACTTTATCGTTACAGTGTTAGTACGAGTGCAACTTGGACTGAAAAATTTCCTAAAGAACGTTCTTCAGCTTTAATTAACCTATTTTCTCTTATTACCTTTGTATCTTTTTTCACCGGCCAACGGACGCTACATTGTGGGCAATTTTTGTCGTAGGTCACATGCTGCGTCGAGTTGTAGGAAATTAATATTGGACCAATACGTTACAACGCAAGAGCTTCTTGCAGTGGGCACATGAGAATGCTGAATGGTACACTTGCTGAATCTATTTACCATCTACCAGAAGAGAGCAAATTACAGCGTTAACCATAACTTCACAAGGAAATTATAATTTAAATGATATTTTTTGGATACCCAGAATGACTAGATTTAAATAACAAAGGCTTTCTGTGTTATTGCTGGTGTCAGTGAGTGTAGAACCAATGAAAATGTGGATATCGATGAATTGTAGACTAGTAAAGGCACATGAACCTAGGAATTAAATTATGTCGATACCTGTGATTCATGGTGATACGCCGAGAAACGAAACATAAAAACTACAGTACCGGTATTTACAAAAGAGTTTCAGACGAAGGCGTAGTCTGCCGAACAAATATTATTAAATGTTACGAGTTAATTATTGAAACTAATTCAATCGGAGAAGAATTTTGTGATTACCAAACCATTAACGGAGTTGCAAATTGGTTATTCTCCGACAAAGGTGAACTTCAACTATTGGAGAAACGATACAGAACTTAGTATCACGTACCGTCAGCTGCGCACTATGTAACAGATATGCCAAGTCCTAAGTTTCCCTGCCACAATATAATGTTCAAAATTTCTTTATTACTCCATAATAAATGCAGCCATAAACTCACAGGAGTGCAACATGGTGTAAGATGTATTGCTAAACTTTGCATACTGACAATTTAGTAAGACAGTAATTACTCAACCTACATCAAATACAAGGGGCTTGACAGTGTTTGCAGCGGAGCCATCTCATCCTATGGTAAATGCACGAATTACATGTTGAAAAAGCTCCTTAATCCGTACTTTTTGAATAAGATTATAGTGTTACTGTTATTTAAAATTTTGTATGAGGAGAAGTTTTGCTTTTTTCCTGAAGGAATTAGTCCTTTGAAGAAAATGTTCAGCAATACCGATACTGAAGCATTTGTTCCTTAACTACACCCCCCTGTCTCTCCCTCCCTCCCAAGCAACCTACAAGTTGTTGCATTCTGCGTTGATATGGGTCCATCTGTCTACATTATTTGTAAAATATTTCTAATTCTTCAGTTAAGAGCCTTGCGAACTAGACTGTTATAATTAACTTCAAAGAATGAGCGCTGATTTCTCCAATAACGTTTTCAAAAACAGAAATTTTATGGTGAGAAAATTTTCTATGTTTTCTAAACTAGTTACATATCGCATGGAATGTTTAACACGTAATTCATCAGCAATTCGCCATACTGAACCTTGAAACGCAAGGTTCCTTTACCATGAAACACCTGATAGTTACAAAAAACAGAATTTAATTTCTTAAACATTTTTCTTCTCTTCAAAATGGAAATTTGCGTTAGTTGCCAATAGCTTCCATTTGAAAATGTTTTTAAATTGTCACTGGTTTTTGATGACAGTTATTTTTAATTGGATTTCACTTGCGGATTATTCGCATGAAATGGAGCAGTAATGTAGCACATACAGTTCTAGATACAACACTGATGACATTTCCTCGACTGAAACACTTTTAACTATGAATAGAATATTCGTCCCCAGGTACATTACATTGTTGTACATTGAGACATTTTCAACATTTGGAAAAATGTTACTTTTCCGGAGTAATTTTCTTAATTTTGGAAAAAGACTGCAGCACACACTAGGTGAATGCTGCCATTTCAAAATGTAATGGGGACGGCTAGAGACGAATGTCTGAGAAGTGTTCCAAGGTGCTATCCCATCAACATTAAGAATGATTGATGTACTCGAAAACTGTAGCAATTGCGGAAGTTTTAAGTTTTTACAAAAATAACGAATCAAAAGCTTTTACGGTAGAAATCCTTTTACTGTATCTCAAAATTTATGAACTTTCCCCTCGTTGGCCCCAGTTCTGGAAAACTTTTTCCACTCAGACGTCGCTAACTCAAGAACATGGTTTTGGAAGGATTTATCCATTTCTTTAGTTGATAGCAATTTCTGTCTATGCAGTTTTTGTTATGTGAGAATCGAATGAATAAGGGCGAAGAGACATTAATTCCTCAGCAAATGCTCAATTGTTTGAGTGTCTGTGTAGCATTTGGCATTGTGGTGATAAAGAATGACTCACAGTTTACATTTCATAACTTGCGGTAAACGAATTGTTGGTTACCCAATAGCATTCATCATTCTTCGTTCATCTAATACCATAGTCGTGACAATTCCTGTGTAAGTAAGGAAAGAAGTAATGTGTTTCTCTAAAATGCTTCGCATTCAGCTCACATGTGTTGGTTTCGATTCGTCATGGACACCCAAACATCCGAGTCGTGCTTAGTGTACGGATACGATGAATATATCTGCATTTCGTCTCTCGTTACGATAACGCTTAAGGTTCAAATGGTTCTGAGCACTATGGGACTTAACTTCTGAGGTCATCA
This sequence comes from Schistocerca piceifrons, assembly GCF_021461385.2. Lineage (NCBI taxonomy): Eukaryota > Metazoa > Arthropoda > Insecta > Orthoptera > Acrididae > Schistocerca > Schistocerca piceifrons. The sequence goes on from NC_060145.1 coordinate 384,431,625, forward strand.
GTCCCCTAGAAATTAGAACTACTTGAACCTAACTAACCTAAGGACATCACATACATCCATGCCAGAGGCAGGATTCGAACCTGCGGCCGTAGCGTGGTTCCAGACTGTAGCGCCTAGAACCGCTCGGCCACTCCGGCCGGCTAACGCATAAGGATTTTGCATTTCTGCACTGGAATTTTTTTAGCATTTTCTCACACCAACTGAAACGAGCCTGTTTATGAGCTATGGCGAATACTCATCTGGAACAGATCTTGTTCACAGCTAAGTTCTTATGCAAAATAGAACGTACTTTTGTGGGTTGTCGATGGTTGAACCTAGGACAACAGATGGCCGAGCTGAAGCCAGGACCCACTGCGCCGTATTTCGTCAGGAGGCCGAGCAAGTTCAATAGCGTCAAGGGCAGTGCAGAGTGATACAGCGGTATTTGGTAGCATAGCTTTATTCACATAATTTACAGCACTTCGATGAGTGCAGCGTAGTGTCGGCGTGCCTCCCGCAGAGCTCTTCCGGGAGTCCAGCCGGCTAAGCAACTCCTGGTATGCCGACGCCACTGCTCATCAAAGCCGCTCAGCTGGAAGTCGGTTGCGCTCTGCCCGGTCGCCGCCCGCCGATGCATTGCGTCTTGCGCCTCGTAGCTGCCCGCGTTTTCGGAGACTGTTACAGTCCTTGGTCCCCACCGGCTTCCTCCCGATTTGGCTTGCTCTGTCCGACCATGGGACGAAGGTGGTTGTACTGGTCACCCGTGGCCCTCGGCCGCTATTGTTCCCAGGACAGGACCGGCCTCAAACCGGCGCCTTCCTGAATGCGGTGCCGCAACTTGCCACTAGTGGTGCTTGCCGGATGGCAACACCCACTGCCGTCTCCGGCGCTGCTGCAGCGCTGCCGCGCCTCCCGCAACATATGCCTCGCCTGGAACCCGGTACGTCAGGTGGGAAGTGAACGTGGCCCGTCCTGGATCCGCTGCAGGCCGCCGCCACTGCCCTCCTTCAGGCAGGCCGTGCAATCTCCAGGTACCCGGCTGCCGTTCCATCCTGCCCAAGTGTTGTGTTCCCGGAGGCGGAATACAGCCCGAACAAGTACATGCCTCAGACAATACCCAAATTTGCTCAGTTAGAGCGGCTACAGCTTCCGCTGTAGTCGCTGACGCGGCCTCCGTTGCTTGCCGTGTTTCCACCATTCTTGTTTATAGATCTACTGTTAGTATTAATTCCACTCTGCTACTCCTAAAACTTAGTTCTTGCGTCGAATCATCGCCCATCTACATTCTGAACAATTGCGTGACAAATGCCCACTTTGTATATGGTAGTACGTGACCTGACGGGTTACAAAAATTACATCGCTTATGTGCTATGTCGTCATGTCCCCCATTTCCCCTGAATTTAGATTAATCTACAGGCTCCTCTGGCCTTACAAAGGACACCTTCAAAAAGCCCACCATAATTGACACTTAACCCCTTAAAACACAAAAGAATGACACGTAAACAATAAATCATACGTCACTCATCCATCCCCGTCGTGCTCGTGCGCAGGTCGCAGTCATGCTTTCCTCCCAATACTGGTTTGAACGAACACTTCCCGAACGACAAGACGTAACAAGAAATGTACGACCACCTGTCACGAACGCAACCAAACACCTCGACTACCACACTAAACAGGCACACCTCAACGCTACTTGCTCAACATAAGATGTGGGAGTGGAAACCCGGTACCAGCGTTGTAACCGGCACCAATTCTGGCACCACGGTTGCGGGGTGATGATGGTCGAACTCAGGACTCCAGATGGTCGAGTTGAAGCCGGGACCCACCCCGGTACGCCAGGTGAGAAGCGAACGTGGCCTGTCCTGGACCTGCTGCAGACTGCCAATGTCACAGCCCTCCTTCAGGCAGACCGTGTAATCTCCAAGTACCCAGCTGCCATGCCGTCCCGCCCCAGTGGTGTGTCCCCGGAGGCAGAATACAGCCCAAACAAGTACATAGAAACAAACTACAGGTTTACACAGAATATTTACAACATCGCTGCCAGACTGGCCCCTATAAGCGAAGACCAGCACAGGTCCGACCCGACTCTCGACTGAACTGGCACACACCCCTCAAGCTAAAAGTGCCTGACTATTTATACTGCCGGCCGCGGTGGTCTCGCGGTTCTAGGCGCGCAGTCCGGAACCGTGCGACTGCTACGGTCGCAGGTTCGAATCCTGCCTCGGGCATGGATGTGTGTGATGTCCTTAGGTTAGTTAGGTTTAAGTAGTTCTAAGTTCTAGGGGACTGATGACCACAGCAGTTGAGTCCCATAGTGCTCAGAGCCAGCCACTATTTATACTGCCTTTCCGTTCGCTTCTGACGTAGTGTCAGAAGAGACATAAATTATGGCAGGAGTAAATTCCCATACGTCAGCCACTCACACATCGCCACTCCCGGCTCTGACCGGCTGCCTCGACTCATACATCGCAATAAATTAAAATAACGCTGCAGTTACCAGACTCGCTGTTGGTCCGCTCCAAACAAATCGTACGTGCAATACACCGCTCCAGCTCCGCCCCATGTTTACCCTTCTGGCCTACTGGCTGCCGACTATTACCACACACTGTCAGTGGCCTCAGACTTCATCGCCCAACAGCGCCTTTACTGAATTTTAACACAATTCCCCTTTCCTCCGACTAAGACTAATACGAGCGCAGCAGTACTACAATATTCGATGTGCCTAAGGACGACTTTCACGTAGTATCATATACTGATGCTCTTCAGTCATTTAGCTTACGGCATGGATGATTTTTGGAACAACTGACTGTGGTCGACCTTTATAAAATTCATTGACAGAAGCGGTACATGAAGAGCTCTGTAACCCATTGTTTGTCAGCAGTGTTTTCCGCAGACGTTGTAGAGTTATGCCTCTACGAATATCTTAAACAGAATCGTCAAACGCAAATCTTTATTCGAACTTTCCACTTTTTCACAACACCGTTTTTGTCAAACGGTCGCTGTGACTGGCCAATATCTCAGCTGCCAGTTATTTAACAGTAAAAATTGATAACTTTTCAAAAAATACTAATAACACAACTCAATAGCACTATATAGTGACCATTTGTAAAATCAAAGAAAACTCTCACATGGCATACCTCCCCGAAATTAAAACTACCAACTGAGCTATAGTAGAGACTTAACATACTAGTATGGGATGCATTGAGCAGATGTGTAACAGCTCGTCCACATGAACCAACGAGCATCCAGCATTTGTCAACCTCACTGGTGGAGAAATCGAAAGCCCTAACACACTCTTCCGAGAACCATGTCCCGCCTTTTTTAATGTGCAGTGTCATTATCGCCTTTGAATAAAAACGTCATTTCTGTTTGTGTCATTGCGCATTTCTTTCAGTTATCTTCTGTACTGTTCTGTACTGTACTGTACGTACTGCACTGCACTGCACTATACTGTAGCAGTTATATCTCTTTATGGTCGAAGTTTCATCGAGCTTCTATTGCTTGGCAGTGACACATCATGACAAAATTACTTTCGCACTTTTGCACGCCAGTGTGGTGTAGAGGCAGAAAGAGCTGTACAAGAACTTCCGTAGGGATTCTTTAGTTAAAGATGTAACGGTCTTGAGAACTAACTAATGCAGTGCTGCTATAGAATTTTTGTTTTGGGTAGGAGCCCCGGTATGTGTTTTAGGACATATCAGTACATCCAGTCCTTTAAAGAGTCGAAATCCTATCTACAAAACAGCTGCAAACGTGTAATTACTGTACAAATCAGTTGATGCGTTAAATAGTTAGATTTATGCACGTAAGCGAGATATGGTATGAAATAATGCTTAAAGTGTGTTTCAAGCCGCTTAGTGCTATCATTATCAGACTGATAATTTTATTTTCATTATCAGCAAAATTAATTTTTTTACCCATCTCACTGCTCATGACCTTATATCTCCTAAACAATGTGCCGTACATTGATACAAGTTTGCTGGTACATTCAGTCAAATACTGTCTGAAAAGTGTGTTGCGAATAAAGTTAGTATTAAAGAAGTAATGAAACATCATGCGTGAAGTTGAAGTTTTACTGTGCGCCAGTGGAGACAAAAGTGAGTTTTTCATGCATCTGAAAATCTATGATGTCATATCTCCTGAAATATGTATTGTGCAGTGATATACTTTTGCAGGTCCATTCAGTGGCATACGTGAACACTGTCTACATACTGTTTTAAGAATAGGATTAATAGCAAATAATCAATAACCTAAAGCTTCGGCCCTCGTGTTACCATTCTACTGCGATTATTTTGTTCGCTTCACAATTTTTTGGAGGTGACAGCGAGAAATAGTTTCATAAAGATTTGAAATTACGTGTTAGGTTTATTGGAAGTCACTAAGGGGTCTCATTCTAAAATTTTGCATGATCATAATCCGGATATTTGCTCGCCGTAAGTTACGCTGCCTAAAGATATGTGCATACGAGGGTTGGAACTTGAATAGTGGCAACTATTTATTTACAGCTCGTACAAAATAGATATGTGTTTCATAGCTTCACTGACATTCAAAGTAGTCACCAGCATTGTGTATAACCCGTTGCCAGCGATGTGGAAGTTGTAGGACACTCTTAGCAATGCCGGTTGTGTTGATAGTTCGAGCGGCGCGGTCAACTGCCCCACGAATTTGTAGCAGTTCTGAAGCGAATGCCGTGAAGTGTTTCCTTCAGTTTAGAAACAGAGTTGGTTGGTTGGTAGGTTTGGGGAAGGAGACCAGACAGCGAGGTCATCGGTCTCATCGGATTAGGGAAGGACAGGGAAGGAAGTCGGCCGTGCCCTTTGAAAGGAACCATCCCGGCATTTGCCTGGAGCGATTTAGGGAAATCACGGAAACCTAAATCGGGATGGCCGGACGCGGGATTGAACCGTCGTCCTCCCGAATGCGAGTCCAGTGTGCTAAGCACTGCGCCAGCTCGCTCGGTCAACAGAGTTGAAGTCACAAGGGCTAAAGTGAGGGGAGTGCAGTAGGTGGTATAGCACTTAGCAGCCCCATGAGTCAAACAAATCTGTAACAGCTTGCACTGTACGTGCTTGAGCATTTTCCTGCAAAATGATGGTCAGGTCCTGCAAAAAGTGTCATCGCTTTGTTTCTAAGCTGGTTGTAGGTTGTGTTTCAAAAGTGAACAGCATCCCGCTTAGAGTACTGTTGTCTACAATTGTCCAGTTACCACTGTGGATTATAAAAACAGAAAACTACCGTATAGTTGCGAAGTTTTTTTAAAGAAATAAATATGTGCGTGACTTATTTTGCTACATCCATATTGCATGCGTTTAGCGATATTTATTAATGAAATATGTTCGACGAGTTATAATTATAAACTTTTATTTTTTACTGTTTGTGAGTACAATGTTATCAACGTCAGAGTATGTTCAGGCATCCAAGTGGCTGTCAAGTATCTGAGTGGACGCTGATGCAATATAAAATACTTTGAATCATCTGTTGTCGATGCTATGTAAACCTGATAAACCAGTTGTGTAAATAACAATAACGTATCCAGATTACTAGCGTCAGATAGATCTTTTTTTCATTCATCCTTTTTAAATTTTTTGCTGTTTAATTTTAACTCTATAGAACGTGATGCCTCATTGTGCAACAGTTCAGAAAGACAAATAAACAATATAGTAGCATACAATCTCTTTATAGTTACTGAGACGACCGTCTGAAATACTCATGTAACTATGTTTCTCCCCAAACCACCAAACGTGCATGATATCTGTTTGATTTCTGCTATAATTGTTAAATGGTTTTCAGCAGACTAGCTGAGAAGACGCCAAATTAAAAGTGGCGAAAGTGATAATAGTGCATTCTACTGACGTTTCTCTGTGTTGAACGGTGTACGCTATATAAACGTATCTGGGATGAAGATATGCAAAAAAACTGGATAAAAGTGAACACACGATTAACAGAGACCTCCAGTTTTCAAGTGATAACAACGGTCAATTATTCGAAAATAAGCAGTATATTTCAAACCGATTGTGGCGTACTGTTTTTAAAATCAGTGATAACTTCAAGAACGATAACTAACGTGTTTTAATGGAGACAAGTACATGTTAGAGCTTCTCGAAATTTGATTAATTATTTAATGGAAAATCGCTTATATTGAGCTGATGTAAATTGTATGCACTTTCTTACGCTGAACAAAGGGCAATCACAGCATTAACACAAAGAGACGACACTAATTTACACATGCGCTTTTGCGTCAGTTTCACTTTTTCTGGTTATTCGACCTATCTTTTAATTTTCTGTGTTGTGTTATCATAAGAACGTAGGTGTCCTTATTCCAACACTCTATCTTAAATTTTGTCTTTGTGAGGAAATGCTGCGAGTGGTTGTGGTAAGTACAATATCGATTTCCGTATTCACCCGCGTGCAGTCTTAAGGAGCTCATCAATAACATCATGTACATGTATCTTATCAATGTCCCTATAACCCTCCCTTTGTATAGTATACAAATTTTTTTTTATATATGCAGATTTTGTCTCATTAACGACGACTTGTTGAGTTCTTTCTCTTAGGGAGACCTTGATCCATTCACGAATCAGATCCGAGCCCATGCTCCATAGAGTATGTGAAATAAATTGCCCTACTTCTAGCACGTGTCTGGCGTTGCAAGCTGCATTAAGAAAACAACCAACGTGATGGTAAAAGTTCGTAGGTCATCCACTTTTTCAAGAAGGATCGTCGAACAGAGTTATGCAACTACATACATATAGGACTAAAGTAAGTCTCTTATAGAATCTCTGAATGCATGTTACTCTCGTGTATTATGACCGAATCTCCTCTGTAAAAATCAGCAGGGATTCCACAAACAACGAGCATTTGAAACTCAGCTCGCTCTACTTATTTCACGAGAGCCAGATGACAATACACGGCGGTGGCGGGATTGATGCCGTGCTCCTTGACCACCTCGAGGATTTTGATACAGCCTCGAACTGCCGTCCACTGAACAAAGTATGAGCGTACGGAATATGAGACCAGCTTCGTAAACAGCAACCCTGTGACTGAACTGAAGAGTTCCTTCCGAATGGAATACAGTATGTAATTGTTAACAGACACAAACTTTCAGAACTGAAACTAATTTTCTATCCAAATAGCAAAAATAATAGATCACTGTTACGTGTCTGAGTTTCTAATTTCCTCAACATCGACTGGTCGACTACGTTCCATTACCTTTGGTTTACTTTTGTTGATGTTGATCGTATGACATTTTCTTAGCGAGCACTCCTTTCCATTAAAGAACTACAGTGTCATGGACAAAGCTTAAATATTCTACTGTTCTTCCTGAACTTTAACCCTTTTTCAGATTTCTCATTGGTTTTGTTTACTACTTGTTCATTGTACTAAATGAAGAACATCAGGGACAGGCTGCAATCCTGTCTCTCCCTTCTCAACTATGGCTTCCTTTTATGTCCTCAGACTCTTCTAAAGCTGTATTCTAACTTTTCTACAAGTTGTAGATAACATTTTGTAACCTGTTTTTTTTATCCCTACAACTATCATAATTTCAAAGAATGTATTCTAGACATTTTCATTAGCTTTCTCTAACGCTAAAATTACAATTAACATAGGTTTATCCTTCTTCGTATTAAGGTAAGTCGTGGGGCTAGCGCTGCCTTGCAAGTTTCTGCATTTCTCCGGGATCCAAACTGATTGTCCCTGAAATAGTTTTCCTTCAATCTTTCCATTCTTCAGCCAATAATTACTGTCAGTATTTTGGAACCATGACATACCTCTTCGCAATTGAAGTGATTACGTTATTCTTGAAGGCTGAGGGCATATTTGCCATCTCATTGGCATCAACATACTATTTTTTTTGTCCATAATACTGTCTTCAAGTCCGTTCCTTAGGATAGTCATTCTGCATATTTTCAGCCTCCTGTTCTTTTATTAGCTCTGGCAACATCTGTGCTTCTAATGAGCATATAATACATTATTTCATCTTCAAATGTTCCTTTAATCTTCTTATACACGATACCTATCTTCTCATAGTCATATATGTTTCTACTGGTTTTGAATTTCTTCTCAAGGAACTGCTGTTTTGTTCATGCTGCCAATCTCATTTATAGACTCCTGAATTCCTTTTTCCTGCCTCATTTGCAACATTTTTTATTTACTCACTTTGTCAAATTAATTCAGCATCTCGTGTATTATACAAGAATTTCTCTTGCAATTTGTCTTTTGCCAGGTAATTTTTTCTCCTGCATTCATTATTTCGTCTCTCGGAGCTCTGTTTTCATCTTATATTCTATCTCTTTCTCCTGTTTTAGCCAGTCGTTGCCTAATTCTCCCTTCTAAATTCCCAGCATCGTTAGTTGCCTTCTTATTATCCCGGTCCTATTTTCCTGATTTTCTACTTTTCTGCACTTTCTTTAGTTTCATTTATAGTGCAGAACCATTTAATGACGGTTATAGTTCAAATCTGCCTCACGAAATCTTTTGCAGCTTAAACTCTTGCTCATATATTTCTGTTTTCCCATTGGAACCTTCTGGTACCTCCAGTTGTCTTGCATGTACAACCTTGTTTCATAATTCCTAAACCAATGATTAAATTATGTACTTTTAAACATTTAACAGGTGTCCTCCTTTTTTCAATTCTCTCTCAGTCCACGTTCTATTATTTCTCTCCTCTTTCTTTATATGGAATTTAAACACTCCATTAGAATAAAATTTTTATCTCTGTTAACTATATCGATACTTTCTTCTGTTTCATCCTACATTCATTCAGTATCTTCATATGTGTAACTAGTTGGCATGTGTTGCTGCACAATTTTTACGTTTTTAGCTATCTTTTTACCTTGGGTATGATAATGTGTTCACTATTCAGTTGATGGTAGTAGGGCACCAGCATTCCGAATTTTTATTATTCATTATTAGACTTATTCCTGCATTACACTTATTTGATTTTGTGTTCATAATCCTCTTCACCTCTGACCATAAATCTAATTCTTGTTCCACTTCTCTTCACTAATTTCGACTATACCAAACCTTAACCTAGTTGTTCCTATGTTCAAGTCTTCTTATTTACATAACGGATTTGTATGGAGCTGCAAATGTAATTTGGACTTTATGTGGCTTCTTCTAAGTTACATGTACGTAGCCATTGCACGAAAATAGCAATATATACTGAACCATCTGATTGTGTGAAACATCTAGACTTTTAGCTAGTAAATACTCCAGCCGAAGGGAAAAACGAAGTGTCTTAGCAATTTGGACCTGAGGTTTAAGAATTTATTAGGTGTGTATCTATGTGAACCCGATGACACTTACAGTAGCCTACATTTTATGATACTGTCGACGTTAAGATAACTGTAACATTTCTCATCCAGTGTCTCGAAAATATAGCCGTTTAGGGTATGATTATTTCGGGAACATGGTTCAAGGAAGTTACAGAACGGATTTCGGGCACAATTCACTGTAAAGTCTGTGTTACATGACGAACGAATGATCAAACTATAGACTGGACCACCTATGGATGTACTCTTACGTGATCAAAAGTATCCGAACACCCCCAAAAACATAGTTTTTCATATTAGGTGCATTTTGCTGCCACCTACAGCCAGGTACTCCATATCAGCGACCTCAGTAGTCATTAGACATCGTGAGAGTGTAGCATGGGGCACCGCGGAACTCACAGACTTCGACCGTGGTCAAGTGATTGGGTGTCACTCGTCTCATGCTTCTGTACGCGAGAATTTCACACTCCTAAACTTCCCTAGGTAAACTGTTTCCCATGTGATAGTGAAGTGGAGACATGAAGGGACACGTACAGCACAAAAGCGTACAGGCCGAACTCGTCTGTTGACTGAGCAGCTGCTCATAAGCCACACATCACGCCGGTAAATGCCAAACGACACCTCGCTTCGTGTAAGGAGCGTAAACAGTGGACGACCGAGCAGTGGTAAAACGTTGTGTGGAGTGACATATCACGGGACACAACGTGGCGATCCGATGGCAGGGTGTGGGTATGCCGAATGCCTGGTGAACGTCATCTGCCAGCGTGTGTAGTGCCAACATTAAAATTCGGAGGCGGTGTTGTTACAGTATGGTCGTGTTTTTTATGGAGGGAGCTTGCACACCTTGTTGTTTTGCGTGGCACTATCACAGCACAGGCCTACATTGATTTCTTTAAGCACCTTCTTGCTTCCCACTGTGGAAGAGTAATTCTGTGTTGGCGACTGCATCTTTCAACACGATCGAGCACCTGTTAATAATACACGGCCTGTGTCAGAGTGGTTACACGACAATAAAATCCCAATAACGGACTGACCTGCACAGAGTCCTGGCCTGAATCCTATAGGACACCTTTGGGATATTTTGGAACGCCGATTTCGTGCCAGGCCTCACCGACCGACGTCGATACCTCTCCCCAGTGTAGCACTCCGTGAAGACTGGGCTGCCATTCCCCAAGAAACCTTCCAGCACCTGACTGAATGTGTGCCTGCGAGAGTGGAATATGTCATCGAGGCTACGAGTGGGACAACACCATATTGAATTCAAGAATTACAGATGGAGGGCGCCTTGAACTTCTAAGTCATTTTCAGCCCGGTGTCCGGATACTTGTGGTCACATAGTGTACTTGAATTATGATAACAAAACCAGAGGATGTATTTGACTCTAACATCGTTTATTCTTTTTAACACAAGAGCGACATTGGTGCAGGGACTTAGAAGCAGCACGTACAGGTTCATGATATAGGCAATGAGGGAAGGGAAGCGACAGTCAACACATGTTCTTGTTCAAGGAGTGGATCAAGCGATTCGCGAAAATCGTCTCAGTTCAGAACAAGCGGTGTGTTGTCATCAAGCATTGTTCTTCTTTGATAATGTTCAGCCGCCCACTGCAGCTGCAACAAAGACGCCCCTCGAGCCGTTTTCGATAGGAAGTGTTTGATCACCCAACTTACAGCGCAGACTTGGCTCCCTCAGATTTTCTTCTCTTTGGTCACATGAAACGACGGCTATGAGGACACCACTTTGGCACAGGCAACGAGGTGCAGGGTAGAGAGTTGGCGGAAAACACAGGCGACTGCCTTCTGTGATTTGGGTGTTGGAGGTTTGGTACTGCTCTACCACAAATGTCTAAACTGGAGCGGCAAATATGTAGATAAATAGTTGTAATGTGTAGCTAAATGATGAAAGCAAAACATTTGGAATTTTCATTGTGTTTCCCACTTCGCGACCAAACGGGTGTTGAAATCATAAAAACATAGCCCTCATATTTCAAAGATCATTTGAACCTAACATGTACATAAGTTATGTACCATCTTCAAGCTGTCTCTCTACCGGTCCACTCTCGAAAGGCGCGCGGGAAAAACGTGCATTTAATTTTTTCTTTGACAGCCCTGATTTTATCGTGATGATCATTTCTCCCTATGTAGGTGGGTGCCAACAGAATGTTTTCGCAATTGGAGAAGAAAACTGGTGATTGTAATTTCATGAGAAGATACCGTCGCAACGAGAAACGCCTCTGTTTTAATGATTCCCAATCCAATTCACGCATCATGTCTGTGCCACTATCTCCCCTATTTCGGGATGATACAAAACGAGCTGCAATTCTTTGAACTTTTTCGATATCATCCGCCAGTAGCACATGAAGCGGATCCCACACCGCACAGCAATACTCCAGAATAGGGCGGACAAACGTGGTGTAAGCATTCTCTTTAGTAGACCTGTTGCACCTATGTGTTCTGCCAATGAATCGTAGTCTTTGGGTTGCTCTACCCACAACATTATCTATGTGATCGTTCCAATTCAAGTTATTTTTAATAGTAATCTCTAAGTATTTAGTTGAATTTACAGCCTTCAGATTTGTGTGAGTTATCGCGTAATCGAAATTTATCAGATTTCTTTTAGTACTCATGTGAATAATTTCACACTTTTCTTTATTCAGGGTCAATTGCCACTTTTCGCACCATACAGATATCTTATCTAAATCATTTTGCAATTCGTTTTGGTCATCTGATGACTTTACAAGACGATAAATGACAGCATCATCTGCAAACAATCTTAGGCGTCTACTCAGATTGTCTCCTATGTCGTTAACATACATCAGGAACAATAGAGGGCCTATAACACTTCCTTGGGGAGCACCGGATATTACTTCTGTTTTACTCGACGACTTTCCGTCTATTACTACGAAGTGTGACATTTCTGACAGGAAATCACGAATCCAGTCGCACAACTGCCGCGATGTTCCATAGGTATGGCGTTTTGTTAGAAGCCGATTGTGAGGAACGGTGTCGAAAGCCTTATGGAAATCTAAAAATATGGAATCGATTAAACATCATGAGTGTAGAGAGCGAATTGTGTTTCACAAGAACGATATTATCTGAATCCGTGCTAACTGTGTGCCTTAAATCGTATTTTTCGAAGTACTTCATAATGTTCGAACACAGTATATGTTCCAAAAGCCTACTGCAAATCTACGTAGGTGATGGGCCTGTAATTTAGTGGATTGCTCCTACTTCCCTTTTTGGGTATTGTTGTGACTTGACCAATTTTCCAGTCTTGAGGTATGAATCTTTCTTTGAGCGAGGGGTTTTATATAATTGCAAAATATGGAGCTATTGTATCAGCGCACTCTGAAACTAACCTGACTGGTACACAATCTGGACCGGAGGCCTTGCCTTTCTCTAGTGACATAAGCTGCTTTGCTACACCGAGGATATCTTCAAATGTTCAAATGTGTGTGAAATCTTATGGAACTTAACTGCTAAGGTCATCAGTCCCTAAGCTTACACATTACTTAACCTAAATTATCCTAAGGACAAACACACACACCCATGCCCGAGGGAGGACTCGAACCTCCGCCGGGAGGAGCCACACAGTCCATGACTGCAGTGCCTGAGACCGCTCGGCTAATCCCGCGCGGCCGAGGATATCTACTTCAATGTTTCTCATCTTGATAGTTGTTCTTGATCGGAATTCACGAATAATTACTTCGTCTTGTTTGGTGAAGGAATTTCGGAAGACCTTGTTTAATGACTCTGCTGTAGTGGCATTGTCATGAGTGACTTCACCGTTCTTATCGCACAGTGAGGTTATTGATTGCTTCTTGCCACTGGTGTGCTTTATGTATCACCAGAATCTCTTTGAGTTTTCCGTAAGATTCCGAGAGAGAGTTTCGTTGTGGAAATTATTAAAAGCTCCTCTCATTGTAGTATGCGCTATATTTCGAACTTCTGCAAAACTTTGCCAATCTTGGGGATTTTGCGTTCTTTTAAATTTGTCATGCTTTTTTCGTTACCTCTGCAACAGCGGTCTCTTAAAAAGGCCTTAAGAGCAGTTTTATCAGCTTTTTTGAAATGGATACACTTCATATTTCTTTTTTATGATTGTATGTGTTACGGTATTCAGCCTAGGAGCAACTGTCTTGCGCTCGCTAATTCCTGTATTCGCCACAATACTCCCTATTTGTCTACGATTATTTGTTGTAAGAGGTCTAGTATGGTTTCGCAACCATTTACGCTTCGAGTGGACTCATGAAGTAATTGTTCAAAATAATTTTCTGAGAAAGCATTCAGTACAATTTCGGATGACGTTTTATGCCTGCCGCCGGTTTTAAACGTATAATTCTTCCAGCATATTGAGGGTAGATTGAAATCACCACCAACTATAACTGTATGATTGGGTTACCCATTTGAAATGAGTCTAAAGTTTTTTTGACTGTTCAGCAACTATATCTTCTGAGTCGGGGGGTCGGTAAAATGATCCGATTAATAATTTAGTCTGACTGTCAGTTATAACCTCTACCCATACTATTTCGCAGAAACTATCTACTTCAAGTTCACTACAAGGTAACCTATTTCCGACAACAATGAATACTCCACCACCAACCGTATTTAATCTATCGTTTCTGAACACTGTTAGATTGTTTGAAAAAAGTTTGGCTGAACTTACTTCCGGCGTTAGGTAGCTTTCTGTGCCCATAACTATTTGAGCTTCAATGTCTTCTGTTAGGGCTTGGAGCTCTGGTTCTTTCCCAACACAGCTACGACAATTTAAAACTAAATACATATCGTTTCTACAACTACCTTACTGTGTTTTACTTGCCCCCTTGTAGGCGGATGCCCTTTCTGAAGTTTCCTTACGGGCTCTAACCTAAAAAAAAAAAAAAAAAAAAAAAAAAAAAACGTAGTGGACTAGAGAGAATCTCCTCCAATCCAAAGCGACACACGTCATTGGAACCGATATGAGCGACCACCCTAGTTGGCTGCGCCATGTACTCTTCATGGCATCCGGAAGCACCCTTTCCACATCCGGAATGACTTCTTCCGGTCACACGGAGTACACACTGGCTTCCTTGCTCTCCTTGGCAGCCATGTTCCTAAGGGGCCCATTACGCGCCTAACGCTGGAGCTCCCAACTACCAGCAAACCCATCCTCTGTGAATGCTCAGGCCTAGCGCGCCAAGAAGCTTCCTCTGGAACAGGGTGGACGACTGCCTCTGGTTTAGAGACTGTCAGGCAAAGATAACGCCAGAAACCTGTTCGTCAAACGAACCGGGGAGGCCCTACGATCGGCCCCTCGGAAAGACTTTCGCTATCTGCCGGACTTTGGAATGCTCTCCCACTCGACCAGAGGTGAGGGGTCAACCTGAATGCAGGGAGTACCCGGGATGGCCACAGCAGTGGACTGATCGGGGTACACGTGGGATGTGCTCGATGTAGCTCGCACTCCCGCGTCCGACCCCCCACAGTGATGCCCCTTGGCAGTAGCCTCAAGCTGTCTGGCTCGCATCTGTACGCAGTTATCACAGTTCCTATCCATTTATGAAGTCGCTCATGTTTGAAGCTCGTAAAAATATGTAATAAACGAACGGTGTACTCGGCGTGTTAGCAGCAGGAGTTCGCAATCCTCTCACTGACAGCCTATCCGACATTGAGCTACACTAACCAAGACAAACAAAAGCCTGTACGATACGAAGGTCGATATAAGGGGCGATAGCAACTGCGGTACTGTACGCTACACTGTTATTAAAATGAAAGGTTGTGCCTAGTATGCACTCGAACAAGCAAGAAATTACAAAAATAAACTAGTAACTACACAAGTGTCTGTAAATAAGTCGCTTCTGTTGGAAGCAAGATATTGTACTGAAATGGACTTCTGAACAAGTTCTTCATTATTGCTCTGAGTAGCGAAGACAATTCTGTTCTCAAGCCGAAGGCTGGCTTGAACACCACTTTTACTGCACATGATGCCGCCGCCCCACCTCCCCTTTTTCTAAGTGCCTTATCTCGTCAGTTATGGTGGGGAGGGGGGAGGACATGAATACTGTTTCAAATGGATTCCAAACTACGATGCAGCTTGGAACCTTGAATATTACCTTTGCAAAAGATCAAAAAAGTGAACAATAACAAAATTAATCCTAGGACCAACAAGAGGATGCAAACCAAGATTTGTAATCCAACACTCACTCATTGAACAAACGGAGAACACAGTACGTTGCATCAACTCTGTTAAGGTTTCACCCAGTGACAACAGGTACACCACAGTTCGCGCAGTGGAGCTCTCCGTGATAAACTCCATCGGAGAGCTTAGAGCGAATTCTGCAGCTGACAAGCTAGCAGCTCTCAGGCCGCTAAAACCTTCACTCGCCTCGAGATACGCGAGGTTTCTGCAGCTCCTGCCGACACTTCGCAACCCTCTCTTTCCCTCTCCTTCGCTTCTGTTTTCTCGCGTAAATTAGCAATGAAGCCTGCCCCACGCATCTGGAGGCTGCGC
Source organism: Schistocerca piceifrons (assembly GCF_021461385.2). Taxonomy (NCBI): domain Eukaryota; kingdom Metazoa; phylum Arthropoda; class Insecta; order Orthoptera; family Acrididae; genus Schistocerca; species Schistocerca piceifrons. The sequence continues at coordinate 384,447,365 of NC_060145.1, forward strand.
GAGGGGATGAGATTCCCAGATTACTCCCGGCGCCGTCTTAATCCCGGCGCGTGAATGTTTAAAGAGCGCCATGGAGCGTGCGGCAGACAGCTGACGAGGTGCGATTCGCGCGAAACGTGCCAGTGTCTAGGCCCGCGGCTCTCAACGGAAGTAGTGAATCAGACGCGATGCTGTAAGCTGCTCTCAGATTGGATTACGTAACCTAATCGGCAACGTCTCTCCTGTCGACTCCGAGTGCTAATGTCGGTTGTCGGTAAGCACAAAGGCTGCTCACAGGCTGCTACTTTCTTAATCATCCTCACACTCTAAAAGATATTCACTTTAATCCGTTTATTCAATCCGCCCCATTACATTTCATCACAGAGATAACCTGCATATGGCAGTGCCCTCTTATGATCTCCAAGAAATTGTTTCTAGGACCCTCTCTACTCTTTTTGTCCAGCTCTTCTCTTCAAAAGTGTTTGTTATCGATTTCTCTTACCTCGGTACATGTCGTACAAATTTTCTCCCCCTCTTTCTCTTATCTCTTTGCTCGATTCACTAAATATAGTTCTTCATTTATTTATGATACAAGCATCTTCTTTACTTTACTATTAGTTCAACTCATTTTGAGGATTCTCGTCTATCGCCACGTATTTGTTGCCTTTGTGGTAGTCCTCCTCATGGGTCGTTGCGCTGGTTCAAAATGGTTGGTTCAAATGGCTCTGAGCACTATGGGACTTAACATCTGAGGGCATCAGTTCCCTAGAACTTAGAGCTACTTAACCTAACTAACCTAAGGACATCACACACATCCATGCCCGAGGCAGGATTCGAAACTGCGACCGTAGCGGTCGCGCGCTTCCAGACAGAAGCACCTATAGCCGCTCGGCCACAGCGGCCGGCCATTGCGCTGGATCACGAAAACAAACGCCTTCTGTGGTCGATGGACAATAGTTCTTTCCGAAGCATGCAATCACGTTTCACGACGTTGGTTCACCACTGTGGTTCAGGGAATAATAGAAGCGCAATAACTCTGTGTTCTGCAATACTCTGATAATGGCGTCCGACTTCGGTTCAACCTGTGCGACAGGGTAAAAAATGCACATTTGATGAGTTGAATTTTGCGCCTGGAGCCTTTTCTGAAAGCATGCGTCCATAAATAGTGATATATATATTTCTCTTTGCTACAGCGATATCGCCATGGGAAACGAAATAAGAATGAGGTGAAATGTTTGAGTGAATATTAATCATCTCTTACGATATTTTTAGTTATTAATGAGTATACATATTGAAGTTAAGAAAATAGATTGCCATTTTAAGGCCCACCATCTTTCGCGTGACATTTCGTTATGCATGCATGACAAACTGACCTTCAGCAACTAAATAAACGGCTAGGAAGATCACATATCATTTCATGATTTAAAGATATGTTCCTATGGGGGTGGGGGTTGTATAGTATCACCTTTTCTTGTCTAATTTTCAGTGTTTGTCTACGAAACCATTAATTGTTGTAATGTATATTGGCAGTGCGCCACTGGTTGACCAATGATTATATATACAAGGTGATTTTTTCCACCGTGTACAAACTCTAGAGCTGATCGATGAGAGAATACGGGACAGAAAGGTCTAATGACCTTACGTCCGGAAATGAATGGTTTCCATGCCAGAGACCATTTATTAAATCATACATTGTTACAGAGACTGTGGTCTAATATGTGCTCTACCACGCAGCGACACTTACAGTCTGTGTTGAAAATGGTTTCCATGTGCCTCAACACATGCGTGTACGCACTGTAGCAAGTTCCTTATCACACGTTCACACCGACCAGTCTGCATCCGAACAGTGTCAAAGGCAGCATGAATACGCCGCTGCATTGTCTCCACATCTAGAATGGGCTTTGCATACACGATACGTAACCCTTCTAGTCATCAATGATACTTCTTCGTGCAGGGGAGGCAAATTCACAAGCAAGAAACGCCGATAGTTCTGGCCTGTTAGATCGCCAATTATTCCGGCTGCACCGATGGTTCGCTGTCACGATAACGTGAATGTTCTGCATATTACCCCACAGATGACTGTTATGAAAGTTAAAGATACGACTCCGCGTAAAGGTGCCCTCAACTGTGAATAGGATGGATGACACAAATCCCAGAATCGTGGTTGCCTGGTGAAGAAATCAGAGACAAAACTGTTCCCCAAGTGGAAAGTCCGTCCCTAGTAAGCCCTGCACCCGTTGCAAGTGATAAGGGTAGCAACAGTCGTCATGGAGAATGTTCCACACGTTCGTCTGGCTTACCTGTACCGGCGGGCCAACTGCCTGGTACTGCTAATGCGGTCGACTTCCACAGTGATAATCCCATTTTTCTCCAATTCTGGTGTCCGAACATTTCGGGTACGTCCCCCAAGATTTGACGCATCCAGAAACTACCCTGTCTCCGACAAACGGTGAAACATTGTTCCAAACATTCAATGCTGCGGTTGTTGTCGGCGGGTATAGGTGTCTTGATACAATCTTGCTGCCCGCCGCCCGTTGCCATTCGTAAGTAAACACCATGCCGGCAAGCTCTCGATTCGAATACTGAATCATTGTGTACAACGCCGTATCACATCCACTACAAGGTGAGTGAGCAAGAGAAATGGAAATGAGTGTTTGGCGTCATTCGCCAGGAGGCTCCTTATGGGTCACGTCCGGCCGCCTTGGTGCACGTCTTATCACATTCCACGCCACATTGCGCGACCTGCGTGCTGGATGGCGATGAATTGATGATGAAGACAGCACAACACCAGTCCCTGAGAAGAGAAAGTCCCCTACCCAGCCGGGAATGGAACCCGGACTCCTTAGAACGGCAGTTCGTTATGCTGACCATTCAGCTACCGGGGCGGACGGCAAGAGAAATGAATCGGACATAACATTACCAATTACTGTGGAAGGAGAAGGCGCTGGGGCATGACGTATTAGGAACAGTACCACCCTCTAGGAGGAAGCCTTGTGTAGTGTAATTGCAGCTGCAAAGTACTCGATACTAGAAGCAAAAAAGTCTCAAAGATAGGGTCGAAAATGCATACCTTAAGAGCTACGAATAATGTTTCATCTTCGATACTGTGGAGTAAATTTCTTCTACTGCAAACTCTTTGCTTTCGACATTTTGGGAAGAAAAACTGTCCAGTAAACATTTGCTCTGAAATCCATACCTTAAAAGTTATGAGAAATTGTTCATTAGAAGAGTTGTGTTTCCAAGTAGCGAAGAGGAGCACGTGCCCATAGCTCTTTTTCTTCTTGTTTTGACACACATTATAATTTCCCAAAAAATGGAAAGCGAAGAGCTTGCAGTAGAAGACATTTCTTCACAGTATCAAAGATGAAAAATTGCCCGTAGCTCTTAAGGTATGCATTTTCGACCCTATGTTTACTGAGATTTTTTTGCTTCTAGTATCGTGTACTTTCAACTGTATGCGTTTACGCCATTAATTATGATACACACTGTATATTATTCTGTAAATGTAATACGCGCACTGTGTACTCATTATTCTTTGGTAGAGAGTATTCCGAGATGTCCGTGTATCGAATCGTACGTTTTTGGCTTTGTATGTACACAGTATGAAAAAGGCGTGTAGAACGGTGTCAACGAGATACAACAAGACAGCTGAAATATATGTTAATTGAATAGAAAAGGAATTATGAAGACGAAGCAGTCAAATGAAATACCGTTGGTGAGACTCAAATCAAATTATATGGATTATTTAAGTAATCTGTCATCAACGTGTCAGTTACGACCGTGCGGGCTTAATTGGAATGTTGGACGTCGCAAGACTCTTCTGTTTAGACTTGTCAACTAAATCGTGAACTTTATTGAAAACTTAGCTTCAACATATAAACTCACCAATAATCATAGCACCGAGAAATATCGTAAGGAGTGTAAATGAGATATCCCTCCAACTCCGTATCAAGGGCAAGCACGGAAGGCAGCAGCCAATCGCCCAGAAGAGTCACGGGTGTCAGGTGTCCGACCACAGAGGGGCGAGATCAGAACACAGCTGGATCGTCCCGCAGATGCCGACTGGTGAGGGACAGCCTTTGGTTTGGTCTTCTTCAAGAGCCCCAGAGCCATGTGTCTACAACAAGGATCCTAAATTGCCTAGTAAGTCGCTGCTCTCTGACTAAGAGTGCTGTTTCATTACTTCACAGTTATTATGACATTTTTAATGTAGTCTGTTGTCACACTTATTTTCACAATGATCACTTTTTTATTCTTTACTACAATCGTAGTTTTAGAGCAACGAAATACCCCTAAGTAGCCAAGGTTATATTACCTTAGTTACTTACGGACGCTAGGAACTAAGTATGAAACCAACTGGTTGCATTGGAAGTACAATTGATCTGAAAATGTGCTGGGAAGAACGAAGTCAGAGATCGCTGTGAAAATAAGTGTAACAGCTGACAGCATTAAAAATATTATGATACATTTGCCGCTGATTTTTATCACTTGATAGTATGTCAAATTTTCACAAATTTCATACATTTATTTCCCGATGGCACTTACAACTAACCCCGATTTAGAACTAGTCAATGGGTGAATACTCTTATGAAGGCGTAAGAACTCTCTTTTTTCGAAAAACGGTGTCACGAGCTCCCTTGCCCGTCCAGTGTAATATTGTCTGCTGGGGTACCGTTCATGAGAGGCTAAAGGATGTTGTGAGAACATGCAAAGAAGGGCAGCGCAAAAGGTCATGTGTTTGATCCACAGGTGCGTGTCTCGGAAATGCTGATGAACTTAAAGTGGCAGTCACCTACAGATCGACTCTAATTATCCCCTGGAAATGTACTTTCAGTGTTTTATGAATCAGTATGAAGTGAGTAATCTACGAATTACCTAGAGCTCCCATCTTTACTGCCGTAGGAACCGCAGAGACGATAATTGCCCGATCACAGCACGCAAAGAGGTATTTAGACAGTCGTTCTTCCGGAATCCCAGATGCGAATCGAACGGAAGAAGCCCATGCCGCCTGGCGACGTTGTGCGTACGTGATAGGGTAAGGAATGTAAAGAAGGGAGGAGAGACTAGTGGGTCATCATTCTAGTGACATAATGGGCTCTTAGGCGTGGTAGGTAGTTACAAATCGGCACCAGGGAACTAGTATCTCGGTAATGCCGAAGCCGGCCTGCTGTTCGCCGCTTACTGTCGTGGGCGTGTTTAGAAACTGGTTGAAGGACGATGAAAGCCACTACTACTTCAGTAGCTGTTGGACGTCCGCGTCGGAAATTTCCACAGTCTGTAAAGAAGGAGAAGCTGAGATCTGTGGCATATCTGACGACGCAGTACAATATTGGTACAGGCATAACGTTTTCGGAGCACACCGTTCCGCGCATACTGTTGAACACGGGGCTCCACAGCAGAAGATCCCTCCGTGCTCCCATGTTGACCCAACGATAGCGTCAACTACGACTTCAGTGAGCACGCGATCATCTTGCTTAGACCGTGTATCAATGTAAACGTGTCGTCTAGTCGAATGAATCCTGCTTCTTGTTACAACAGGCCGATGATCATGTCACATCCCTGCATGTACGCCGTCATCCAGGTGAATGGCAACTCGAATATGTACGGCTCTACATACGCAATATAATGCTATGCGGGATATTCACACGGGTTTCCATGGCACCATGACAGCTGAGGACTGCACGAACATCCCCTATGTTTGTGTCCTGCCCAGAGCCAATGACATCTCCCAGCAGGATAACTGTCCGTGTCACAAGGCCAGATTCGTGGTACGAAGACTTAGAGCATGGTAATGAACTCATATTGACATCTTGGCTTGATCTGAGCCAGCTGGGACACATCTGGAACTCTTCTGGGTGCCAGCTTGCACTCGTAAACCACCGGCCCATATAACTAAGTTAACAAATTGAAACTTTTTTTCTGCATCTGGTTACTAAATGGGTGGATTTACCTAATTGTTTCCCTCAATGACGTCACATTTCCTAGATACACAGCAGAATAAAAAATGGTAATAGCGAACATTGACACAATTCAATCAAACAAAAATACACATTCAGAACGTTTGAAATGACTACTATTTTGTATGTAAATATGGGCATGATGCCAATAAGAGGTCCAAATTAGTTCAGAAATTATTTTCACCTTTAATCGTCTTTGGTTTTCGAAAAATACGACAACAGAGCTCTTCTTTTGTTTGCCGTTTCATATCTCTCCCTAACAAGACGCCAGCAGTGGTCACCCACCGTCGAAGGGTTCCAAGCCGGCCGATGTGGCCGAGCGGTTCTAGGCGCTTCAGTCTGGAACAGCGCGACCGCTGCTGTCGCATGTTCGAATCCTGCCTCGGGCATGGATGTGTGTGATGTCCTTAGGTTAGGTAGGTTTAAGTAGTTCTAAGTTCTAGGGGACTGATGACCTCAGATGTTGTCCCATAGTGCTCAGAGCCATTTGAACCATTTTGAAGGATTGCAATGGCCTTGGTAACGGTGTTCCATGGTAAGAATGTCTTGGTGAAACCGTTCACCATGCTCATCCCTTACGGCTCCCAAATTTTCCGGGAAGAAATCAAGGTGAGAATATAAAAAGTGAATTTAAAGCAACATTTTACACCCCATGTTCTTATAGTTGTCCAACAAATCATTCACAATGGTAACATAGTTTTTGTGTATTCTGTTACCCAAAAAGCCGTTCACAATTTCTTTTAAAGAAAACCAAGCAGCTAATTGGGTATCTGTAAGTTTGGTATCAAAGGTTGGATCTTTCAGAAATTTTCTTATTTGTTGTCCAACACAAATACCCTCTTTCAGCTTTGTCTCACTTAATTTGGGAAACTTTTCTTTTAAATGATTGAAGGCCTCACCTTCTTTATCCAAAGCTTTTGCAGATTTCTTGATAAGACCCAACTTGATATGAAGGGGAGGCAAAATGATTTTATCGGGCTCAACCAAATGGGTATTGTTCACATTTACATTCCCAGGAATATATGACTTCCTTATAGGCCATTCCTTGACTGTATAGTGGTTCTTGGTGTCACGGCTGTCCCAAAGGCACGAAAAGCAGCAGTATTTCGTGAATCCAGCCTGTAAACCTTTAAGGAGTGAAACAACTTTTAAATCACAGCAAAGCTGTATGATCCTTAAATTTGATTGCCTCTAGCAGCAAATCCATGGTTTCATAAATTTCTTTCATGTCTACTGCGTAGGCCAAAGGCACCGATAGTAATGCATTGCCATTATGCAGTACCACTACTTTCACGCTGGTCTTACTGGATTCAATAAATAGTCGCTACTCCTATGGATTATGTTGTACACCAGACCATTGACATCTCTACATACACACATTCAATTCTGGATACCGAAATACTGAGCGAAGGAAGCACCTCTTGATCGGAAACAGGGAATTTTTGTCCTTGGAGCTATAAGGTTTCGTCTCGACCCCAAGACTTCAGTTTGCTGTTTCGAAAGTTTTAGATCACGAACCAAATCGTTAAATTCCTTTTGATTAAAAAGCTGTGGTGAAGTGTCATGATATTGACGGCAGTATGTTCAATACTCTCTGATTCACTTGACACGGTGTCTGGTTCCGTGGCTTTAAAGTTACGGACAGAAACAGGAAACCCCTCATCATGGGGCACAGGCAAATGCACTGAAGATACATTAGGATATTTTATTTTATATTTAGTTTTGCTTCAATGTCCCGAAGTATTTGTAAGACAGAAGTAACAGTCTGAATAATGGTCTTTAGGCTCACACCACACCATCGGAACGGTGAATGGCGCCGGCCGAAGTGGCCGTGCGGTTAAAGGCGCTGCAGTCTGGAACCGCGAGACCGCTATGGTCGCAGGTTCGAATCCTGCCTCGGGCATGGGTGTTTGTGATGTCCTTAGGTTAGTTAGGTATAACTAGTTCTAAGTTCTAGGGGACTAATGGCCTCAGCAGTTAAGTCCCATAGTGCTCAGAGCCATTTTGAACAGTGAATGGCATGGCTCGGCGTTTTCCTTTCAACCAATCGGGCAAGGTTGTAGTACAGGTTATGTAGGCAATATGAGGCGCAAAATTTTATCTTGATCACCAGCAGGACAATCAAAATACAATTTATATGCCTTCTTAACCAAATCAGTGATTGGTTTTCTTTGGAGTTTTGGTGTGAATTCCCCCCACACATAATAAAAGGTGTCGGGGTGGTTTGGACAGCAACGAGATTTACTAGTTGCAATTTTTCTTAGTTCTGAACACAAAAAGTTTGAACTATCTTTCACAGGAAATACTCACTGAGGATCTTTCACACCACTGAATTGCCACACCAACCATTTACTGATGATTTGTAGATCATCCAGCTCTCCTCTGCAAATCAAAAACAAACGATTAAACATCAAAACAGAAGAACAGCAAAAAGCGAAATACTGAATACGAAAAACAAAAAAATCCTTTAAAAACTCAGAAATGGTACGTGCTAGAACATTTTGAAAGGTATATGCGGATTCTACACATCAAAATACATAATAGCTGATGTATCACATCCTAGATATAAAATTACTGTTGACTAGAGTAATTTATGGGAATTGCATGAACCGCACGTAGACATCTGGTGCCATGTATCTGTGGAAACGTACCAAAGGACTTGGCGAATCAATGCCGCGCAGAAATTCTGCTAAGTTGCATTCCAAACCTCGGACATTATGCTGTTACAAAAGTCAACATAATTTTTTGGTTCGTCAGTGTAGTTCATGGCTGAGTGGTAACTACACACCACCAGCATTTCACAATGGTTGGAAGAGCATGTTTGCAGATCTGGGTGTAGATATAGAAAGACGCGATATCGTTACGATACTGCACTGATGTCTGGTAAGTTAAGAATTTCCTTAGAGTGGCGTCAACTCTTGCGGCTTTTGTTTTGTAAAATATTCTGAGACTTTCTTATTAATTTAGCAGAAGTCTGATAGCAATACCCTTTGTTATTTATTATGAATAACGTATTTGCTGCAGTTCTTGCTGCGTAGCCCAACGACTGGAATGGTTCCCCAATGGGCAGAAATATTAATGTGACTGCCAGTCTACGTTAAGAAACAAATACAAGCTACAAACTGTAAGTTTTTTCTGTTATTAAACTTAATGTAAAATATACATATCTATCTCTTCGTTTTTCGGATTGCTTCATCTTTTATCTTACTGGTAAACATAACTTCCACTGATGGTGAGGAGCTTCGAAAAAATATCTTTCATTCGAATAAAATTACGAAAAGGATCTCGATATTAAAACCTGTATCATGAAGTACGTTGACGGTAGCAAATAAAACATCGAGAATACGGATTTTGTGCACGTTCAGACTGACGTTAACTGCTATACTTTTATCGTATTGAATTTAAAAACCAAAATGTGATGAATATTCACCTGAATTAACGATTAACCTCTACTAATACACATCTCCGAACGTTGTGCAGCATTATGTAGTGTTTCTCTACTAGCAATTTTTTGATAAGCCATCGACGAGACCGGAATCTTATTCGCCATTTTCTCCGCTCTCCTTCACCGATCGCTGAGTTATGTAACTGTTATAGGATACAGGTTTCACCACCTCTGTGCCATCATCACTGGGTTTCTGTTTATTGAAAACTGTAAAAAATGGACATAATTTTAGGTTGTAACTGATCTAACAAAGTGAGGCTTATAAAAAGTTGTTATTCGTTTTGCTTCTTACGGTGATTTTACATTATATGGTTTTAAAGGACCAACTGTATTGTGTCCTGCAGTGATACCTTGTCATCTGCAAACTAAAGGATGTAAATGTGAATTTATCGATGAGTTAATACATCTCTAGATTTAAAAAACGCGTGAGTTTGGCGTTTAAAATTGTTTTGCATATACATTTGTTACTGCTCACGTTTTGTTGTGACTGATCCTTCTTGTTTTGCGTTCTGAGGATACTGCACACAGATGTTATAGTATTTTGTGTAATTTCGATATTTATAAAAGCTTTTTTTCATCGCAAAACGCGGTGGGCACTATGTTGTTTCGTTTCCTAGCCCCATCGGTGTTCATTTGTTCCCGAGAGAGTTTTGGCCGAATTTGAATTTATTCTACTTTCTCTCTCTGCCTCTCTCTCTCTCTGTTTGTGTGTGTGTGTGTGTGTGTGTGTGTGTGTGTGTGTGTGTGTGTGTAAGCTCTTTTAGCTGTGCTGCCTTTTAACTGTGCTGTAAGTGAAATAATGTGCCTTTGCAGAATGAAGTGTTTTCATTTAAAACCTGTTCGCCTTCTGTATGTGGGAGTTCTTTCTCCTCTACTGTCAGTTTGAGGTACAGGCTGTGTCTAGACTTGAGTATTTTAAAATCTGCTGCTATTGCAGTTGGGCGATCGTTATGGTTATTAGGTTGTCAGGAAATGTGCTATGGTTCAAATGATTCAAATGGGTCTGAGGACTACGGGACTTAACATCTGAGGTCATGAGTCCCCTAGAACTTAGAACTACTTAAACATAACTATCCTAAGGACATCACACACATCCATGTCCGAGGAAGGATCTGAAACTGCGACCGTAGCAGTCGCGCTGTTCCGGATTGAAGGGCCTAAAACCGCTCGGCCGCAGCGGCCGGCATCTGCTACGGTGCTGTTAGTTTTTAGGGCTCTGAGTCCTATGTATACTGATTGACAAGTGTTGCACTTGGGTTCATATATTGCTGATCTGCTGAATTTATCTGTGACTGATTCCTGTATTCTAAGTTTTTTTCTGTGATTTGTTTTCTGTCCTGTATTCTATTTGATGTCCCTGTTGCCAATTCTGTGGACAATTTTTTTATTGTAGGTGAGTATGTGCAATTTTGTTTTGAGTGTGTGCTATTGTACTATTGCATCTTGCATGTGTCATTGTTTGTATGTCGTATGATCTGTGTTGAGTAAGGCATCGCAAACAGCTGAAGGAGCCTACACACACAGACACACAGACACACACACACACACACACACACACACACACACACACACACACACAAAGAAGGAGAGAAAAAGTAAATAAAATTCAAATTCCGTGCCAAACACTCACTCTATGGAAGAAATTAACGTCGGCAGCATTAGGAACCAAAACAACATAGTTATCACCGCATTTTGCGATGCAATATTGTGTTCATCAGAAAAAGGAAGTACACAAAGTACATTAACGTGTGTGTGAAGTGTCCTTAGATAGCAAAAGAAGGATCGGACACAACAAAACATGAGTAGTAACAAATATGTAAGTAAAACATTTTGTCACGACAAAATCACGATTTTTTTTTAAAAATCAAAAGATGTGTTAACTCGCTGATAAATTTACATTTACATCGTTTGCTTTGCAGATGACAAGCTATCAGTGCAGGACACCACACAGTTGGTCCTGGAATACCATGTAATGTAAAATCACGGTAAGAAGCAAAACGAACAAAAATTTTCTTTAGACCTCATTTCGTTAGATCAGTTACAATCTAAAATTATGTTCACTTTTTACAGTTTTTAATAAACAAAAACCCCTGACGATGGTGCAGAGGTGCTGAAACATGTTTGGGTAAAATGAAAAAGTAGTGCGTTGGCAAAAAGGCGGAACCTATATTCTATAATTTAACTGCAAATGTGGAAATAAAGGACAAGAACTGCAAATACAAAACATGTATATTTAACGTAACTGTTTTACGTGGGTTCATTTTCGTAAAGAAGCTGTGTGACTAGCACGTCAAGTGCAGCCAACAACTGCCGCTGGAGACTGCTGCGGTCGCAAATCACGATTAAGAGCACCTTATGTTACGTGAGACGCAGCAGGTAGTTCCAGAGTGTGTAGCAACTGCGACAGATAACACGTCACGCATGCTCTGCGATGAGAAACACGTCCCATGTGAGGACCGCTTTACACGTAACGATCGCTAAGCAGAGGTCAGTAATTGAGCGAGTACGACACAGTAGCGCAAATCTTAAATGCAAACAATGCATTTAAGACGCTGCGAGGGGGAGCAGCGAGTAGCGCTTCGCCGGAGCGCCCCTCCCAGGAACTCACACCCGCCCCTACCCCTTCCCTGGCGGCGCAGCGACAGATCCGGAATGGGGACTGTCGCAGTGAGCAGCGCCGGGCTTCCGCTCCATTGGCTGCGTAAATCGCCGAGTCAATTTCAGACGTATCGAGCAGTCGGGCCCGGATCGCTGCGTTGCGCGGTAACGGCCGGAGACGACTCGGTGCCCGCAGTAAATTGCAATCCTTCCCCCCTGTTTACCTATTCAGCCCAGCCGGAATGAGGCCAGTTCGCCCTGCTCCGCCCTTCCCAGTAAGAAGCTCAGGCGCTTAGCTCAGTAACAGGCTTACGCCCAATTCCCGTTTCTTCGTGCTATTCACCGTACCACTACCAGCTACAGTCGAAAGTAAAACGCGTAGTAGCTCGTTTGTTTTCCGTCCTCCATAGTGGGTAGAAATTACATCGCCTGTCCTAAGAACCTCGATCTGAGATTCCGTGAAGTGAAATGTACATCTGTGTCTATCATCTTAAGTGCATATCCTTTTTTAGGAAGTTCGATTCAGACATTAAACACAAATACACAAGTCGTTAACAACGTACCACAGAGGTGTAGAGGAAGTAGCGAGGAGCAATTTTATACAGGTCATTTGTTATAAATCAAGTTGGGAAATTACCTCAAAATGTAAAAAGAAAGTCAAATCAAACCAAATAAATAATAAAAATTTTAAAAAATGAAGGTATAACACATGGCTGTCGTGCGAGATTTTCAATACTCTCCCGCTTTCTTCGCAGTAACTTAGTCCGAGAGAGACAATGACTATGGCCGTTTTTGTAGGAAATTTAATGCACCGGGTGATCAAAAAGTCAGTATACATTTAAAAACTGAGTAAATCACGGAATAATGTAGACAGAGAGGTACGAATTGACACACATGCTTGAAATGACATGTGGTTTTATTAGAACCAAAAAAATACAAAAGTTCAAAAAATGTCTGACAGATGGCGCTTCATCTGATTAGAATAGCAACGATTAGCATAACAAAGTAAGACAAAGCAAAGATGACGTTCTTTACAGGAAATGCTCAATATGTCCACCATCATTCCTCAACAATAGCTGTAGTCGAGGAATAACGTTGTGAACAGCACTGTAAAGCATGTCCGGAGTTATGGTTAGGCACTGGCGTCGGATGTTGTCTTTCAGCATCCCTAGAGATGTCGGTCGATCACGATATACTTGCGACTTCGGGTAACCCCAAAGCCAATAATCGCACGGACTGAGGTCTGGGGACCTGGGAGGCCAAGCATGACGAAAGTGGCGGCTGAGCACACGATCATCACCAAACGACGCGCGCAAGAGATCTTTCAAGCGCCTAGCAATATGGGATGGTTCTAATAAAACCCCATGTCATTCCAAGCATAAGTGTCAATTTGTACCTCTCTATCTATATTATTCCGTGGTTTATTAAGTTTTCAAATTTATACTGACTTTTTGATCATCCGGTACATCTGTGTCTACCATCTTAGGTGCATACACTTTTTTAGGAAGTTCGATTCCGACATTAAACACAAACACGAAAATTGTTTACAACGTACCACATCTGTGTAGAGGAAGCAGCGACGAACATTTTTATACAGTCCACTAGTGATCATCAAGTTGGGAAACTATCTCAAAATGAAAAAAAAGTCAAACAAATTAAAAATAAAAAATAAAAAATGAAGGTGCGAGATTCTCAATACTCTCCCGCTTTCTTCGCAGTAACTTAGTCCTAGAGAAACAATGAATAGGGCCTTTTTGGTAGGAAATTTAATGTAGTTTAACGCTGTACTGAGATACGTTTCCTCTACAACCCGCGAATTTCGAGTTATTCCGGAAAACGGTGTAAAAGTGATCTACAAATGGACTTACACCCCACACTCATTGCCTCCTCCTTTCCCCAGGTCAGACCTTTTAGTATAATCTCCTTTGCGTTCCCTCCTACCACAATACAAAACTTAGCGACTACACGAATTATTACACATATTTGAACATATTTGGTCTTCATTGACTTGGCTGTTACGCCAATGACTTTGTGGGCTGTTTCGTTAACATTGTTAATCGAAGGTGGCACGTTCATTATAAACATACACTGTTTAAAAGATGCAACAAACCTACAATTTGGAAGACAAAGCACTGAAATTTTGTACCATGCTCTATATGAAATTGACACATTTGCTGTTAACTTCCTTGGATTATATGTAATTACGTTTCTCAGAGAATTTAAAAAAATTATTTAAAAAAGTAATATATGTACCAATTTCTCAGAAACCTTTAAAGAGATTTCTATAAAATTTGATCTGTTTAATCCCTTTGTATACAGTTAGCTCCTCTCGTGAGGTTCTTTGAATATATCGAACGGGAGGGTTTTTATAATGTTTAATTATAATGCTGTAGCTACAATACAAAATTCACGCAAAATTCCTAGCACTTTGCCCTATATCTCAGCGCACACTCATATTTTCACAATTACCTCTTGAGACAACATTTAAAGAATTTGCAGGAATATGTGTACAAAATTTCATAATTCTAGCGTTCATAGAAACCGAGAAAAAGGTAGAAAAAATTTAAAAAAAAGAAAAAAACATAATTTGAAGTTCAACCTAACGCTTTTTCTTATGTCACCTCTTCAGAGACTCCATATTTGTACTCAGTTTCCTCTTTACCTTCCCGCTACGGTTGCAGGTTCGAATCCTGCCTCGGGCATGGATGTATGTGATGTCCTCAGGTTAGGTAGGTTTAAGTAGTTCTAAGTTCTAGGGGACTGATGACCACAGATGTTGAGTCCCATAGTGCTCAGAGCCATTTGAACCATTTTTGACCCTCTTTCCCTTCAAGGCTTCTCTACTGGTTTCTTGTTTTCTAACTTCTTTCCGTTGCCGCGCCTTCCACTGACTTTTTAGCCACAGAGACATGCTATGAATCTATTTCAAATAACATGTCTCTCTAATACCTTTACCCTCCCTACGTTCCCATCATTAAATACAAAAACTGCATCATCAGTTGCAATTCTGACAACTGTAGCAAATGAAAATGTGGTTTTTGGGCGTCGTTTTCATATGAGTGAATTTAGAGACTCATTTAGATTCAGAGTTTTGCCACTAACACACTTTTTTTTAGAAATTCAGGATCGGCAGGAAACTTGTAAGCTGGAATGACAACATCCAGGATATGATCTGGAAGCTTCTCCTTGTGAATGTAGGATTTTTTATTCCTCTGAGTCTGTAGATGACACAGGATAATGTCGCACAGAGATGTACATCTGTTGGCACCATATGCAAATACGTAGTCCATACTCCAGTTTTAAAGTCACATGCACTAGATAGGTTCTCTCTAACAGCCTTCCCGTAATACACTTGAAGAGCGTCTAACATCTCTTTGTGAGTCTGTTGTGTCCACCAATACCCTTTTCGTCACCCAGCTTTCTGACCTTCATGTCACTGACAAGTTTCTCAATCTCGAGTTCATTTTCTTCTGGAATTTTCCAATGGAATCAGGTTTGTCAACTGGAAGTCTTCCATAACGTTTGCTCTCATTCACAGTCATGAATGCACTAGAGTCACCATTCCCAAGATATTTCACGTATGTAACACCAAATTTCTTGACAGATACCTTAAAAATAGTTTGCATAGCAGCTCCATCCATACTACCATTAGCACCAGAATACGTTTTTCTGCAGTTATGAGTTTTACCTCTTCTTCTCTTTCTCCACTAAGTGCACAGCTATGTCTCAACTTGTTTATAACTGGAAGATTAAGTGCTTTAACTGAGGCAATACTTACGGAACTTGACAACTTGATGCTACATGTGAAGATGTATGACCTCTTTTCGTGAATGTACCATCACATGTCACAACAAATTCTGTTCTAATATGACCAGTATCGTTCTCATCTAAGGGATCACTTTCTGCAATAGCTTCTACTGTAGCTATCATACGGTCCTCACAAAATGAGAAATTATATTTTCCACTTCACAGTTTATTTTTGTAAATCTCATACATGGCGCTGGCATATCCATTGTGCCACAAAATAAATTTCCCTCTCCTCTCCCAACTCCAATGCACTTCAAGCCACAGGAAAACCCCATATTACCTTCACATTACCAGTTTTTGAGCTTAGAAGATCTGAATAACTACTAGCATCACAGTCTTTGGATACAATATGCAGATTAGCGGTCAAGCCCTCTTCCTTACTGCCATCAATCAACTGAGTGTCATCACTGCCACTAGTGTTGCAAACACAAGAAAATGTTACTTCTGCGGTTAATAATTCAAGGTGAAGTAATCTGAATCCAGTGTACTGAAATTCATCACAGTAGTATCCATTGTTCACCTCAGCCGAGTTGATATTTTCAGCACATCTCGTTACTTCGGACCTAACCACATTGCTGGTTTACTGCCGTTCCTCAGGTCTCTCATCCACTTACTTTTGGAAACACAGTCTATCCAGTTTTCTATACACCTTTTGTGACAGTGGGATTATTGAATGATGAAAGAATCGAACATTTCAAATGGTTCAAATGGCTCTGAGCACTATGGAACTTAACATCTGAGGTCATCAGTCCCCTAGAACTTAGAACTACTTAAACCTAACTAACCTAAGGACATCACACACATCCATGCCCGAGGCAGGATTCGAACCTGCGACAGTAGCGGTCACGCGGTTCCAGACTGAAGCGCCTAGACCCGCACGGCCACACCGGCCGGCTGAATCGAACATTTGCGTATATCTCCGTCAGCAGAACAAGGTAAAACAAGAATTACTTCATCGTAAACAAAGCAGCTGGTATTTTATTATTTCTAAGATACGGAATAGAGTCACAGATGATCTATAAAACCAATTAGGATATACAACAGCCTTCTAGATGTGTCTCGTGCAAGTTTGCTTGAAAATAATGCACGGAATCGAAGATAGTACTGAAGTGTTGCTTGAAAAAGAATGCGTGGGAGGAAGTCGCGTCACACATTTAAATATTTTTTAGGCACTTGACATGCGATTTCAACGTTGAAAGTTGGCGGACTTATGGTCCGTGAGTTCTACTAATAAAAAAACAGTAAATTGAAAACTGACGTTTTCGGTCAGTTTCATAAATGCCATTTAAACTATCTCGTGAGGATAATGAAAGAAAACAATTTGGTGAACAGTATGCAAAAACTAATTACGTTTACAATTCGATCTAAACCTCATCTCTTTCAGGCACAGTAGTTCCGTAGTAAGAAGGCGGACAAACGAAATGATTTAATTGTTTGTTTTATGCTGTTAAAAAACAGAAATCTGCGAGTTAAAATGTACACAACGTTAATTTTGCTATTTTTATATGCTCGACTAACCGGTGGGGCAACAGTGCAGTCAGTGAAGACCAAGAAAAGTCGAATATGGAAAATAATTCGTGTAGTTGGAAATTTTTGTACAGTGGTAGGAGGAGGAAGTGCCACGAAATGCGTACTACAAATATTGACTTCTGAGACGTGAGTGTGGAGATGAAATTGAAGTACACATTTGCACATCTTCCTTGAAAAACTTGAAAACCCTATCATCTCATGAAAATGGATACCAAAAAAAATCAGACTACATTAAATATCCTACAAAAATGATTTTTTTTTCTAGAACTAATCTTGTGCTGTAAAAGAGCGAGGGAATATTGAAAAGTCTAGCGCGGCGCTCACGCGTTGTAGGTTAGGTGATTTTTGTAGGGAAAGTTGAGATTGTTTCCCTGCGTGACAGGCTGCAAGTATATTACATCAAATTGTTGGTCTCGGCTTCCTCTACATCACTGTGGTATTTTGTCAACAACCATCATTTACACGTTGTTTAGTCGCCACTGTATGGAACTGCAAAGTTACCTAAACTGTTCTACTTGAAAAGACTCATTAAATAATTACAACAAAATCAGCCACTGAAAAAGGTTACTGATGTTGTTTAACAGTTAGACGTCACATACTGAAATGTTGCTGTGTAAGTTTCAGAGAACAATTAAAAAAGGTACGTAAAACATTGCTATAAATTTTTTACTAATGATACTAATTCCATTCAAATTTGTGTTCGCAGATCATGTCTTTACTGTACGGTCTAAATTATTTTTATGAGATTCGTTTCACATTTAATTGCATTTCTGGATAGCATGGACAGTAAATTAGAATATTTCGTGCTAAGTGCGGTGATTATTCTAAGTGTTATGTTAAATTATGTAATGATACATTCTCCGTAAACACAAAATGTGGACAACGAAATTAATATTTTTACCGCTACAGTAACCCCGAGTAATAAGCATAGATTACAGTCATTCATTTACTATTTTTATTAATCAGTGTAAAACTTAAAAACTGGCTTCTTGTTATGTGTTTTACGTCCATGAATCGAGGTTGTGGACAAGCGTAGTCCATCCTATATAAATCAGAACAGCCTGTTGACCTGTCCGTCATATGAACGCGCGGTGCGAGGTTACAATCGCAAGAGGGCCGACTTCGGTCGACTGCGTAATCATGGATTCTTTTCCTCTTTCCTGGTCGTATTCCGCACCTACACGGGGTCGACATATAAATCTGGATTTGGTAATGTCAGTGGTAGAAGGCTCCTTCCACCCCAGGACGGAATCTGTGCACTCCATCTGTGTGGGTGAAGAGTTAACACATGCGAAAGTATGAGAATGTTTTCGAAGTGTCTGAGAATCGTGTAACTGATGCAGGATGTATGCACTAGTCTGCTAATGCTTAATCAGATATTGGAAACAGCTTGAAAACCACTAGTTTTACTCATGACTGCGACGGCGGAGATAGCCATTGAAAGCTCGAGAAATTTATTCGAACTGACGCGGCTTGAAAACCGAGTAGATGTTATTCAGCCCGAGAACCATATCGGAGGTGTGGTCGGCACAATAGCTCTTGTCGTTAATTCGCTATACAGATTCATTCTATTCAGAACTTTCTCTCCTCCCCGAATCACGGAATCGGCGTGCTAACGCGCGCAGCTATAGCAAAATCCAATGGTTGTACTAAAACGAAACAGAGGTGTCGCAGTTTCTTCTGTGATGCCGCAGAAATTGGTCCAGGTGGCATTTAGTATAAGTGTCAAGCCTTTTTACCCGAGACTGCGCTACTTCGTGGATAATCTTAATGAATCTTCTCGCTGAATTTCCACCTATCTTTTTTTTTTTTTTTTTTTTTTAGAATCTCTCGCAAATATTTTCACTCCAAGCACTTCTTGTAGCAACCAGGCTGCCTGTCATTACGAGTATAGCTAGTTTATTCCAAATTAGTCCCAGGATGACATAAAGTTGCGTTTGCTATCAAACTTGGTAACTTGGTAAAACAATAACAGTTGAATGTTTTTAAAAGATTCCTCTCGAAAATAAATAAAACTCGTGAGCATGGTAAGGCCGACTATCATATAGTAGATGGTAGCAAGCCCCGAGTACATTCCATCGCTCACTGACGAGAATACTGCGCTGCCGAAATCACTTGCATACATCGTAAAACTTCGTAGCTCTGGTTCATCTTTGGTAATTTAGCAATATTTCTTTGTCTATTGAATTAAGTGGTTTACTGCCAAGAGACGTTATGGTATCAAAGCCCTCATAACTCGCAGGCTCCTCCTAGTATTTGCTGCCCGCATCTCGTGGTCGTGCGGTAGCGTTCTCGCTTCCCACGCCCGGGTTCCCGGGTTCGATTCCCGGCGGGGTCAGGGATTTTCTCTGCCTCGTGATGGCTGGGTGTTGTGTGCTGTCCTTAGGTTAGTTAGGTCTAAGTAGTTCTAAGTTCTAGGTGACTGATGACCATAGATGTTTAGTCCCATAGTGCTCAGAGCCATTTGAACCTAGTATTTGCCACGTCAAAAGTGGACTTTAGGCATTCGAATGTGGACAATGAATGAGTACCAAAAGACTATAACAAAATTGCTGTCAGGTATCAACTTATCACTATCAACCGTTTTTCTTCGGCTTACGGAGATTCTTTACAATAAAAAGCGTAGTATCCCTTCCATGAGAAAAGTAACTGCTACAATTTTAGGACCCAATTTCATTGTAAGTCCGTTGATGCGGGAACGCACGAAACAAATAATTTTTGGTAAATTTTGCGAGCATATATTTCGGATTATATGCCTTATTAGCTCCTTAATATTATTCAATATTACAGTTGCTGTATAAGTATAAAACCAGAAATACTCTTCATCGTTTATTCTAAGGTTCCAAGTCAGAAGCAGTTCAGTGACTTTCTCACCTAAATAAGACTAGCTACATGTTTTGGATCAAGACGCACAGTGGAACTATGGAAAATGAAGAAACAGATACCCTGCCCAAGGAATCTGTGTACACTAATTCAGTAAAATATGATTAAGTGCCACCTTGTGATCTTCTGCATGTGATAAGAACTAGAATCAGGGACCGACGGAACGAAAACCTCCATCGGTCTTACGAAATTAAGCAGCACATAGTCTCCCATGACGAGTTTGGTACAAAAATTGCAAATACAGCGGAAATTTTATAGTGGCACAGCCTCGAAACGATCATGGGCGATTCAGGCAACATATCTATAGTTTCAACATGATCACATCGTCTTCATTCGAATGTGGCAGAGCGGAAAATGTTAATGGCATTTTCTTCTGCTGCGACACAAAGTATCAAGAAGCTAAAAACTAATTGAGCGCCTGATGTCCTCTGATTTTAGTATTAGTGTTAATGATACTTTTAGTGCTGGTAACGCATAGTTGGCGATTACTATTGTAATGACAGGTACTGCTGAGTCTGGTGCTGCTGGGTTGTAGAATTTTGATTCTCGTAATGTAATCGCTTATCACACTTTCCATATTACTAATTTACTTGATAATATTGGTTTTCATATTATTACTTTAATAACAAACTTTCAGACTCTTTTTGCGATTAAAGACTGAAAAATATATAAACTATAAGGGGCGATCAAAATGTTTCCCTTGGGAGCGTCACTGCAGCGTATATGCTACCCAGCGCGACTCCGATGTACCAACAAGAAGCCAATGGGGTAGTGCGGCATTCGAACGGATACCTTTTGATCGACCCGCACACTACATGACATAATAGCAGAAGGAGGGATAAGAATGTAGGAAAAGCAATTTATTCGAGTGTTTTAAAAATTTGCGTTATGATATGGTAAATGAACAGGTATGATCTGTGGCAATTTACCCACATTTCATATTGCTGAACGTATTTTAAATTATTTACATCATAGGTTGAATGACTGAAATGGATTTTTTTTTATTTCTTATGTATTGGTTTTTTAAAATTTCAGGATCACACATTTAAAAGTTAAAAAATCATTCTGAATCTAGCTATATGTCTGATGTCCAGAAACCTATTAATAATTTTTTTTTTTAAATGTGGTAGGAAACAAGGGTTTGGCCAACACTTCGGCGACCCAAATAGGAACAAAAGATCGTTCAGCGTGAAAATGACGGAATCACTCAAACCAACATGTGATGAAGATTATTTCTCGTCTGATCGAGAATTACGGCCGTCGGGTTGTAAGTATTTGCAAACGCCACTCGATTGCGCTGTTGAGTTGTGACATTACAATTATTTGAAATGTTCTCATACGTTATAGTTAAAATAATGGCAGCTCAGAATATGGCCGATTTCTTGGTTGGCAGTGAGCGTTTAAAAAAACAGTTTTGTGAAAAAAATGTAAAATCCAAATCAAAATTTTGTTAAAACAAAATTTTATAGTTTTCGTAAAGGTCCACAAGCAATAATGGGACAAAGCACTTCGCTCGTATAATCAGTCACCTTCAGAAAAGAGTGTTTACAGATGAAGAGTGGACAATGGATAGGTTCTAAGTGCCAAACCTCACTCTTACCGGGAGAATGAAAAAACAGTGTATTTCTCGTTGTACAGAACTGATTTGTATTCCAAAAATTGTGTAAGTATTTTCATACCCCATAATTATGCTGCCCACTGCGTCATCGCAAAAAAATATTGAGACAAAGTAGAAAATAAATATTTATAATAAGAACGTTCGAAGTGCCGTACGAGGAAACTGATTGGTTCTAGATGCATATGAGAATGTTTTTACACGCTAATTCTTGCAAAGAAAAAAACAGTTATCAACCACTGTTAATAATACTATTTATTTACACAAGTAGCGCCGTTACCGTTTGCGAACCAAGAGATGTATCTTAGGAGGACTGTTCACGATCATTATACATTTGTAGTAATTTACATTAATTGTTGGCTACATTTTCAAAAAGCAGTATAAACAAGAACAATAATCCTGGTCAATTCTTATTAAAACGAACCTGACGCTACTGACTGTGTACCACATGTATTGTAAAAACTAATGTAAAGTAAACGTGGATAGCCGTCTGAAGATGATCCTTTCAGTCCGAAACCAGTCAGACGCTGTTTGTGTAAATAAATAGCAGTATCAATAGTGGCTGATTGCTGTTTTCTTCTTTGCAACAATCAACTTATGTTTTGTACACAGGAAAGCTCTGAAAAATGTCAGTCATCGACAAAATATCAGGAAAAAAGTTTTCCTTCCAGTTACCATTAATGCTGAAGTACTATGTTTTATTTGTGATAACGCAAGTATAGAAATACAGCATTACGTTTTTAACTATTAAAACGGTAATCAACAAAAAACCTTTACTCATGTTTCTACACTTTAGAACTCCAGAGGAAGGCACAACTTGGTACAAGGAACATGGTTGAAAGAGTTTCCCCATGGCTTAGCACCTGAATCAGGTCTAGAAATATGCAATAGGGTAGCGTGAAGACAAGAGCACTGAATACGCGTTCTTTTGTTCAAAAAAAAAAAAAAAAGACACATAGAATGTTTTCCATTTCCGCTCTCCGGTTGGTTGGAGAAACTTATCATGATCGCGCTTCCGTCAAGGACGAATAGCGTGAAGCTCGACAAGACTCGGTTTCGAATCACAATAATAGCGATGCTGCACGCATCTTTGTTAAAGATAATCGTCTAGGGTGCAGTACATTCGGTCTTGTAACAATGTAGGCAAGGTTATGCAATGTCGACCCGTTTGAGATTGAAGGGTATTTCGGGGATTAAGGCGTTACAGAATAACGCTGATTTGGTTCTGTCCCCCCTCCTCCCCTACCATCACACTCTATCGTTATAGCTCTTTCTCCCCTCAGTATTCTGTTTTTGCTAGAAAGTCAGACGAGTACCAGTTGTTCCAGGAGTATGGTGCAACTTTCACAACTATCCAGAAGGATATAGCCACCTTCAGTCCTGAAATTCGAAAATAGTACTTGGAAACACGAGAGTGACAGTGGAAGTGTGAGTGAGACCCGGAAGCATCCAAGATACCCCAGTAGTTAAGGCGACTTCTCGTGTAAAGCGGCGTACCTAACAAAAATTTTTATTAGTCAGGGCATATTCATTAAAGTGCGAATTCAGCAATTCTGAACGTTTATCGCTGATATCATTTCATGTCCTCACATTTTCGTTGGTTTCATACAATCACCCATAGATTTCGTGTCAGCAAATTTAATTCAGTTCGTATATACAGAGCGTATTACAGTTGGTAGTGGAAACTGTCAAGGGTGAACACGTTAATAAAATCAAAAACTTTCGAGCAAACATGGGTCCACAAATGAGCCCCTTGCTAGAAAACTAAGTATGTGTGGTTACGAACTGCCTTCGAATTCAGTACGAAATATCATCCTTCTTAGTAGAAATGTATTTAAAATGTAAACTTTTCCGTTAAGACCCTATCTAACGATGCTCAAGGATCTCTTACGCTCGACCTTAACAAGAAATGCAGTACTACTTCAGCACTTCTGTTTCACAAGTTGCGACGTGCTCACGGGTGAAGACAGTGAGTTCTCAAGGAATTACAGAATTTCTTTCTATAATTCCACTCAACGACCATAAACAATCGTCAGACTATCTATTTCCCTCTTTAATGGCCACCTTCAGAACTGCTGGGGAACGGAAACCAGTTACAACTACTTCATAATATACTTCTTGTACACTGCTGCTTGTGCTCGTTAAAGGGGCTGTTTCACGTGTCGTCGTCGCATTCCGATGCAATACGGCAGTTGTCTTTTCAGTGAGCTACTACCTCTTTCAAACACATTCGGATCATCTCGTATCCACATATACATCTACATGATTACTCTGCAATTCACATTTAAGTTCTTGGCGGAGGGTTCATCGAACCACAATCATACTACACTCCTGGAAATGGAAAAAAGAACACATTGACACCGGTGTGTCAGACCCACCATACTTGCTCCGGACACTGCGAGAGGGCTGTACAAGCAATGATCACACGCACGGCACAGCGGACACACCAGGAACCGCGGTGTTGGCCGTCGAATGGCGCTAGCTGCGCAGCATTTGTGCACCGCCGCCGTCAGTGCCAGCCAGTTTGCCGTGGCATACGGAGCTCCACCGCAGTCTTTAACACTGGTAGCATGCCGCGACAGCGTGGACGTGAACCGTATGTGCAGTTGACGGACTTTGAGCCAGGGCGTATAGTGGGCATGCGGGAGGCCGGGTGGACGTACCGCCGAATTGCTCAAAACGTGGGGCGTGAGGTCTCCACAGTACATCGATGTTGTCGCCAGTGGTCGGCGGAAGGTGCACGTGCCCGTCGACCTGGGACCGGACCGCAGCGACGCACGGATGCACGCCAAGACCGTAGGATCCTACGCAGTGCCGTAGGGGACCGCACCGCCACTTCCCAGCAAATTAGGGACACTGTTGCTCCTGGGGTATCGACGAGGACCATTCGCAACCGTCTCCATGAAGCTGGGCTACGGTCCCGCACACCGTTAGGCCGTCTTCCGCTCACGCCCCAACATCGTGCAGCCCGCCTCCAGTGGTGTCGCGACAGGCGTGAATGGAGGGACGAATGGAGACGTGTCGTCTTCAGCGATGAGAATCGCTTCTGCCTTGGTGCCAATGATGGTCGTATGCGTGTTTGGCGCCGTGCAAGTGAGCGCCACAATCAGGACTGCATACGACCGAGACACACAGGGCCAACGCCCGGCATCATGGTGTGGGGAGCGATCTCCTACACTGGCCGTACACCACTGGTGATCGTCGAGGGGACACTGAATAGTGCACGGTACATCCAAACCGTCATCGAACCCATCGTTCTACCATTCCTAGACCGGCAAGGGAACTTGCTGTTCCAACAGGACAATGCACGTCCGCATGTATCCCGTGCCACCCAACGTGCTCTAGAAGGTGTAAGTCAACTACCCTGGCCAGCAAGATCTCCGGATCTGTCCCCCATTGAGCATATTTGGGACTGGATGAAGAGTCGTCTCACGCGGTCTGCACGTCCAGCACGAACGCTGGTCCAACTGAGGCGCCAGGTGGAAATGGCATGGCAAGCCGTTCCACAGGACTACATCCAGCATCTCTACGATCGTCTCCATGGGAGAATAGCAGCCTGCATTGCTGCGAAAGGTGGATATACACTGTACTAGTGCCGACATTGTGCATGCTCTGTTGCCTGTGTCTATGTGCCTGTGGTTCTGTCAGTGTGATCATGTGATGTATCTGACCCCAGGAATGTGTCAATAAAGTTTCCCCTTCCTGGGACAATGAATTCACGGTGTTCTTATTTCAATTTCCAGGAGTGTATCTCTCTACCATTCCACTCCCGAACAGCGCGCGGGAAAAACGAACACCTAAACCTTTCTGTTCGAGCTCTGATTTCTCTTATTTTATTTTGATGATCATTCCTACCTATGTAGGTTGGGCTCAACAAAATATTTTCGCATTCGGAAGAGAAAGTTGGTGACTGAAATTTCGTAAATAGATCTCGCCGCGACGAAAAGCGTCTTTGCTTTAATGACTTCCATCCTAACTCGCGTATCATATCTGCCACACTCTCTCCCCTATTACGTGATAATACAAAACGAGCTGCCCTTTTTTGCACCTATTCGATGTCCTGCGTCAATCCCACCTGGTAAGGATCCCACACCGCGCAGCAATATTCTAACAGAGGACGAACGAGTGTAGTGTAAGCTGTCTCTTTAGTGGACTTGTTGCATCTTCTAAGTGTCCTGCCAATCAAACGCAACCTTTGGCTCGCCTTCCCCACAATATTATCTATGTGGTCTTTCCAACTGAAGTTGTTCGTAATTTTAGCACCCAGGTACTTAGTTGAATTGACAGCCTTGAGAATTGCACTATTTATCGAGTAATCGAATTCCAACGGATTTCTTTTGGAACTGGTCTGTACAAATCGCTGCTCCAATTCTTCAAGTGTATCAACGGGAGTATTGTACTCTTCACTTCTGAGTTTAACCCAGACGGAAAATTTCATAGAATTGAGGTCAGCTGCTGACCATGGCGACCAACGCACAGGACCTGTTTGACATATTCCTCTTGCACTACATTGGCGCATTAGACGTCGATCAATTGCAGGAAACAAGTTAAAATATTTCATTAGGCGTACTCAAATTGTTTCAGCGCTGTTGACTATTACGCAGAATTCAGTAAAGTCATGGATTATCTCAGGCACAGTCTTGCTCCTTCCCCGCTTGTATTAGACGAGGTTTGGCTTCAAGATGCTTCCAAGGGATTTATGCATACCCTCAGCAGTATTGCTGTGAATTATGGTCGGTGACGACAGAAAGTAATACAATAACAACTAACGTTCAGTCTATATCAAACGTCGTGGAATTTTAAGGCTAATATTTGAGAAGAATAACAGTACTTACACCTTTCTCCTAAGATCAGTAGCCAATGACGTCATACATTCCGCTTTGCATTTTGTCTGAAAAGTTTACAATCCCTGATAGTCCTCATGTCGATTACTCCAGATTCCAAACAGCCCACGAGCGCACTAATACCACGCTCTACTACCTGTTGCTCCAGCTTCTGTTACCTAGACAGACTACTATAGTCAGAGCTTAACACTACAGTTATACAGTACAGGACGCAATACCGCTTGCAGCCACGACTGGATTACCTTCAGACTCTTGAAAGAATGGTCTATTTCCTTCCCAGCCAACCTCCACACATGTTTCTATTCTCAACCACCCAGTTCTAAAAACATGGTTTTCCTCAAATCCAACATACCTTCCAGTAACTCCTCCTCCTACTAACCATCAGCCTCACTTCAGCATTTAGTTGATGACTCAGCACTTTCATAAACACCTAAACAATCTCTTACCACTTTCTGTCAGCCAATGTGGCTGTTTCATTATTAAGAGTATAATGAATCAGCATCGGACCTTGCACACCCCAGAACACTTTCTTAATTGAAATCCTGCAGAAGATAGCCTTTCGAACATTTCTGTTATGGGCGAAAATGGATGCTTTCACACCGTGCTCTGCCACGTACTTTATGGCTTGTAGTGATGGATTCACTACCAATCAACGGTTGCTAATCGACTGAGAAATTCTTCTTTCTCATCAAAACGCATTGAATGTAATTTTGAACTTTCCAAACTTGCGGTCGGCTAGAAATCAATGGTCGATTGCAAATCCTGAGTCGCATCCAATGTTCAACTCAGGTGTAATATCACCAGTTCTTAAACACTGCCATGTTTTCGCCTTGAACTTCTGATAAAATGTTGTACCACCATAGCGAGACCTTCAGAGGTGGTTCTCCAGATTCCTGTACACACCGTTTACTCTAATACCCACTAACACGTCCTCTTGCATTGATGCATGCCTGTATTCGTCGTGGCATACTATTCACAAGTTCATCAAGACACTGTTGGTCCAGGCTGTCGCACTCCTCAACGGCGATTCGGCTTAGGACCCTCAGAGTGGTTGGTGAGTCACGTCAACAGCCCTTTTCAATCTGTTCCATTCATGTTCGATAGGGTTTATGTCTGGAGGACATGTTGGTCACTCTAGTCGAGCGATGCCGTTATCCTGAAGGAAATCATTCACAAGACGTGCACGATGGGAGCACGAATTGTAGCCCATAAAGACGAGTGTCTTGCCCCTATGCTGCCGATATGGTTGCACTATCGGTCGGAGAATGGCATTTACGTATCGTACAGCCGTTACGGCGCCATCCATGACCATCAGCGGCGTACGTCGGTCTCACATAATGCCACCCTCAAAACAGCAAGGAACCTCCTCCTTGCTGCACACGCTGGACGGTGTGTCTAAGGCGTTCAGCTTGACCGGGGTACCTCCAAACACGTCTCCGACGATTGTCTGATTCAAGGCATATGCGACACTCATCGGTGAAGAGAACGTGATGCCAACCCTGAGCGGTCCGTTGGGCATGTTCTTGGACCCATCTGTACCGCGCTGCATGGTGTCATGGTTGCAAAGATGGATGTTTCCATGGACGTCGGGAGTGAAGTTGCGCATCATGCAGCCTATTGCGCACAGTTTGCGTCGTAACACGACGTCCTGTGGCTGCACGAAAAGCATTATTCAATATGGTGGTGTTGCTGTCAGCGTTCCTCCGAGCCGTAATCCGTAGGTAGCTGTCATCAACTGCAGTAGTAGCCCTTGGGTGGCCGGAACGAGGCATGTCATCGACAGTTCCTGTCTCTCTGTATCTCCTTCATGTCTGAACAACATCGCTTGGTTCAATGCGGGACGCCTGGACATTTCTCTTGTTGAGAGTCCTTCCTGGGACAAAGTAACAATGCGGACGCTATCGAGTCGCGGTATTGGCCGTCTAGGCGTGGTTGAACTACAGACAACACGAGCCGTGTACCTCCTTCCTGGTGGAATGACTGGAACCGATCGGCTATCGGACCCCCTACGTCTAATAGGCGCTGCTCATGCAAGGTTGTTTATATATTTGACGGGCTTGAACAGTCAAAGAGACTGTGTCTGTGATACAAAATCCACACTCAACGTGTATCTTCAGGAGTTCTGGGAACCGGGGTGAAGCAAAACCTTTTTGATGTGTGTATATGTAAAGTGTCAATCTACAAAAACTTTCGTAGATAAACCGCTCATTATACTGTAGATATAACATCAATGAGCGTTACACCTAGCACAGTATTTTTCATAGATTTTCGATGCACTTTTTTTTTACTGTATGGTTTCAGTGTCTAAATCATGGTTTTACCGTGCGACATTAATTATTTCATATTTTGCCTTACATGATGCTGTGAATATTTTTATGAACCCGGCTATGGTCAGAGTACCGATTCTAGTTGTATAAATAATTATATCAGCACCTCAGTGTGGTAACATGACACTTTTCAAATATTTACGAGCTGTGGTTCATTGCCTCTTGAAAGTATATCATCGATTCTGGCACGGCAGTAATGACGAATCATTCAGTCAGCTGTCTTTATGTTCTTGTCTGATTCCGATGTGGATGGTCTATTCAAACACTCTTAACCGCAAACAGATACGTTTCCACTCCACTTTTAAAGCTATTTACCCACTGGTAAATCAGTCGGTAACTGAAACAGCTATGACAATACTATAGCTAATTCAACAATTTCTACAGTCCTCAAATCACTACGCATCAAGATATGTACTGATCCAACAGAGTGAACACTCAACAACAACTGTGAGGTTGCAACATTTCGTATACTTTCCACCTTGCATCGTCAATAGAAGTTATGTTACAAATATTTAATAAAATTGGAGTTGTATTTCAGTGAGTGATTATATAAGTTACGTATAAGGATATAACACACATCTCCAGCTACCTTATTATATTTGTCCATTCCGTAGAGGAAGATGATGCGTATCAACTTTTTGGAGGCGGTGTTCGATTCCACCATTAGAGAGAACCGCACGGAAATGGTCTATAGTCGCCAATGCACCATACTACTGCAGTAAAATTATATAATTTAGACTAATTACAAGGAATTAAGTTCTTAAGTGTGGAAAGATTAAGCGTCGCATACCAAAACGTTATTGTGTGAGTGTTGGAAAAAGTTAACAAACCAGATACGTAAAACCATTTAATAGTTTTATTAAAATGATATTAATCTCTGTAAAGTTGTGTTCTCAAACCCATCTTTATTTTACAGTGCAAATTATGTTTATAGGATATGCTCCACGATTAATAGACTTTCCTGGAATGCTCTAATCGTTAGTTATAAAAGCATTATCTCATTAGATACAGGTAGTTATTGTTAAGTCATGGCTGCCATCTTATGAAAGGAAAAAAAAGCTTTTGCTTGTCGACTTGCCCGAGTAGATAGATGAAATGGTCTGTTTGATTAGTAATTTCAGGTGTCCACGACTCTAAGTTCGGTTCTGGAAAAGGTTAAGCCTTTTGATGGTCAGTAACCAGTCTTACAATTTCTCTGACACTAACTTATCAAGTCCACATGTTTATAGTGCTGCTAAACTGCAAGTTAATAGATCGTTAAAATGGCTCCAGGAATAAGATGAATGAGGAGTTATAGAGGCATTTGTGTGTTTCGTAGACCTTATAGACGACCGAAATGTGGGCAAGGGAGAGAACGAATGGCTGCCCTACCCGACACAAGCAGAAGACGTTTCGTTTTAGCGCCGCATAATAAACGCATTAAGAAACTGCTGAGTCAGTAGCACACAGTCGCTCGGAAGAAAGAAAATCCCACGAAGTGCTGAAAATCTCTGGCGTCGCACACTCAGTTGAAAGAGGTGTAATCGACAGGCTAGCAAACCCGTGAGGTTACTACCACATATCTAGGCGAGAACTACAAACTCCGACACCCATACCTTTAGATGTCAGACAGTCAGATCGGTACCAAAGGTTGTATGTCGATAGAGTATCAAGCAAACCAACGATATAGTTCGTGCTATGCGCTGTCGTCCGGCAGAACATGCGTGACTATAATTGAAAGTAACACCAGAATTACGGAGCACAGGAAATGCGTATCTGTTATTAATTTTCCGTAGATGTCGTGTGGCTGAGCTAGTAGAGCGTGAGGCCGTCGTACCAAAGATTCCGCTTTCAAACTCTACTGATGACAATTTTTTTTAACTGTTTACGTGTGAAACTGTTATAAGTAATTTGCTTCACCACTTCTTCGTATGCCTTCGTATGCAACCATTATGGTGAAGCCTTTGTTCCTGAATGAATGACACTGCATTTGTGTGTGTGTGTGTGTGTGTGTGTGTGTGTGTGTGTGTGTGTGTGTGTGGAGGGGGGAAGGGGGGGAGAGATGGAGGTTGTACTTGCATTGATTTTTGAATGTAGTGCACCATTACTTCCGCACATATGATGCAATTGTTTCGTTATTTTTCTATTCTGACTGCGTATTCTGTAGAAATACAAATGAACCCTATAGGTTCAATATTTTCAAGGGAACGAAGCAAAAGCAGATTTCCAAGAGAATGTTGCTGTAAACTCTAAGCAGCCCTTTTACATGTCATAAACAATGTTGTCCCATGCAACAATTTCATTCATAATACAGCAAAACAAAAATGTTGTCATTGAGGTTTGAGCCCAAGCCCGCTGGCACGACGAACCAAGGCTCAACCAGTTTCCCCACAGTAGCTACTCTCAGCAACGTCTATCAATTATGCTTTTCCTGTCCTTCGTATTTCTGGTGTTACTTTTAATTAACATGTACGACCGTTCTGCTAGACTACTGCACATAGTATGAACTGAATTGGAACTTTGGTTGATACTCTACCGACATACAACGTTTGGTATCGTTCTGAGCGTTTGACATCTGGAGGTTTCGGTGTCAGTAAGCACTAGGAATTCATTACTGAAGGACATCATATGTTCCACTATACTGCATTGCACAAACATTGCGACCTAGCTTTTTATGAGGAGAAATATATAGTTTTTGGCCCTCTGAAATATATGTATATTTAATGGATCACAACTTGTATAGACCGAGCGTGGTGACGCAGTGGTTAGCACACTGGACTCGCATTCGGGAGGACGACGGTTCAGTCCCGCGTCCGGCCATCCCGATTTAGGTTTTCCGTGATGTCCCTAAATCGCCTCGGGCAAATGCCGGGATCGTTCCTTCGAAAGGGCACGGCCGACTTCCTTCCCCATCCTTCCCTATCCGAAGAGACCGATGACCTCGTAGTTTGGTCTCCTCGTTCCAAATAAACTCATCTCAACAACTTATATAATAGGTGTGATACAAATATACTATAAACAGGTATAATATAAACAAATATAATATCTTCAGAAATTAAGTATATGGCAAACATTTATTAGTAGGTTGCTCGTCACGACTCTGTCATTCGGTCACGAAACGGATTAACTATAAAATGCTTTATTCCCTACTTTTGTTTGTGGCGTTCTTACTATGTCAGTCGGGTACAACGAAGCACCCGGAAAAAATGGGAGCACGAAAGGTCAAAGCACTGTCTGATTGTCTTCAAGGTATGTTTCCTTTGATTCATTGGGAAAAAATAGCCCAGAATTATGGAAATCTGTACGTTTGTTATTCGCTAACTATATCTTGTGTGTGTTTAGAATTTCGGAGTGCTCAACGGTGAGGTTATCAGCGCCCTCGCAAACAGTTTCATATGGATAAAAGAGCTAAAAGTGTTGTCACACAGTGAGAAATAAACCTACACAATGACACTCACTCACTCATTCGCTCCCATGCCACTCGCGTTGATCAACAAAAAAATGGCTCTGAGCACTATGGGACTTAATTTCAGAGGTCATCAGTCCCCTAGAACTTAGAACTACTTAAACTTAACCAACCTAAGGACATCACACACACCCATGCCCGAGGCAGGATTCGAACCTGCGACCGTAGCGGCCGCGCGGTTCCAGACTGTAGCGCCTAGAACCGCTTGGCCACACCGGCCGGCGTTGATCAACACAATCACCCCATCTCACAAGCCGTAAGACAATTGAGAAGGGGTCAAACGTTCTTTGCCTGGGATTAAAACACAAAGAAAACGACAGAATAGCTAAAATAACGTCTCAGGGAAATGTGACTGGCTGACCGTCCACAAAAAAAAAAAAATAAAATAAAATAAAGAGCCAGTCTGTAAAGTACCTTAAACGTGCTAAAACTGAAAGTAAAACAAGAAATGGGAGGACAGAGCTAAAATAGCAGCAAAGGGAAATGTCACTGCCTGACCACTTACAAAAAACATGAGGAACCAGCTGCCCCGTTGACACATTAAGAACATGTCCATAAAATTGTAGGAAACAAGTTGGACACATCACAAAATATTAAAACTCTAACAACATTCGTTTGAAAGTCACGTAAAGTGAAGCGTAGATCTGTCAGAAAGTCTGCCTCTGCTGTACTGTTCGTGACGACGCAAACATCAATACATGTGTGCAGTTCATCGAAGTAGCTGACGCAAACTGTGTGGCAAGGGGTGACAGCAGTCTGCTTTCAAAACCTGATTTGGTTGCCTGTCTGCAGGCGCGAACTAATTTGATGTGACAGTATGGATGTGATGGTTTACCTGTAAAGACGAGATAGGCTGGCTTGGTGCGGGTTGGGTTCCCTGTCGAAGATAGAGGATGTTGCAGGTGCGGGTCGTGGTAATGCTACTGTTAGTTCTTACTAAGTCATACAGGTCAGACACTCTTCTAATTGTGTTCCATTCTCTGGCGGGGTCTGGAGCTCCCTCGCAATATTCCGGAATCGTAGTTGCAGACGGCGACGTATGACGGGTGGAGCGATTTGCGCTAATAAATGTCAACTCAACCCTTTCCGGACAACGATCTCTGATCTCAAAGTGACACATTTTTCCTTTTATGTCATGCCTGAAAGTTTGTAACGTAATCACGGAATCACACCGTATATTAGTCAAGCTTTGTTTTCGTTAAATATATGTGGGCATCTGAACTACTGTAAAGGGATTTATTTGCAAAACTACGTTTAAATAAGTATAATAAAATGCGGAGAAAGTAAAAAGTGTTCTGCTTCTTAGTAGGGGAGAGGCTTGTACCTTGGAACACTTTAGAGTCTTTCGTCTTTCGCCAAATTTATAATAGAAGTTAAACACATTCCATTTTGAAATGATCGTATTCACTTTGTGTGTGTTTCAGTGTTCTTCTGAAATTACAAAATTAATCCCACAAAAGGCTTTTCCAAATGTGAAAAACTGTCGTAGGTACAACATGGTTTTGTCCACATAAAATAGTGTATTCATATGTAAAAGCATTTCAATCGAGAAATTCTAGTCAATAAAATATTTTATAGCCTTTGTATCACATTGTTTCTCTACTACACACATATATCTATGTGAAACCAAGGTAAGAAGATGTATAATCAAAAACTAATTACAACTGAAAAACATTTTGAAGTAGAAACTATTGTCAACTAACACGAAATTAAGAATGTCAGAAAAACACAAAATTTGTTGTACCTCCTGTGGATCTCAGTGTAAATTTTTCTCATACGCTGCGCTATGTTTTGTAGATGCTTGGAAATGTCTTAAGGCTGAAACTGCAATCACAAAATAAAATTCTAACAGCTGAAAGCAAGACGAAAATTTTATAATTTATATGTGTAGCAATTGTTATTCTTTTGTTAACTACCTTTCACGGTCACTGTCCATTATATTTATTTAATTTTAGTTAATGTTTAAGTCGGAATATCTGCTGCTAGACAGTTGTTTACTGAGACATAGGAAACAACGTCTGATGGCAAAAATTAATCGCTGCAATTTTTTCTTGGCTCACCTTGAATGCTCCCGCTGTAGCTGACAGTCGCTGGTGTCTTTATGAGTCAGATGTTTGGGAGTCCACGGGAAGAATAAAATAATGTGGCAGGGTGGTAACTTGTCAATGAATGAATCATTTTACAAACAGGCCAAAAATAATTCGCTCCCCTGCCGCACACCGTACCGTCGTAGTACTCTCACTGCACAGAAACATGTTTTCAATTCTTCTTAAAACCGTATGGGACTAGGATGTGCTGAGGTTGAAATACCGATCCCCTGCCAAATTGCATGGTATTAAAATCTTGCCTCTTGTATCTTTTTTTCCATGTAATCTTTCCTTTTAACGAATCCTCATCTTCATCGACAATATTGAAGTTGCATTTCGTCTCGAAACTTCTGTTACTACAACAGTGGTGCTTTGATACATTTGGAAACCTTTGGATTCCGCTCGCTTCTACGTATTGAAACACTTTCCTCACCTACATATGAGCTTGTGACTTCGTCACAAAGAATACTTCCTCTCTGTCCGCGAAATTGCCACTCTTTTCACCTATTAAACAACATCTTCTCTTACGTCCATAATTCTATTCCAGTGCCGAATTGCTCAATTGTCACTTCCTCGTTAACAAAATTTAGCACAGATAAAACTGTTCATACCAGATCAAAGCGTATTCTTTACATATAAATTGCATGCAATTAAAATCACGAGAAACATTGCAACACATTTATAGGGTACATTAAATTTGATTTACACTTAGATACAAAATAGAAAACGGGAATTAATGGTGTACAGACCGTGTACAGTAACAAACTACATTGGAAATTGAGTTGATTTTTCTCGGAGAAAATGACCGTTATGATACGTATTGTAAGTGGTGAATTTTTAAACAACCTTGAACTGTCTTTCACGTGTTTCTAGAAATTATCGTACATTGTTGCTTTGTGCTTCACTATTTTGTCTGTACTCAAGGCGGAGCAATATGTAAACATACAGAGCAGTGCAAATGGTTTTAATTGTGCAGTAAGTGTCTCAGGAACTGCACACTCAATATACCGAAAACTGCTCGAAATACTCAGTCAGCAGTAGAGCAGAACGCTAAAGTAGTGTTCTCAGATTTAAGTGTTAAGAGTTATACACAACAGGGAAAATAATTTGTGAGTGTGGAATACGTCATTCATGGCCGCACCCGTAATCACTCCATCTGTGCTATACTGGACGCCAGTCAGTTGTCGGTATTTACAGACCGAGATGGGGCACTGTCCATTCCGCAGATGATGGATCGATCTTCCTGTAATTCTGCAAGGGCTGTGATCGGTGCCTCTAACGTTTCTTTGAGGACGAGTGAGTTTTCTTCAATGGCGTGTCTTTTCCGGTACAAGTTTTTGATAAATCTTACGAAGAGCCGGGACTTCGCAGAAGTTGGTTGTTCAGATGGGTGGGGAATTGCCAATGAAATTTCATGTGTTCTGCTTCTGAAATTTATTATCTGAGTGGTGTGAATGTTGAAATGCGTTACTGGGCCTGTTCGGAATTTGTAAATTTTATGGGCACCCCTAGCGAATGTATGAATCAAATAGTGGGCTCTGTAGGGCAGATGAGATGTTTGACGGGTGTTGAGTGTATCTAGAGGGGACTGAGCGATATTCAGTGATCAGAGTTATGCTTCCACTGTCGGTTTAACTAGTGCTATACCAATAGGGCACAGAGGTTCCACGCGATACAGTACTGTTTGCGGGGTTGCCTGCTCAACAGGCATATGCGACGAGACGACACCATAGTTCCAGTCCAATATAAAAACGGCATACCTTTGCTGCACTACTCTGTAGCGCCTGTCACTTGGGTGGAAGTAGAGCTTTGTTCAGTATCTTCCGCCACCGCGTATTTACTGGCTTCCAAGGCGCAAAAAGTGGATGTTCAAGTGGAATTCAAAGGGAGTGCCACTGGGTCTACTTCGAGGACCAACGTCCTGTCAGCTAGTTTGCCGAACCCCACCACTCGCCTTTGATGGCCGTTACCCCTCCACCAAAATCGTCGTTCAGCGAAGGCAATTAGAACCTCTTGGAAGTGTAACTTGACATGGTTAGGACTTTGATACAAACTGTTTTCCAGTCAAAATGTCTAGCGTCGGTTCTCCTCAGAAGAAAATTCTGAATGCACTTCATTTAGTAACGTATGTTGTGAACTTTTACTAAGAACTGATACAATATGTTTTGCATATTCAATACAGCAGTTACTGTCCCGAGATTGGTAGGAAGAGGCGTTTAAAGAACGAGGAGGACGTGGCGAGTTGTAATTGACCCTTCAAGTGTCAAAATGGCCTAGCCAGCAAGCAATCTTTCAGGATGATAGGATATCTGTTAAGGCATCAGTGAATAACTTCCATGGTACTAGAGGGAGCTGTAGAGGGCAAAATCTGTAGAGGAAGAGAGAAAATGGAATATATCCAACAAATAATTGAAGATGTAGGTTGTAAGTGATACACTGAGATGAAAAGGTTGGTACAGGAGAGGAACCCGTGGTGGACCGCATCAAACCAGCAAGGAGACTGATGACTTAAAACCAATAATAGTAATAATGGAGATTTTGGGAATAGTAAAACTGCTGATTTATTATGTATTTCCAAGCCGTTCACGAGTTATGGGGAGGTAAATATTCATGCCAATAAGTCACGAGCACAAAATCATACATGATACTTTCACAGGTAAATTTGAAAAGGTCTTCAGGAAATTATCAACGTCAATAGTTGTTAGTAAACTTACACCATCAGGAAGAAGGCATATTCCAAAGATAAGGGGTTCAGAAGAAACGTAAGACCATGTATATAAATCTATATTTGCAGGCACTTCATTATCTGATTCAGGTGCACGACTTTCACAACAAGCGTTTTCAAGCACAGGAAAACTGTCTACGCTGCTTGCTGAATCTACTAGACGTTTCATCCGCAGGTTCACTTCATTCTCTGTTACCCAGACTACCGTCAGTTACCGGAATGGTGTTCGGACCAACAGAGGTAGTAGCCACACCATCTGCCTCACAGTTTCTTCCAAATTCTGAATCTTCTGCGTGATCTTTTGTGACATTTCCCAGCAGTACATTACACGATCAGCCAGAACTTCATCTGTCATGGACCTATGACACATCCATGACGTCATAATAAATGAAATATTCACGAATGTCAGTACAATTTCTCTAACCATAAAAACCACCCCAATTGGTTAGGTAGTACGTCTATTACAGCCAAGTGCGTACATAAACTGTTTTCGTCATGTTATATATTTTCAGTAATCATTCCACACATGCCCTGTCGGCGGTAATAATTGACATTATCTCAGCGGCTAACATTGTTGAGATAATCTGTGAACAATATGATCTGAAATGCTTATTCTTCATTACAAACAGCATTTCACAACAATATAATCGATTGCATTGACGACAGTCTACAATCTGTTTGCTTCCAAGTACCATGGGGAAGAAAATTAGCTCTAAGTATGCTTATACAAAGTCCTCGTATTTGCTTCACTCTTTGTAACGTAGGGAATGTTATTGTGAATTGCACGAACCGTCATTCACATCAGAAGGTGTCAGAAGACTAAATCTACAAACGAAGGATGCTGAATACAAAACCAGCTCTGAAGATAGGCACCTCAAAGCCCGTCAGTAAATGATAACCGTACCGTCTGTCTCTTGTTCGTTGGTATATCATGCCTGACAACTTAGAAATTCACAATTGGTATTCGTACTTATCAGGTAAACTTTTGTGAATGCAGTAATACCAATAAACGCAATTGTCTTCAGTAAATAACGTAATAAACAGCATTTCAAACCAGTGGGATATATATTTACGAGTGACACTTAAAGGGTTAATTCCGTTTGTTTCTCTCAAAACTTGAAGTGTGGTGCTTTTGTGTGAGACTCTCTAGTTTTTGATTCTGGAGTGATGTCGTGTTTTGTTATTAAAGCAGTTATTAAGGCCGTAGGATCTAGAAATCAGTTGTTGTAACCGTTTGTGGTAAACGTATTCCAGTGTAAATGATCTGAGCGTCTTTCTGAAAGCAGCTAATTTTCCACACAGTATTTTTTTAATGCTATAGCACTAGAGACTGAATGGGTATATAGAATAAATTGAAGGAGCTGCCTGCTGATTTGACAGAAGGAGATCTGCGGGAAGTTGATTCGAAAGTGATACGAGACGCCGTCTTAAAACTAGAGCTCCACAGAGGTTAGAAGGCTTTCGATCAAATAAGACAGAAGGCATAGATAACATCTGCATTTATTTTCATTATCATCATGGTTAAATTTTCCACTCGAGTTTGTTACTTCGTACATTGATTTTTCTTCGTGGATATCCTGGTATTGCCTATCATACGTCTCTTAGTTCTCAATTTTGAACGACTGTTGTTATTAAAGTTAATGCTGATAATACACACTGTCCGTAAGCTTTGTTTGATAAATACAGTGGAAAGTTAGTTTAGGAAACTATATTTAGTTCACGAAAACACTGTGTGTTTGCCACCCACGCAGTCATTACCTACAACTGTCAAACATGTCAGAAGGCTGAAGGTGGGGGAGAAAGCGGAAGGAATCTAATTGTGAATACATGGGATGGTATTTCCACTTCTTGGATGCATCTGACAACCTAAAGACCAACCCGACAATAACAATGTATTCTCCATTCGATTTCGGTGACGTATGAATAAGTGACAGATATTGAATGGACGTGCTAAGCTATATATCCGCAAATTCCAAAGCTTGTGAGCAGCACTATCCTTAGTTTCCGCTTGAGCGACATCAGGTAACCAATAAAAATAATTTAATTAATGACTTATTCTGAGTATTATGTGTGTACTGAAATGTTGTTTATTCTGTTTGTTTCATGTCAGACGGTGAAGATGCTGATCCAACGGTGTTCTACGAACGCACCAGCCGACAGTGCGAGTTACTAAACAAAAGGCCGCCGACGGTCCGCGACAGCATGAATATCCTGCCACCATTGTCAAGCCTTCTCTTCATTGTCTATACTGATGTCTGTAACTGATTTAAGAATGACATGTTAGTTTCAAACGTTTAATGGCCACTCTATGCTATATTAACATGATACTAATAAAAAGAGTGGTACTTTAAATGTGAGTTGATTACTTACGTACCAACGAACAAGGAAAATATTTTTAATTTCGCTGATTTTTGAATAACAGTGAGGCGCATATTTAAAGGAAATGACTTTAATTTAGACATTTTGTTGACCAGTAGACCCTCCTATGAAAGTTATTACTGACCAGTATATGTTGGGAAATATTAGGCACATCGGAACATAAGCTGAGAGTTTAATCTATTTGAGAAATAGAGTTTCGCTTGTAATTTTGGAAAACGAGAGAGAAGTAAATCTTATTTTCTTTAAAGTGACTAATTTTGAATTGTCTCTTAAAATCGTTTCACTTGCGTTGAAATTTGACTTTTCTGGCAACACAACAGTTAATATCGCAACATTACAGTTATTCGAACTTTACCACAAGTCATAGAAACTTTGGAAATTTGTCAGTAACATTCTATGATTCGATGTGCATTCGCCGTTTAAGTGAACAAAATAACTTT
Source organism: Schistocerca piceifrons (assembly GCF_021461385.2). Taxonomy (NCBI): domain Eukaryota; kingdom Metazoa; phylum Arthropoda; class Insecta; order Orthoptera; family Acrididae; genus Schistocerca; species Schistocerca piceifrons. Next base: position 384,487,426 of record NC_060145.1, read on the forward strand.
AAATAATAACAAGTCCTACATTCCCACGAAAAGTTTTAACTGAAATTTTGGTAGAAAAACACTCGATATGCGGCATCACTATCAAATAATATCCGTGGCTCATCACGTTCTGGTGCATTACGTTTCATTGTGGAACTGCTGGAACAGTTATTGTTCTGAGGTGACGTTTTACATGAAGTTATAGAAGTAGTTCCTTTTCGGCTGGGCAGATCAAACGATCCTGCTGTATATAAGAATAAATAGGAATCTATTTTCTCTTAAGAATATAATATACATAAGAAGATATATTCGTGAGGGTTGTCGTCCCTCAGCGTATCACGGCCCCTTATACAGGGTGTTACAAAAAGGTACGGCCAAACTTTCAGGAAACATTCCTCACACACAAATAAAGAAAAGATGTTATGTGGACATGTGTCCGGAAACGCTTAATTTCCATGTTAGAGCTCATTTTAGTTTCTTCAGCCTACTCAATGGAGCACATTATCATGATTTCATACGGGATGCTCTACCTGTGCTGCTAGAACATGTGCCTTTACAAGTACGACACAACATGTGGTTCATGCACGATGGAGCTCCTGCACATTTCAGTCGAAGTGTTCGTACGCTTCTCAACAACAGATTCGGTGACCGATGGACTGGTAGAGGCGGACCAATTCCATGGCCTCTACGCTCTCCTGAACTCAACCCTCTTGACTTTCATTTATGGGGGCATTTGAAAGCTCTTGTCTACGCAACCCCGGTACCAAATGTAGAGACTCTTCGTGCTCGTACTGTGGACGGCTGTGATACAATACGCCATTCTCCAGGGCTGCATCAGCGCATCAGGGATTCCATGCGACGGAGGGTGGATGCATGTATCCTCGCTAACGGAGGACATTTTGAACATTTCTTGTAACAAAGTGTTTGAAGTCGCGCTGGTACGTTCTGTTGCTGTGTGTTTCCATTCCATTATTAATGTGATTTGAAGAGAAGTAATAAAGTGAACTCTAACATGGAAAGTAAGCGTTTCCGGACACATGTCCACATAACATATTTTCTTTCTTTGTGTGTGAGGAACGTTTACTGAAAGTTTGGCCGTACCTTTTTGTAACACCCTGTATCTACAAAGAAAGCTAGGTGGACGATGCTAATGATTTTCTAAGGAAGAATACAGCGCTAATATATGGCCGTGGAAGCCGGCGTACTTCTTCGCCCTTTATGCAGTGACGAGTACTCAACTTCGTGAAACTCTGACGATAGAAAAGAATGCAAAGAATATAATTATCCATAAAACCTCAAGTAAAGCAGAACGGTAGGTAGCTGGTGGAGTACGTCACCGTGGCTAATATCGGGACGGATGCATCAACGATCAAACAAGGTTTTGTGCGCTGAGAAGATGGTTACACGGCGCAGAGCAATGGTGGCCGCAGAATAGCGGTACGGCGGCTTTGTGGCTAACAGTCCTGGCTGGCGTACGTATTGATGGGGACCGAGGTCTATCACGGATTCACGGCCGCACGACCACAATCGTGATGGTCGGCAGCAGCGACCGGATATTACGACACACATCGGCAACGGCACACTGCTGTAACTGCGTCTCCGTGTACGCTCACTGTTAGACGCAGTGCGGCGTAAATTTAATGTTTGACAAGTAATGAAACATTTTATCCTAATCAGTGTAGAAGCACATGGAAAATCTACCATGTAAGGCACGTAAGGTAGCTTTTCGTAAGTTAAGCCACTGTGATATATACGCTTAACCCACCAGATAAAAGTCTTTCCTTTTGGTTCTGCAGGAGATTATATTGTTACATACTGAAGCATTTCTGATAATTCGCTATCTTATAATAGCTGTGTGGCTACTGTTTCCTTCTCTTCTCTGATGGAACGTGTATTGATTGTGGTTCATGGGCGCTCATCTTCGACGTTATCAGCGCCGAGAGAGAGTCAACTTCCATTGCATCAGACCGAAACTTCCGTTTACTGAAGCATTTCAACAAGAGGAATAAAAAGGCGTCCGAAAGGTGGGTCCTTGTCAGGATATCGCTCTTCTTAGAGTTTCTCTATCTGAACAGGATCACGCCAACATTAATCCAAAATAAGACAAAAGTAATGATAGTGTAGCTTCTAAAAAGGGGCTGCCTCTACTGTACACAAAATCACTTAAGAGTACTGCATTTCTGTACTATAAGTAACAGTATTGTAAATATACACATCAAAAAAAGTTTTGCATCACCCGCTTCCCAGAACTCCAGAAGATAGACGTCGACTGTGGATATTGTATCACAGACACAGTCCTTTCGACTGTTCACAGACGTCACTGAACCCGCCCGAAGATGTAAACAACCTTCCATGGTTCAAATGGCTCTGAGCACTAAAAGACTTAACATCTTCCCATAGAACTTAGAACTACTTAAACCTAACTAACCTAAAGACACCACACACATCCATACCCAAGTCAGGATTCGAACCTGCGACGGTAGCGGTCGTGCGGTTCCAGACTGAAGTGCCTAGAACCGCTCGGCCACACCGGCCGGCCAACCTCGAATGAGAACCGCCCATTAGACGGAGGGGGGCTGACAGCCGATCAGTCACAGTCATTCCACCAGCAAGGAGGTACACATCTCGTGCTGTCTGTAGTTCAACCATGCCTAGACGGTCAATACCGTAGTTCGATCGCGTCCGCATTATTACTTTTTGCCAGGAAGGTCTCTCAAAAAGGGAAGTCTTCAGGCGTCTCGGAGTGAGCCAAAGCGATGTTGTTCGGACATGGAGGAAATCAGAGAGACAGGAACTGTCGATGACATCAACATCTACATCTACATTTATACTCCGCAAGCCACCCAACGGTGTGTGGCGGAGGGCACTTTGCGTGCCACTGTCATTACCTCCCTTTCCTGTTCCACTCGCGTATGGTTCGCTGGAAGAACGGCTGCCGGAAAGCCTCCGTGCGCGCTCGAATCTCTCTAATTTTACATCCGTGATCTCCTCGGGAGGTATAAGTAGGGGGAAGCAATATATTCGATACCTCATCCAGAATCGCACCCTCTCGAAACCTGGACAGCAAGCTACACCGCGATGCAGAGCGCCTCGCTTGAAGAGTCTGCCACTTGAGTTTGCTAAACATCTCCGTAACTCTATCAAGCTTACCAAATAACCATGTGACGAAACGCGCCGCTCTTCTTTGGATCTTCTCTATCTCCTGTATCAACCCGACCTGGTACGGATCCCACACTAATGAGCAATACTCAAGTATAGGCCGAATGAGTATTTTGTAAGCCACCTCCTTTGTTGATGGACTACATTTTCTAAGGACTCTCCCAATGAATCTCAACCCTTCACCCGCCTAACCAACAATTAATTTTTTATGATCATTCCAGTTCAAATCGTTCCGTACGCATACTCCCAGATATTTTACAGAAGTAACTGCTACCAGTGTTTGTTTCGCTATCATATGATCGTACAATAAAGGATCCTTCTTTCTATGTATTCGCAATACATTACATTTGTCTATGTTAATGGTCAGTTGCCACTCCCTGCACCAAGTGCCTATCCGCTGCAGATCTACCTGCATTTCGCTGCAATTTTCTAATGCTGCAGCTTCTCTGTATACTACAGCATCATCCGCGAAAAGCCGCATGGAACTTCCGACACTATCTACTAGGTCATTTATATATATTGTGAAAAGCAATGGTCCCATAACACTCCCCTGTGGTACGCCAGAGGTTACTTTAACGTCTGTAGACATCTCTCCATTCAGAACAACACGCTGTGTTCTGTTTGCTGAAAACTCTTCAATCCAGCCGCACAGCTGGTCTTATATTCCGTAGGCTCTTACTTTGTGTATCAGGCGACAGTGCGGAACTGTATCGAACGCCTTCCGGAAGTAAAGGAAAATGGCATTTACCTGGGAGCCTGTATCTAATATTTTCTGGGTCTCACGAACAAATAAAGCGAGTTGGGTCTCACACGATAGCTGTTTCCGGAATCCATGTTGATTCCTACAGAGTAGATTCTGGGTCACCAGAAATGACATGATACGCGAGCAAAAAACATGTTCTAAAATTCTACAACAGATCGATTACAGTGATATAGGCCTATAGTTTTGCACATCTGCTCGACGACCCTCCTTGAAAACTGGGACCACCTGTGCTCTTTTCCAATCATTTGGAACCTTCCGTTCCTCTGGAGACTTACGGTACACGGCTGTTAGAAGGGGGGCAAGTTCTTTCGCGTACTCTGTGTAGAATCGAATTGGTATCCCGTCAGGTCCAGTGGACTTTCCTCTGTTGAGTGATTGCTTGGACACTTATTTCGATGTCAGCCATTATTTCGTTCGTGTGGTGATTTAGAGACGGAACTGCAGTGCAGTCTTCCTCTGTGAAACAGCTTTGGAAAAAGGTGTTTAGTATTTTAGCTTTACGCGTGTCATCCTCTGTTTCAATGCCACCATCATCATCCCAGAGTGTTTGGATATGCTGTTTCGATCCACTTACTGATTTAACTTAAGACCAGAACTTCCTAGGATTTTCAGTCAAGTCGGTACATAGAATTTTACTTTCGAATTCACTGAACGCTTCACGCATAGCCCTCCTTACGCTAACTTTGACATCGTTTGGCTTCTGTTTGTCTGACAGGTTTTGGTTGCGTTTAAACTTGCAGTGAAGCTCTCTTTGCTTTCGCAGTGGTTTCCTAACTTTGTTGTTGAAGCACGGTGGGTTTTCCCCTTCCCTCACAGTTTTACTCGGCACGTACCTGTCTAAAACGCATTTTACTATTGCCTTGAGCTTTTTCCATAAACACTCAACATTGTCAGTGTCGGAACAGAAATTTTCGTTTTAATCTGTTATGTAGTCTGAAATCTGCCTCCTACTACTCTTGCTAAACAGATAAACCTTCCTCCCTTTTTTATATTCCTATTTACTTCCATATTCAGGGATGCTGCAACGGCCTTATGATCACTGATTCCCTGTTCTGCGCTTACAGAATCGAAAAGTTCGGGTCTGTTTGTTATCAGTAAGTCGAAGATGTTATCTCCACGAGTCGTTTCTCTGTTTAATTGCTCGAGGTAATTTTCGGATAGTGCACTCAGTATAATGTCACCCGATGCTCTGTCCCTACCACCCGTCCTAAACATCTGAGTGTCCCAGTCTATATGTGGTAAATTGAAATCTCCACCTAAGACTATAACATACTGAGGAAATTTATGTAAAATGTATTACAGATTTTCTCTCAGTTCAAATGGTTCAAATGGCTCGGAGCACTATGGGACTCAACTGCTGTGGTCATCAGTCCCCTAGAACTTAGAACTACTTAAAGCTAACTAACCTAAGGACATCACACACACCCATCCCCGAGGCAGGATTCGAACCTGCGACCGTAGCAGCAACGCGGCTCCGGACTGGAGCGCCTAGAACCGCACGGCCACCGCGGCCGGCTTCTCTCAGATGTTCTGCCACTAACGCCGCTGTGTCGGCAGGCCGGTAAAAGGAGCCAATTATTGACCTAGCTCGGTTGTTGAGTATAACCTCCACCCATAATAATTCACAGGAAGTATCTGCTTCTATTTCACTACAGGATAAACTACTACTAACAGCGACAAACACGCCAACACCGGTTGCATGCAATCTATCCTTTCTAAACACCGTCTGTGCCTTTGTAAAAGCTACGGCAGGATTTGTCTCTGGCTTCAGCCAGCTTTCCGTACCTATAACGATTTCAGCTTCGGTGCTTTCTATCAGCGCTTGAAGTTCCTGTGCTTTACCAACGCAGCTTCGACAGTTTACAATTAGAATACCGAATGCTGCTTGGTCCCCGCATGTCCTGACTTTGCCCCGCACCCTTTGAGGCTGCTGCCCTTTCTGTACTTGCCCATCTAACCTAAAAAACCGCCCAGTCCACCCGTGTAGACGACTGCTGAGTGCAGTGGACTCCTGACCAATCCAGCAGAACCCGAAGCCCAAACACCCTATGGCGCAAGTCGCTCAGGCCACCCAGGGGTTCTACTGCAGCGGATGAGCGCTACCTATGAATTATGGCTCGGAGGAACCCTAACAGGAACGCCACCATGCTGAATAATGCTTTTCGTTCAGCAACAGGACGTCGTGTTACAACTCAAACTGTGCGCAATAGGCTGCAAGATGCGCAAATTCACTCCCGACGTCCATGGCAAGGTCCATGATTGCAACCACGACACCATGCACCGTGGTACAGATGGGCCCAACAACTTGCCTAATGGACCGCTCAGGGTTGGCATCACGTTCTCTTCACCGATGAGTGTCGCATATACCTTCAACCAGGCAATCGTCGGAGACACACTGTCCAGCGAGTGCAGCAAGTTCGACGTCCCCTGCTGTTTTGTCAGTGGCATTTATACGGGGCCGACGTACGCTGCTGGTGGTCATGGAAGGCGCCGTAACGGCTGTACGATACGTGAATGCCATCCTGCGACCGATAGTGCAACCATATCGGCAGCGTAGTGGCGAGGCATTCGTCTTCAAGGACGACAATTCGCACCCACACCCTGCAAATCTTGTGGATGACTTCCTTCAGGATAACGATATCGATCAGCTAGAGTTGTCAGCATGTTTCCTAGACATGAACCCTATCGAACATGCCTGGGATAGATTGAAAAGGAGGACGTGATCCACCTACCGCTCTGAGGGACCTACGCCGAATCGCCGTTGATTAGTGGGACAATCTGGACCAACAGTGTCTTGATGAATTTCTGGATAGTATGCCACTACGAATACAGGCAGGCATCAGCGGAAGAGGACGTGCTACTGGGTATTAGAGGTACTGGTGTGTATAGCATTCCGAACCACCACCTCTGAAGGTCTCGCTGTATGGTGGTGCAACATGCAATGTGTAGTTTTCATGATCAAAAAAAAAGGGTGGAAATTATATTTATGTTGATCTCTATTCCAATTTTCTGTACAGGTTCCGGAACTCTCGGGTCCGGAGTCATGCAAAACTTTTTTTATGTGTGCAATAAAACAATATTGCTGAGGCAGAGGTTGAAAATGCTGTAAGGCTCTCTTTATTTTTCGGTACTTAAACACTTCGTATCACTACTTTAAGTACCGAAAAATAAAAAGAACATTACAACTTTATTGCTCAGTTGCGGATGTTCCTCCAGCAGGACTATCTGTATTATTGCTGTGGTTTCATGTATCGATAACAACCCACGGGCATCTTTAAGTTTGCAACGGAATTGCAAGTTTCCGTCAGATGCGGTTAACCGTGGTGGGGGATGCGCCGGACCTAGTGTCACAAGCCTGCTGAGACACGCATCCAGCGGCTGCGGAGTATGAGTGATACAGGACCGCCGGCAGCAGCCAGACAGCTCACTAGCATTTGAGGCTCCTTTGCTACAACACCACTGTTAGCGATTAGTTCAGAGAGCCTCTACCTTATTGACAGTAAGATTAAACTTCCTTCACTTCATTCTATGTTCTATGGTGGTGAGGAAATTTGGTTTTCAGGTCACTGTTGAATTGGTGACCATGTTGCTGCTTGTGAGACAGGAAGATTGTTGAACTCAGTTTCTTGCTGCATTATCTATATTAAGTCTCCGTACACCTGGAGAAATACAAGTTAGGTAAATCTTCTGTTTGATGTGTTTGCTTCTTCGTCAATGACTTCTGCTCCTGTTCAGCTTCCCTGCGACGATAGTTGCTTCACCATGTACCGCTGTGTGCAGTCATACACAACGTACCTAATGACCACTCACCGTGCCCCTGTGTGGTCACCTTCAAGTCATGTTTGCTTTACACTGTTTTGTCGTCTTTTTCGTTGGACTTTTCCCGGTTGCTTGTCTTTTTTTATCCACTGTATTCGCCTTGCTTGTGATCTTTATTTTTCAGGTTCCGAGGTTACTGCTTTTTAACCCCCTTTTTTGCTTTCTCTGAGCTTATTTTTCTTGTTATTTTGCGCATTGCTTAGTTACTATGGCTACGGCGCCGCAATCACTTTCTGTGCCACCTACTATTGATTTAATTCTGTATATGCAGTATCAGAGTCAACAAATACCACAATTGCTCCATTTCATTAATCGCTTCATGGCGGCTTCACAAAGGTTCAAACAACCCGCCGGACCCAGCGGCAGCGCCACTGCCTACTTTGCTTCTGTATGCGCCGTCATTTCGTGAGTTTGACGAGGGAAGACTGGACAGAGTATCTGGCACAGTTCAACACGCACATCGTAGCGCAACACATACAAAGTACTGACAAACATTCTTATTTCTTGGCCGAGAGTGACTAAATGCCTGCTGTGCATGAAGTTGTTTCTCACGTCGTGTCATGAGTTGGTGCAATACAAGGACCTGTTGCAGGCGCTTACAAAGTGTAATTGGGACAGACTGCAAGTGGCGGCTCTCCGTTTCAAATTCTTTACGCTCCATAAGCAACAAGGACAGATATACCATCAATGGATGAGTTAATTACAACGCCTTACTAGACAGTGTAGATTCAAGTGTGACTTTGGCAAATACAACAGGGATGCCATGATTCGTGATGCCATCAGGCACAGTGAAGCGGACTCTGGCTTTCAGGAACAGATTCTCAGATTACCGGGACGCTTCCTTGCAACACGTTCTGCGAAACTGCAGCTGCCGGTTTTGCGGTAGCGCGTGACTGTTCAATAGATAGACGCGCGGACAGACCTCGCAGCCGGCTCGCAAACAGGAGCCCAGACGGCCACAGCTACAGTGCTCACGTAAACACGCGTCGCTTCGAGAACAGGATTTGAAGTCACGACCTCGCGGTAATACGGTACACGATCGCCGATCTCACCCCTCGCGCGAAGAGGCACAGTTTCTCATGTACAACCAGTGTGCTTACAGAAACGTAATGCAGCCACTTCTGATACTTTGTCTCACAAGTCCAAGTCACAAACAGTGTTTAGCGAATTTTCAAAGAAGCACAGTGTCGTCAGTACAAACCGAAAGTGTTCAGCGCTTTCTGAAGCAGCTGACTGAAAACGTTCCTTTCTCATCGAATTATTTAGGTGACACGGTTGTCTCCAATTACACTCCTGAAGAAGAGTCTTCGCACTCTGTTGCAAGTGTTTGAGGCGTAGCGCCTTCGCATCGCTCCTGTCACTTGTTAGAACGATATCGTTATAGGCATGAGTCATCGAAAGATGTCACCAGCTGACATGGACGTGAGTTACAGAGCTGCACGTAGTTGTACTAGTAGGCGGCAGAGGTCAGCAGTTGACGGACAGTGCTAGCAGTCATAGTCAAAACAACGTTGTAAAGTTACGTTTGATTAATATTTAATGTATTTGCATAATTATAATTGTTTTATATGTGCAGTAATTAGCAATGTGAGTGTTGTATGAGTGAAGGAGAACAGAAGTAAATGAAAATTGTTTTGTTTATTCACGAAGTACCAGTTAAATTATACGGGGGATTTACTATAATTAAATGTGCAGTCAGTTCATGGTACTAATAAATTGTGAGTAGAACACAGATTAATCGGTAATTTCGGAAGGAGTAATTTTGTATTTGATACTTTTTTAAATTTATTTATTTAGCAATTGCCATAGAAAGAAATGTTTTGCTATGATTGGTCATTGAAGTTAAGCGCGGGTTAGCGCGGGATAATATTGCAACCTGATTTGCTGTTTGTGATATCAGCCAATCAGAAAAATGCAGGCTCGCTCCAATCTATGCTGGGAACAAAGCCTTTGGTGTGACCTAGTGGAGTCGGGGCTGAGGGTTCGAACTAGTAACATCTCACTGAAAGCAGCTCTGACGAAAGTCGCTAATTACGAGTTCGCGAAGTAGTACAAAGCGTATTTACGTGAACGGTATAGTGGAAGTCGTGTGAAATTTTGGACAGAATATCAAAATTATTGCTTTTGGCTGTTAGTTAAAACCGCGTGTCGTGTTGTGCGATCTAATACTGGAACAGGTATTACGTGTAGAGCAGAGGGCTCAACATTTGAACGAGCATTTTCATAACTAAACGATCTAGTGAACTCTATTAACTTCGGTAACGGGTGTAAATACCACAAACTGGCTACGTGTGTGATCGTGGTGTGCGTGGGAGCTATACATTGTGTAGACACTTAGTACGGACTTGGCAGTATTAACTGTGATCTTTATCGTAAAAATACAACAGAAAATTTACATTGCCAAGTTAAAAACTTTTATTTCAGTAACTAGCCACATCCCGTTTACCGGACAATTCTATGTATGTTGCGACCTGCAATAGACAGTAGTGGTCTAGTATTTTCTACTACATCTTTTAGCTAGACAAATGAACATTGCTGGACATTAGCAGGGCGGTAAAAAGTAACGTGCCGTGCCGCATTTGTCTCATATGTAACAGAGCAATTGTGTTTTTTCGGACTGAACTTGAGAACTTAGGACATGTCACTAACAGTGAGAGTGTTCACACATCGCAGTCAAAATTTCTTTGCTATCCCTGCAGTCCATGTTAGCGAACCTCACGTATTATATCCGATTTATTCCTATCGCCATTCAAACCTCGGCTCCCTTACACCGCATGGATAAGAAGAAAGCAAGAATGTTCCTTGTGTCTTGTCGCAAGAGTGTCAATCAGCTTTCCAGAAACTGAGAGATGCCTTGATACCTTCCTCATTTTGACCTAGGCAAACAAGTGGTATTGGCTTTGGATGCTTCGTCTTATGGTATTGGTGCAGTTTCGTTACATGTATCTGGTGCTGTTGACTGGTCGACTGCCTTTTCTTCAGAGTTGTTGAACAAAGCTCAGTGCAATTATTCTTTAACTGAAAAGGGGCTCCAGCTGTCTCTAATTTTCAGCATTATCTTTCTGGAAGAAAATTTTACTTGGTGACTGATCATAAACTTCTACAATGTTTGTTTAAAACTTCTCAGTAAGTCCCAACTCACACAGCGATGGTGGGCCCCTCTTTTGTAGAATTATGACTGTCAGTTTGGGTTTCGGCCCACTTCCAAGCAAACCAACAGAGATGCCTTTTCTCCCTTTTCTGTAGGTCCAGATTCCACATTCGACCTCTGCTTCTTGTTGCTGTATTAATGAACAGGAAATAGACGCTTTGCGTAGCTATCTGCTTAATCACCGGAAAATCTCCTAGGCAATAGCAGTAGATGCCGATTTGCAGATTCTGTTGCACTACATCCGCAATGTTCGGCCACAGCCAGATCGATTCGTAGCTCCGCGGTTCATCAAAACTTTACCTGTCAGCAAGCTCTTCTAATTCACGAACGGGTAATTCTGCTTTGCACCAATAATGACCAGTCATTTGTTGTCGTTCTCCAGGCTCCACAGGCTGACATGCCTCGTTTCCTACACCAAGGTCACTGGGGCGTCATTCACACCAAGCAGTTGGCACAATGTCAGTGCACTTGGTATGGTCCATATACACAAACTGTACAGCTGACTTCTCAGTGCCAAGCCTGTGTGGGACATCAACCTGCCCCACCTCAGCAGTTCTTTGAATGTCCCATGCCTCAGGCACCTTGGCAACTTTTCCGTTTGGATTTCGTGGGTCCTTACTGGAATACACATTGGCTGGTTGTCGTTAATGCTTTTAGCAAATTTCATTTCGTCATTCCTATGCACTCTACCTTATCGTAGATTTTTTGCATCGAGGGATTACCTAAAGTGATTATGACGGGCCAAGGAACATAATTTTTCACCACTGAATTTGAACAGTTTTGCACTGCCTTCCGGCATCGACACCACAAGTGCACTGTTCCACCTGCAATCCAACGGTGAAGCTGAACGCCTTGTACGAACATTTAAGCAACAGGTGGACAAACTTCGTTCCCCTCAAACATCGATCAACCTATACTTGTCTTCCTACTCCTGCCAGCCACGTGCCAGACTATCACCAGCCGAGTTGCTGCATGGACAGTGCCACCACACCCTGCTTGAGTTGCTGCACTCACCACGGCAGGCAGTTCCCACTCAACCCAGATGGGCAAAGTACCACACTAACGACTGCACGGCGGACGGAGGCCCTGGGAGCAAGGCACCCCCATCATACATATTCTTGGATATTCTCTCTTTTTACTGCGAGAGGATTGCTGCGGCTATACCAGAATCAGAATCGTCAATGTGAACTGCGTAATCCTGTCACAGGCTTCCTGTTTTCCAATCCTGTACCTGCCCAGACGCAGCACACTGGGCTGCATCTGACTACGGCACTGATGCTGGAGCCGACAGTACTCGACTCCTTTTCACAGTCGTTGCAGTCTGGACAGCCACCTTCGTCTGAGAATGGACCCGTTATGTCGGCAGTTGTCCCTCGTGCCACCTTGAGTCCTTTTGCAGTCATACTTCCATCTGTGTTTGCTGCTCCGCCTCTGGATGTGAGTGTGCAGCCTCTGCCCAGTTTTTTGGCTGGTGTTCCTGAGTGGGCTCAGGTCGTGTGCTGGAGCTCGCCACTGGCCTCAGTTTCGGCTTCTGTCTCGTCACTGCCACCTGCGTCGCCCTCCTTCCCGGTCGTCGTTCGCTCTCTTCCGTTCCCAACTAAGAAACGGGCGTTCAGTTTTATCAATAGGAGGCAGCACATCCCTCTTGTCCGCTGTTCCCCCAAACCTCCTCACCGTCGTCGTGTAGTGTAGAGAGTCAACTTGCAAGTTTCCTTCAGACGCCGATACTGGTCGTGCAGCATCCAGTCGACCCAATGCTGCAAGTTCACTGTACTGCGCCTCCAGCTGTTGTGGACTACAGGTGCCCTCTGCCACTGCGATATAGGACGACGGGCGGCAACCAGACAGGTTGCTCGCACATGGGGTCTCTTCACAGCTTCCTTATTGACAATGAGAATGCTAGACTGTTTCTTGTTGCACTTTCTGTAATGAGTCTTCATACACCTGGAGAAATACGAGATAAGTAAATCATCTGTTTTCTGTGTTAAGTTGTCCGCTAATCATTTCTGCTCTTGTCCAGCTTTCCTACGATGACAGTTGCCACACCACTCTGGGGCCCACTCCTTCCTGCTACTGTGTATGAAATCATACACAACATTAACAAATAAAATATACTGTAAGACGGAAAAAAAATCTCATCAAGAAATATTATCCGAATGGAACGAAAATCGGTAGATGTGCTGTACATGTACAGACAAACAAGTGTTCACGAGAATGGGGACGTGATTACCGCGAGCGCCAACGTGGTCGAGCTGGTGGTAATGGCGGTCGGCGAGGCGTCGACTGCTGCTGCAGGTGGATAGAGGGACATCATCTGCAGCCACAGTGGAAGGAATAGGTAAGCCTGCGGCGCCTGGGACTAGACTGGCTTGACGGCCGAGGTGTCTGTAATGGCGGGCTGGGCCTGAATACTGACCATCGTTCAAAAGTTTCCGTGTGGTCGAAGACAGTGGCACTGATACTTGTTCCAGTCCATCAGCCTCCAGACAGCTTTGTTTATACAAGGTGTTTCAAAAATGACCGGTATATTTTAAACGGCAATAAAAACTAAACGAGCAGCGATAGAAATACACCGTTTGTTGTAATATGCTTGGGACAACAGTACATTTTCAGGCGGACAAACTTTCGAAATTACAGTAGTTACAATTTTCAACAACAGATGGCGCTGCAAGTGATGTGAAAGATATAGAAGACAACGCAGTCTGTGGGTGCGCCATTCTGTACGTCGTCTTTCTGCTGTAAGCGTGTGCTGTTCACAACGTGCAAGTGTGCTGTAGACAACATGGTTTATTCCTTAGAACAGAGGATTTTTCTGGTGTTGGAATTCCACCGCCTAGAACACAGTGTTGTTGGAACAAGACGAAGTTTTCAACGGAGGTTTAATGTAACCAAAGGACCGAAAAGCGATACAATAAAGGATCTGTTTGAAAAATTTCAACGGACTGGGAACGTGACGGATGAACGTGCTGGAAAGATAGGGCGACCGCGTACGGCAACCACACGGGGCAACGCGCAGCTAGTGCAGCAGGTGATCCAACAGCGGCCTCGGGTTTCCGTTCGCCGTGTTGCAGCTGCGGTCCAAATGACGCCAACGTCCACGTATCGTCTCATGCGCCAGAGTTTACACCTCTATCCATACAAAATTCAAACGCGGCAACCCCTCAGCGCCGCTACCATTGCTGCACGAGAGACATTCGCTAGCGATATAGTGCACAGGATTGATGGCGGCGATATGCATGTGGGCAGCATTTGGTTTACTGACGAAGCTTATTTTTACCTGGACAGCTTCGTCAATAAACAGAACTGGCGCATATGGGAAACCGAAAAGCCCCATGTTGCAGTCCCATCATCCCTGCATCCTCAAAAAGTACTAGTCTGGGCCGCCATTTCTTCCAAAGGAATCATTGGCCCATATTTCAGATCCGAAACGCTTACTGCATCACGCTATCTGGACATTCTTCGTGAATTTGTGGCGGTACAAACAGCCTTAGACGACACTGCGAACACCTCGTGGTTTATGCAAGATGGTGCCCGGCCACATCGCACGGCCGACGTCTTTAATTTCCTGAATGAATATTTCGATGATCGTGTGATTGCTTTGGGCTATCCGAAACATACAGGAGGCGGCGTGGATTGGCCTCCCTATTCGCCAGACATGAACCCCTGTGACTTCTTTCTGTGGGGACACTTGAAAGACCAGGTGTACCGCCAGAATCCAGAAACAATTGAACAGCTGAAGCAGTACATCGCATCTGCATGTGAAGCCATTCCGCCAGACACGTTGTCAAAGGTTTCGGGTAATTTCATTCAGAGACTACGCCATATTATTGCTACGCATGGTGGATATGTGGAAAATATCGTACTATAGAGTTTCCCAGACCGCAGCGCCATCTGTTGTTGAAAATTGTAACTACTGTAATTTCGAAAGTTTGTCTGCCTGAAAATGTACTGTTGGCCCAAGCATATTGCAACAAACGGTGTATTTCTATCGCTGCTCGTTTAGTTTTTATTGCCGTTTCAAATATACCGGTCATTTTTGAAACACCCTGTATCACTCCCTGTCGGATCCAGCCACTTATCATACGACACTGGGCTATGTTATTGCTGACGTCCCTGTGGAGATAATGACGTACCTACGATGCAGCTGCCTCACTGGGCCTCGAATCCTCAATTGCTGACTGATCACTCAAGCTCTTGGGAGCCCGATGCTCTACCACCACCATGAATCTACATGTCAGGTTTCAGCTGCCTTCCCCGACGTCTAGAATGCAGCGCTGCCGCCAACCGTCCAGTGTTCCTCTCCCTGTCGCATAGCTGGGGCACTAGGCCACCACGCTAAAAATCTGAGCTTGACCACTACTGGCCACCAGCCGAAGCGAGTGGAATGACGCCACCGCCGTCTCAACATCTCGGGAATCTGCATCGCTGAGTAAATACAGTGCTTCCCAGCAGCCCTCGTACACCGCAGGGATGTCTGCCTCGCTTACTGTTCAGACACACGGACATCAGAACAGTTCG
Source organism: Schistocerca piceifrons (assembly GCF_021461385.2). NCBI lineage: Eukaryota > Metazoa > Arthropoda > Insecta > Orthoptera > Acrididae > Schistocerca > Schistocerca piceifrons. Next base: position 384,502,815 of record NC_060145.1, read on the forward strand.
ACAACGTTTGAATCGCAGTGTTCAGAAATGGTACAAATGGCTCTAAGCACTATGGGACTTAGCATCTGAGGTCATCAGTCCCCTAGAACTTAGAACCACTTAAACTTAACTAACCTAAGGACATCACACACATCTATGACCGACGCAGGATTCGAACCGGCGACCGTAGCAGCAGCGCGGTTCCGGACTGAAACGCCTAGAACCGCTCGGCCACAGCGGCCGGCTAATCGCAGTGTGTAACGAGCTATGTCCTGGCTGACCAAATGAAGTGTATACTACTTCTCTTGAAACACACATTGCCGACGTTACCTGCAGACCGAAATATTGATGCTGAATATACAGCCAAAACAGCAGAAGTAAATGCTTACACATATCATAAATTTCTCAGCAAAAATTCCAGGTATAGACAAAAAAGTGCAAGGTGGTACCCAAAAAAGTTAAGACAACGCACGGAAACGCCACTCAGTGTACACAGACCAGAAAAAAACGATATTAAACGGAAAGTGACTTTTCTCTAACCAAGATTTTAACTCTTGAACCTTGAATTCACCATTCTGACTTAGAGCCCAAGATATCAAGAATGGAATGGAAGGGCGCAAGCAGAAATTCAGAAAGGGGCATGAACGAGATAAGCAACGTCGACCGTCTTTTGGGATTATCAAGATATTGTCTTTTGTGCTTATTTAGAAGAACAATGAACAATGCCTACTACTCAGAGATGCTGATGAACAAATTGAGAGGAAAATGTCGCAGACCTCAAAGAAAAACGTCCTACACGAAAATGCTCGCCCTCACACAGAGCAGCTGACCCAAGGAACCATTAAAAATGGGTTGAGCGATACTACATTATCCTTCCTACAGCCTTGATTTTGTTTCCTCGGATTTTCAATTTTAACCCGCATGGGAGCTATTCCGCGGAAAGAAGTTCAGCAACAACGAGATGGTCAAAAGAGTTTTGGGAAAGTGGATCAAACAAAGAGTCAGTCTCCTTCGTGTCAGGTATAAAAAATCTGGTTCAACGTCAGGCTGCATTGAGGTCGACGGCACGCATATGTAGCTGTTCTATCTTATTGGAATAAAAAATAACTGTCATGTACACCGCTAATCTTTCTGCAGTCACCCTCTACGTACTCCTGACTAACTCACCAATTACAGGAACTCAGAGCGACTAGGTGGAACTGCTAGACACCTCTTGACAAACCCAAAGAACGGTTCCTCCACCCCTCCGTTGTGTTCATTACACCTCCGACTCGCTACTTTTGTGTCTGAAGTGTGTGTGTTGAGGGTAGATGATAGTAACGAATTTTCGTATAGCGTGGTGTCACGTTTCTACTGAATGATGATGACAGACAGGATAGAATGGAAGCCGGTGCCAGCACATATCCTACTCCCCTGAAGAAGCACCAAGGAAACGGCCGAGATAGGTGTCGCTGACGCAAGTGTCACCAACAACAGTGTCACGTATTTCATTTCATGAAACATCGTGCAGTGGTTTGGAGTTTAACCCAGAGCACTGGCGTAAAGTGTAGTGATCAGAGACTACATCAGTACTTTTTCTTCCCTTTACCGGCAAATACTAGCAGTCAAAATTTCTTCCATGAACTGCATTCGAACCGACCTTTTGTATCTAAAGCGTGTGTGTAGTAATAAAAGTAATAACTGACAAACTCTGACGATTCACCGTCAAAACATAAACAAATTTTATTACATTTTATCGTCAGCTGAAGTAGACAGAATCTCATTGTAACCACATTCTTTATCAGTATGTTTAGATATGATACTCGTATATCTGTCAGTATTTTGAGTTAGATTTTATTTTTGACATTTTATTCTCGGTAGCTAAAAAATAAATTCTTGTTCCTCAGCCATATAGTTTGTATTCCACAATTCTTACGTGTGGTTTTAGGTTTCAACAAATAAGAATTGCAAGACTGTTTGGTAATACATATTTGCCTTAATTTCTGTATTGCATTAATCTTTCCTATTAATTCTTCCAGATTCTCATTCTGCTGTATTGTATATATACATACAGTTTTTCTCCATAAAGACGAGAATGTTAAATATTAGCTGCACGTGGGTCTGCGCTTGTTGCACAAGAGGCCGGCCGGGGTGGTCGAGCGGTTCTAGGCGCTATAGTCTGGATCCGCGCGACCGCTACGGTCGCAGGTTCGAATCCTACCTCGGGCATGGGTATGTGTGATGTCCTTAGGTTAGTTAGGTTTGAGTAGTTCTAAGTTCTAGGGAACTGATGACCTCAGAAGTTAAGTCCCATAGTGCTCCGAGCCATTTTGTTGCAGAAGATGGTTAACTGTTTATTTCGTCAATGGAAATTGATCTCCAATACTTCACGGGCTAGTTATCACAGAAACTCTTAGATGCTGTTTGACAACGAGTAGTTGAACAGTAAAGTTCACTACGTAATCATGTCTGCTATTGTGTATTCAAGCCAACACTAAATTTCTTCCGTCCTTCTCTCTCTATATATTTATCTGTTTTCGGTTGCCTCATAGTTTGGAGTTAAACTCGGCAGAAATTTATATCCTTTTCTTTTGTACTTCTGTTTTGTGCGGTTTCAAAGCTTCTCGGCCGGCCGGAGTGGCCGTGCGGTTCTAGGCGCTACAGTTTGGAGCCGAGCGACCGCTACGGTCGCAGGTTCGAATCCTCCCTCGGGCATGGATGTGTGTGATGTCCTTAGGTTAGTTAGGTTTAAGTAGTTCTAAGTTCTAGGGGACTGATGACCTAAGATGTTAAGTCCAATAGTGCTCAGAGCCATTTGAACCATTTGAAAGCTTCTCGACTGCCTCCTAACAAACACACATTTCTCATCGCACTATGTAGGTCGTATGTCCTTTCGCAGTATGAAGGCTTTGTTCGTGCTTTTCCTGCGAGAGAGATGAAGTATAATGTAAATTATCAACCGTTTTGACCAAAGTACTTGTGTAAAATTAATGTCAATCGACTTCATACTTTCACTTCACACTGTGACATACGATATAAATGAGATTACCATGACTATTCTTATATGACCAAATAACGAATATGATATTCTTGACGAGGGCTATGAGATGAATGTAACTTATTTCGAGATGACAGTAATAAATCACTTGAAATTCACTACAAGGCAGGAATTGTAATAGTTTTGCAAAATGAAATAAAATAGAGAGCCAATGGAGGAAACTGTTACCACTTAGCTAACTCTACATGAGAATGATTCGTGGAATAAGAAAATTATCTGCTGAAAAAATGTTTACAGCTAACTTTTAATTCTACAATTGACGAGGTATTGCTTGTTGGTTTACGATTCGGCATCTTCGTCCTACGCCCACTTAATGTGTTTCTGACGTTTCGCCACCATGAGTGGCTTATTTTGTCAAAGATTCAATTGCTTCAAATGGCTCTAAGCACTATGCGACTTAACGTCTGAGGTCATCAGTCCCCTAGACTTAGAACTACCGGGTCATCAAAAAGTCAGTATAAATTTGAAAACTGAATAAATCACGGAATAATGTAGATTGAGAGGTGCAAATTGACACACATGCTTGGAATGACATGGGGTTTCACTAGAACCAAAAAAATACAAACGTTCAATAAATGTCCGACAGATGGCGCTTCATCTGATCAGAATAGCAATAATTAGCGTAACAAAGTAAGACAAAGCGAAGATGATGTTCTTTACAGGAAATGCTCAAAATGTCCACCATCATTCCTCAACAATAGCTGTATTCGAGGAATAATGTTGTGAACAGCACTGTAAAGCATGTCCGCAGTTATGGTAAAGCATTGGCGTCGGATGTTGTCTTTCAGCATCCCTAGAGATGTCTGTCGATCGCGATACACTTGCGACTTCAGGTTATCCCAAAGCCAATAATCGCACGGACCGAGGTCTGGGGACCTGGAAGGCCAAGCATGACGAAAGTGGAGGCTGAGCACACGATCATCACCAAACGATGCGCGCAAGAGATCTTTCACGCGTCTAGCAATATGGGGTGTTTTTTTTCTTTTTTTTCTAATAAAATCCCATGTCATTTCAAGTATGTGTGTCAATTTTTACCTCTCTATCTACATTTTTCCGTGGTTTATTAAGTTTCCAAATTTATACTGACTTTTTGATCACCCGGTACTTACACCTAACTAACCTAAGGACATCACACACATCCGTGCCCAAGGCTGGATTCGAACCTGCGACCGTAGCAGCAGCGCGGTTCAGGATTGAAGCGCCTAGAACCGCTCGGCCAGGGAGGCTGGCTCAAAGATTCAGGAGCCATTGCTGCTGGGTGACATTAAAAGACCTGTTTACTAACGCAGAGTGCATCTACGACACGTTGGAACGAGATTTTATTCGTGAGAGAATTCACGCAAAATGCAGATGAGCAACTTTTAAACATTACTTATTATCTTAGGGACTGCGTATATCGAGATCGACAGTATAATTCACAGGAGCAAACAGAAAGTACTCGACCGTTGCACACAACGACAGAGGGCAGCCGATTCCCGACATCTCACCGTTAGTTGTCAGCCTTAGGGAACAATCGCATATCTCAGAGGAACTGTGTCCTCCAAAACAAGAGGTATTTTCGCTATCATTCACAGAATTTTATCTATGGAGGCCATCGATCCTGACACTGAGGCGGCTAGTCGGATTCTTCCTTGTTGAGAATCCAAGGAAATGCGCGCTGAAACCGCATAGATACTGCGCCGAGCAAGCTCAGCACCTTGTAACGTGAAAAAAGACGAGTTATAAGCTGTCAAGAAACTTATCGCCGGCAACGTTCTGCCAACCGACAAGGGAAATCAAATCGCTGTAAAGATTAAGTTAAATTTATTTTTGTCTCTGCTCTGTTATACCACTGTCTCCTTAAATATTTACTACTTCTCCAGAACCACCCTCTACTGAAGAGGAGGAGGAGTACATTTAAATGCTGAGAACTGATCTCGACACGTCTCCTGCGCCCCTTTAGATGATACAGCAGCGCCTCACGTGGTAATCGCGGATTGAAGCCGCTTCCATTATGCATGAAGCGAAGAGCATCGCACCGCCGCTGGTTCTGCCAGTCGGACGCCGTGTTCTCGTTCTGGGAGAGCCTGCTCCTGATCTGCTTACCCTGCCCACAGGGGGGAGGGTGGGTATGGGCGTAGCGGGAGGGTGCGGGGTGGCAGCGGTCGATGCCGCATTCTAGTCGCCGGCCCAGCCATGCCGACACCTACCCTCCTCCAACCGCCCTACACACAGCACATGTGTAGCCTTAAGATCTACCTGTTATTTTGAAACGTTTTGCGATTAAGATTCAGGCATAGCAGTATGTCCATAAACCGAAGTTTGAAAAACCCCTACAATAAGACGTTTCTGTCTACTATGAATGTGCAGTGCAAGATCTTCACAAAAATTATAGTAAAAGACGCAGGCAAAGCAGCACGTCCTCGAACTGAATTTTGAAAAACCTCTACAATAAAACGCTTCTGTCTGCTATGAATGCGCAGATCTTGACAAAAATTTTACTAATAGACGCAAAACAGTGATTCAAGTACAGGAGACATCGAAATATATCTCTGTGCCTAATAAAAAATTTTGTCATACTAGATGAGTAAGCGTAAAGCTCATTGCCTACTCTAAACATTAAATAACTGGTTGCTATGTCTGGAAACTGGACAACGGACAGACAGTCACAATCAGAACGACAACTGAGGTATGCAGCGGGCCGTATTTGTTATTTACACGTCGCCTAACCATGGGCATGTTGTAGGATAATTAAGACATTTCGAAGTCTAAGGCCTCGCGAGGTAGCCGCGCGGTCTAGGGCGTCTTGTCAAGGTTCGCGCGGCTCCCCCCGTCGGAGGTTCGTGTCGTCCTTCGGGCATGGGTGTGTATGCTGTCCTTCGCCAAAGTTAGTGTAAGTTAGAGGAGGTAGTGTGTAATACTAGGGACCGATGACCTCAGCAGTTTGGTCCCATAGAACTTCCCTCAAATTTCAAAATTTTGGCAATCTAAGTCGAGACTACGTTGTTGCTGTTGTGGTCTTCAGTCCTGAGACTGGTTTGATGCAGCTCTCCATTCTACTCTATCCCGTGCAAGCTTCTTCATCTCCCAGCACCTACTGCAACCTACAGCCTTCTGAATCTGTTTAGTGTATTCATCTCTTGGTCTCCCTCTACGACTTTTACCCTCCACGCTGCCCTCCAATACTAAATTGGTGATCCCTTTATGCCTCAAAATATGTCCTACCAACCGATCCCTTCTTCTGGTCAAGTTGTGCCACAAATTTCTCTTCTCCCCAATTATATTCAATACCTCTTCATTCATTTAACCATACAGTAAAGCAGCATGCCCTCGGGAAAAATTACGGCTGTAGTTTCCCCTTGCTTTCAGCCGTTCGCAGTACCAGCACAGCAAGGCCGTTTTGGTTAGTGTTACAAGGCCAGATCAGTCAACAGACTGTTGCCCCTGCAACTACTGAAAAGGCTGCTACCCCTCTTCAGGAACCACACGTTTGTCTGGCCTCTCAACAGATACCCCACCGTTGTGGTTGCACCTACGGTACGGCTATCTGCATCGCTGAGGCACGCAACCCTACCCACCAATGGCAAGGTCCATGGTTCATGTGGGGGGGGGGGGGGCAGACTACGTAAGTTTTTTAAATTTTTGTATTTCCGGCATGGTGGGGTTGGAATGGAGCAACAAAGTTTTTTTGGGATTACAATAACTCTTACCGAAACAGTCTTAAGTTGAACAGGAAGAAGATTTATTTGTTCATGACCGAAGTCGGATTGCTTGTCCATTGTCAAATCAGCCTGAGAGATAAAACATAGGTGATGTTACAATACATAGCAATAACTGTTACAAAACTGCATTTGCAATAGCAACTCCAACATTTACTGTTCAAAAATAGATCACATACCATAAATGTAAGTCTAGCGTTACCATCAGTCATACAAATAGAAAATTGGGCATGAAGTCAATAAATGTGACAATAGAGAACGTGGCCTCCACATGTTTTCATCGCTATCTGTCAGAGCGAAAACTGCTTCTAAAGGGTGCCTACAGCGTCCTTGTGACCTAGGAGGTCGCTAGTCGAGGCGTGTCATGGGACTGAGACATTTTATTGTAACAAGGATTACAAAATTGTACAAGAAATACATTCCTGATAAGTTGTTCATGGAACACATGAACAAACAAGGTACAATGTCTCCACACACGGCGTATTTTAGAACATGAGGCAATGGCACAGCACAACACTGCTTGTGAAAAATAGACCATTAAATAATTAAAATTCATATAATTCATTCTTGTCAAGTTGTTACAGGTACAGGACTAACTTTATAAATATATAAATAAAATATAAGTACGTCAAGTACAGTGATGCCACATATAGCGTGTTCTAAAATCATCGGGTAGTAAAATAAAATACAAATAAAGTCTAAGATCAAACACCAATGACACTTCACCCAGCCTCTTCCAAAATCAATGGGTAGCAACGCCAACTCAAAAGCTTTACGTACTTTATTACGGCTAATTTAGAAGTCATTGGTAAGATCCCATCATGACAAGAAGTAACAGTGTAAATGAAATCTTACGAAATATAACTAGTAACTAAGTGTAACAAATAAATTTATGTAAAACCCGGAGTATTCTAAGACTACTGTAACAGGACCTAAACTGGAATTTAGGCACTTCAAGTGGAATAACGGATTGAGGACTGTTACGGCTTAACGTGAGTCGTGTATGTGATACCGTCGTAATGCCATAGGGATATACAAAAGATAAAGATACCCATTCTAAGAAAACTGTCCGCGTGAAAAGCATCATATCTCTCACATCCGTGTTCCAACCTTTATTAAGCGCTTCATGCCGTGTGACCCGTAAATCTTTTATTTACTCAACTGAATAGACAGAATTCAAATAAAAACCGACAAAATCGCAATCTAAATTACATAAAATGACGCTAACTTTTTGAGAGGGGTTGGTACATAATTATAGAGAAGACTGGGTGGAGAAAACTCAAGATTTCTTCATCTGGGCAGGTCAAGAATTGAACGTTAATTAGGCAAAAAGAAAACCAAGCAAATTATAATCAATTAGACAACACCAGTCGCATGGCAGAAGAAGTTGCAAACTGCGCAGAACATGGATCGCGTTTGTGCAGTTACGACACTTACATTTCCCCATTTCAGCGAACGTGCCGCAATCAGCACCAGCTGCTGACCGGAAGACAAATGTCAGTTAGCAAGCCTTAGCTGCCCAACAAAACTCAACACCGATGGGGAGACTCTATGCTGTTGCCAATGTGACGAACGAGAGCATCGCTTATTTCTGAAAGAAACAAAGTCAACGCATTACAAACTTCCCACTCTTGGCGTGCAAAGCGTGCGTCAGCAAACACGAAGTCGTGTCTCTCATGGAGCAGTGTCCCACCCATTGATCTGCCTTTTGATGCCAAGCACGGTGATGGTGGTGACTGATTTCACTGGGTACGCCAATATTTTTGAGTGAAAGCAACAAATTTTGTCATTCAGGTCGGGCGGCCTCATGGCACCCGGTCCTTTAATGTTTGTACTGTTAAGGCAAAATATCATGCTCAATTATTCTCTGGGGACAGCAGTGGCAGCTCGGTAGTCCTTGCCCCCAGTTGGCTCTCGACAACACAAACACAGGACGGCCCGTGGCTTCACTTCTGCAAAACTACTCAACGGTCTGACGATATGTAGGAACTTCCGACCACACCGATAGCGCACCATACCAAAGAAAATACGCCAAACCTGCCTCCCAAACAGTGGTACAAACTGAAAAAATATCACATACCGATATATGACGGTCATGTCACAGTTTATTTGTAATATAATGGACGTGGAAAAGTTTTTGTCTCCTGCGACATAATATAGGATGATAGATACTTGTTATTACATTTAGACTATAACAGACAACCTGAAATTTATTACAGAAGATTTTCAAACTGCTTTGTTTCTGTAGACGTGAGTGTATAGAACTATGAACTGATCTCCGCCATGACTTTCTGGAGAACATCACTTTTGATTGCACGAATCTTTCTGGAAACTGCAGTGCCAAATCCTATAGTGCTGCAGGTGCTTCTTTGAGGACTCTGTCCTTCAGATAAACCCATAAGAAATTATCACACGGTTTGAGATTGGGACTATAAGAGGACCATGCCACACCATATCCAGATAAACCCATAAGAAATAATCACACGGTTTGAGATAAGAGGACCATGCCACACCATGTCCAGCGAATGCTAAGGTGTCCAGGGCAGCCATATAATCTCTGAACGTCTCCTGAAAGAAATCGAAGATGTCCGCAGTATGATGTGGATGCGTTTCATGCTGTATGAGCCAGTAGTCCTCCATGGAGCTTGCCGTTGGTGGTGAGGCTTGCGATACAGACGGCCGTACCGTAGGTGCAACCACAACGGAGGGGTATGCGTTGAGGGGCCAGACAAACGTGTGGTTCCTGAAGAGGGGCAGCAGCCTTTTCAGCAGTCGCAGGGGAAAAAGTCTGGATGACTGACTGATCTGGCCTTGTAACATTAACTAAAATGGCCTTGCTGTGCTGGTAATGCGAACGGCTGAAAGCAAACACTACAGCCGTAATTTTTCCCGATGGCATGCAGCTCTACTGTAGGGTTAAATAATGATGGTTTCCTCTTGGATAAAAAATTCAGGAGGTAAAATAGTTCTCCATTCAGATCTCCGTGCAGGGACTACTCCGGAGGACGTCGTTATCAGGGCAAATAAAACTGGTGTTCTGCGGATCGGAGAGTGGAATTTCAGATCCCTTAATCGGGCAGGTAGGTTAGGAAATTTAAAAAGGGAAATGGATAGATTAGATATAGTGGGAATTAGTGATGTTCTGTGGCTGGAGGAACAAAACTTCTGGTCAGGTGAATACAGGGTTATAAGTTGTTGCGAATCTCAATGAGCGATGAGTACAAATTAAATGTATTAGGACTTATTCAGCGGTAGCGGCAGCTAGGCGTACACTCCGGTACGGAAGCGTTGCTCAGTATTTGTCGATGATACGGGCCAGCGCCGACGAAGCGGCGCCAGGTGACAACGTTACGTGACTAGCTGGACGCTGTAACCGAATGCATAACCTGGTTCAAAGTAGCTTTCTCTCATCACATGATGATGGAAATACACCAACTACATGGTCAGCCTCCTGCGAGTAGGTATAGAACATTCCAGAAGCTTTCTGTGATGCGCTAAGGTAGTATAAATAGGGGGTCTGGAGGACCCTATAGGGAGACGAGATCTGCTGAGTATAACGACGCAAGCTCCGTGTCGTTCTACGGCAGAAGTGGGAACTTAGTACTATTCGCTAGCCTCGGCTCCGAAACAATCAGGGAGATAGATTCCAGAGTAAGAGATTCAACTGACAGAAAGTAGTGCAAGATAGTGCCAGTAGGGATTCTCAGTTATCAAACTATAAGGCCTTTTATGAATTCTGCCCTGCAGCAGTAATCACTCCTCACCGAGTTCCGTATCCTGCACCTTAACATTAGCTTGCTCCTTCTAGCTATCGGAGTTGCACAAGCTGCCCGCGCCTACTTCTACACTTCGAGAAGATCGATTGAGGTAAGTCCCCTGAATACAATTCGTGTCAATCTCACTCCCTCTCGGGACAAGACAAAGTACAAAATCAAATACGGCTAATGCAGGAGTAGGTTTAATAATAAATAAAAAAAAAATAGGTGTGCGGGTAAGCTACTACAAACAGCATAGTAAACGCATTATTGTGGCCAAGATAGTCACGAAGTCCACGCCTACCACAGTAGTACAACTTTATATGCCGACTAGATCCGCAGATGATGAAGTGGTTGAAGAAATGTATGATGAGAAATTATTCAGATAGTGAAGGAAGATTCAAATGGTTCAAATGGCTCTGAGCACTATGGGACTTAACTGCTGTGGTCATCAGTCCATAGAACTTAGAACTACTTAAACCTAACTAACCTAAGAACACCACAACATCCATGCCCGAGGCATGATTCGAACCTGCGACCGTAGCGGTCACGCGGTTCCAGACTGTAGCGCCTAGAACCGAACGGCCACTCCGTCGGCAGTGAAGGGAGACGAAAATTTAATAGCCATAGGGGATTGGAATTCGATATTAGGAAAAGGAAGAGAAGGAAAAGTAAAAGGTAAATATGGAATGGGAATAAGGAATGACAGAGGAAGACGCCTGGTAGAATTTTGCACACAACGTAACTTAATCATTGCGAGCACTTGGTTTAAGAATCATAAAAGAAAGTTGTACGCGTGGAAGAGGCCTGGAGACACTGGAAGATTTCCGCTAGGTTATATAATGGTAAAACAGAGATTTAGGAACCAGGTTTTAAATTTTAAAACATTTCCAGGGGCAGATGTGGACTCTTATCACAATTCATTGTTTATGAACTATAGACTAGAACTGAAGTAACTGAAAAAAGGTATGAAATTAAGGAGATGGGACCTGGATAAACAGAACGAACTAGAGATTGTAGAGAGTTTCACAGAGAGCATTAAGGAACGATTGACAAGAACAGCGAAAAGAAATACAGTAGAAGAAGAATGGGTAGCTTTGAGAGATGAAATAGTGAAGGCAGTGGAGGATCAAGCAGGAAAAAAGATGAGGGCTAATAGAAATCTTTGAGTAACAGAAGAGATATTGAATTTAATTCATGAAAGGAGAAAACATAAAACTGCAGTAAATGAAGCAGGCAGAAATGAATACAAGTGTCTCAAAAATGAGGTCGACAGGACGTACAAAGTGGATAAGCAGTGATGGCTAGAGGACAAATGTAAGGATGTAGAGGCATATCTCACTACGGACAAGATAGATACTGCCTACAGGAAAATTAAAGGGACTTTTGGAGAAAAGAGAACCACTTGTATGAGTATCAAGAGCTCAGATAGAAACCCAGTTCTTAGTAAAGAAGAGAAAGTAGAAAGGTGGAAGGAGTATATAGAGGGTCTGTACAAGAGTGATGTACTTGAGGACAATATTATGGAAATGGAAGAGGATGTAGATGAAGAGTTTGACAGAGCACTGAAAGACCTGAGTCGAAACAAGGCCCTGGGAGTAGACCACATTCCATAAGAACTACTGACAGCCTTGGGGGAGCCAGCCCTGATAAAACTCTACCATCTGGTGAGCAAGATGTATGAGACAAACGAAATACCCTCAGACATCAAGAAGAATATAATAATTCCAATCCCAAAGATAGCAGACGTTGACAGGTGTGAAGATTACCGAACTATCAGTTTAATAAGTCACTGCCGCAAAATAATAACACGAATTCTTTACAGACGAATTGAAAAACTGGTAGAAGGCGACCTCAGGGAAGATCAGTCTCGATTCGGTAGAAATGTTGAAAACTTAAGGTAATAGTGACCCTACGACTTACCTTAGAAGATAGATTAAGGAAAGGAGAACCTACGTTTTTGTCATTTGTTGACTTAGAGAAAGATTGTTGACTGTAATACTTTCATTCAAATTATGAAGGTAACATGGGTCAAATACAAGGAGCGAAAGGTTAATTACTATTTGTATAGATGGCAATAATAAGAGTCGAGGGACATGAGAGGGAAGCAGCAGTTAGGAAAGGAGTGAGACAGGGTATTAGCCTATCCCCATTGTTGTTCAGTCCATATATTGAGCATGTAGTAAAGAAAATAAAAAAAACATTTCGAGTAGGAATTAAAATCCATGGAGAAGAAATAAAAACTTTGAGGTCTGCCGTTGACATTGTAATTCTGTCAGAGACAGCAAAGGACCTGGAAGACCAGTTGAAAGGAATTAACATTGTCTTGAAAGGAGGATATAAGATGAACACGAACAAAAGCAAAACGAGGATAATGGAATGTAGTCCAAGTAAATCAGGCGATGCAGAGGGAATTAGCTTAGGAGATGAGACACAAAGTAGTAGATGAGTTTTGCTGTTTGGGGAGCAAAATAAATTATAATGGTCGAAGTCGAGGATCTAAAATGTAGACTGGCTATGGCAGGGAAAGCGTTTCTGAAGAAAAGAATTTTGTTAACATCGAGTATAGATTTAAGTGTCAGGAAGACTTTTCTGAAAGTACTTGTATAAAGTGTAGTCATGTATGGGAGTGAAATATAAACGATAAATAGTTCAAACAAGAAGAGAATAGAAGCTTTCGAAATGTGGTGCTACGAAAGAATGCTGAAGATTAGATGGGTAGATCGCGTAACTAATGAGGAGGTACTGAATATACTTTTATTACTTTTTATTACTGAGGTGGAGCAGGATGTGAATTCTCATCAGCACAGTGGCTCCAGCACTCGTTTTTCTCGTTCCCATGGACGTGGAAGCGTGCCTCGTCATTAAAGAAAATCTAATCGGTATTGGCTGCCCGATTTTCAAAGTTCACATTTCGAAAGGAATGTCGCCGCTTCACATTCATGTTGGCATCGTTGAAGTTTATGAAGGAAAAGGTTCAGTTTTGCTTTCATTACGCTCTGGAGACGCCGTCGCGACATCCTGAGTTGCTGGGCTGCATGTGTTGTTGATGTAGTGGGCTCCTCAGTGAATAAGATTAGCACCGGTTCCACAATTCCAGTGTTACAACTCAGCCAGGTCGTCCTGACAAACCCTTCCTGCAATCACGTAGAGATCCAGTCTTCTGAAAACATTTCGGAAACCTGTAAAAATGCAGGTGAAACATTACAAAAACCTTTATCAGTAATGCTTGAATTTTTTCATCACAATTTGACTTCTGTTTTGTACCGTAATCTCATTAAGAACTGGCTATTCTCGATGGTGTTGTTCTTAGGCCAAATGGGCTGTTCAAGTGCACCTCACCATAACGATACGTTAAAAATTCGCATAAAATATCTTTACGATGCACAAACGCTATTCCCATGTTAGTGCTTCTGTTCTGATATCTGAACTGAAACATCAGTAAGAGAGCTGTAGAATTTTCAGAGCTACGATACAACATTATCACAAGGAAAGTCGTTTGAAGTATACAATCAAAATACAGTGGACAAATACTTTCTAACATCTGTTTTGCGCTATCCTGTAGAATCCCAATTCCACAGCTCCTGCCGATACACTTACCTTGGTTTTCGAAAGTCGCAGGTCTTTTTTACGTTATACGTTATTTTAACTTTATAAATAAAATATATTTTGAGTACTATTTGTCTGTTCTTCTCTCTGTCATTCTCCAGTGTAATCACGGTGTTGGAATGTTGTTTACAGACATGGCAGTGTAGGTGGATAGTGGGTGGCAGGATGCATGTCTTGTCGCCACCACTGCGCAACTGCCGGCACACCGGCCTTAATCGTCATCCGCCGGGAGGGTTAGATCTGGAGCCTGCGCTCCAAGCCGTGGAGCCGAAGCGGGATACAGTAACTTACAGTAACTTACCTACTAACCACAGCTTAGGGAAAGTAAATAAAATTTGTCCAAAAGGTAAACAATTGTGACAAAAGAAGAATATAACGAGGTCCGCAATCAGTGGATGAAGTAACAAACCTTGCAGAGTGATAGATGTGAATTCCTTACCTAAAGCCCTACGAAATTTAGACCACATTCCTAAAATGAAACAAATTTTCACATTCAAGAACGAAGCTATACACTACTGATACAGAGACAACAGCATTATACAGGTCCCTACAAGATGTACACAGCGGAAGTCTCTCCTAAAACGCGGATAGACCATTCCGAAAATTCTTTCTTACCCACAAATTCAGCCATCACATCTCAGATGACAATAAAAAGATGTTGATGGTCTATTGAAAACACCATTAGTGTTCAAAATTAAAGTAACAAACGGAAATTTGGCAAAGTTGAGTTTATTTTGCAACAAAACAGTATAAACAAGATAAACAAGTGATAGCAAAGTACAAACGATGCAAAGAATACAGAATGTAAACAGATGCAACATGCAGAACAGTACACGAAAATGTTCTTCGTTTTTTCCAACTTAACAGATTCGCACACACACTCACACACACACACACACACACACACACACACACACACACAAACACACCGACAGCTGGCTAATGTGCTCACTATGGGGTATGACCACCTCCTGGTAGTAATACAAGCCTCAGAACGACGGAGCATGCTATGAATAACATCATCAGTGTATTGTTGAGTCAATAGCGCCCATTCATCCTGTGGAGCTGTTCGCAAGTCTTTGAGAGTGGCTGGTGGATGTTGACACGATGCAACCCACATCCCTAGTGCTTCCCAGACATACTCTATGGGCTTCAAATAGGAAGAGCGAGCAAGCCACGCCATGTGTGCAATATGTTCTTTTTCAAGAAAACATCAACCACTCGTGCTCTATGACATCGAGTATTATCGTCCATCAGTAGGAAGTATGGTCGCACACTGCCTCTCAATAACCGTAAATGAGGTTCCAAGATTTCAGAATTATGGCCTGTACTGTGAATCAAATTAAGAGTGATATAATTTTACATTACGATGACTGTCATTTTAACAGATAATTTAATGCATCTAAATTACATTCAGAGTTACTAATTATCGGTTCTATTAACAAGAAAATCATGTTTATAATATGATGGCATGCTGACAGGCAATGTCACTGATTTTTTTAACGTGAAAACACCTAAAGATTTTTAAATAAGGAGAACGTTATTAACATACTGCATCTATATTCTTCATGCCTACATATTTATTTCTCAACAGTCAAACTTGCGACGAACAAACTTCTTGCAATGAGAGACCAGGTTGATGAAACTGCCACTGTAGAATGTTTGTTTCTGTTGATAGAGCCACAATCTCACCCCTGCTTGCACCGCTTTGTCAGTATATAGAAGTCCCTCAAGGTGTTCTTTAAGCTTTTCAAACAGATAAAAATCTGATGGGTCCAAGTCAGGCGTGTAGGGAAGATGATCAATAGCAGTGAACACAAGGCATTAGTTAGTTGCCGATGTTGCAGCGCTCGTGTGTGGTCTGGCATACTCACACTGAAGGAGAGGGTGCTCTACATGTGGATGCACTCTTTGTATTCGAAACCTGAGACAAGAAGATTGTTCCAAGTGTATGAACATCGTTAAGTTACACACTGCCATGTCACATGCTGCAAATTGGAGCCCTCTAGCACCAAACAGCTGCAAATATGTAGACGCAAAAATAAATATGTAAAATTTTAACAGTCTTCATTTAATTTAAATAGCTTCACAGTAGTATATAAATGAGGGTTCTGGACCAAATCCATTTTCATCATTCCCCAATCAAAAAAAAAACTGTTCAGACACCTCAAAGAAAACAAATTCAATTTTAACACATTAAAAAATTATAAAACTATAAAATTTTATTCTCTATAAGTCAGAGTTGCGAAACATCATTTGCCAATCTCGAAAAAACAAATTCAATTTTACATTTAAAAAAATTTTGAAACTATTAAATTTGGTTATCTATAAATCAGGCCTACCAAACATCATTTGCCTCTCTGGAGAAAACAAATTCAATTTAATTTTATTAAAAATATTTAAACTATTAAATTTTGATCTGTATAAATGCACACCAACAAACTTAATGCTTAAAGACACATTTAAATGACGAACAATTAAGTAAAAATTTCAAATTTCCTTCTGTCTAAATACAATGGGAAAAGCAATGATGAGCAAAGCTGAGCTGTTTGACAGCTTGGAAAACTTATATGAAAGAAAGAGAGGATTAGATTTAAAAGATTTAGAAACTTATTGTAAAAAAAATAGATACTCAAACATATCTAGAAACGATTTGTACCAGTTAATTGACTATTTTAATATGAAAGAAATTAAGAATAATAAAAAAAGGAAGAATTAAAATTATAAATGGAAAATAACTTCGATCAATCGCTAAAGCAGAAAAATGAAGAATTATTCCAAGCTTAGAAAGCAAAACTCGATTGATCTTATTGTAAGTCCTGTTGACAATAACAACAATAATGACAAAGATGATTTGAGTAAAAAATCTGTAAAAGAACATCATCAGATCTGTAGAGGCAAAAATATAAAAAATCGTTCTAAGCTTACAAAAATCCAATTAAACCGTCTCATCAAAGGAGCTAAAGTCGAAACTCATAATTATGACCATTTGAGTAAAAAATATTTAAATGCACTTCATAAAATTTGCTAAAACGAAATTTTAAAAATTATTTTAAGCTCAATAAAGAGCAATTAATCTATATGAATAGGCCTGAGGTTAAAATTAATAACAACAATGCGAATATTTTTGGAAACATATAGTAGACAAATATCAGGAAATCATACAAAAAATTATAAGAAAAATTTAGCAGGTTTCAATTTTATAAATGCTGACAAAATTTTTATATGGTCTAAGCAAATTTATAGAAAACACTCAGCTTTTGAATCAAGAATAATAACTTATGGATTGGATAGTATAGATAATATTATGGAATTGCATGAACTTTTAGTCAAAATAAAGAAGTAATAATCACCAAATTAAAGAATATTTTAAGACAAAGAAGATCAATTGGAGTTACCATTCAATTTAATTGTAATTTTAAACAACAAGGAGAAATCCAAGAATTTAATTTCAAAACTTCAAATCAAGTTACATTAAGAACAGATTATGAAGATTATTACCAAAATTCAGTGAATATACTAATAACTGAAATAAAAGAAAAGCAAAGAAAAATTTCTGGTTGGTCATTAATTTATATAGACTATTTAGAGTTAAATGTTAATAGATACACCCCAGATTTTGTTTCTTCATATATAGATTTTACAAAAGATATTAAAGATAAAAAAGCAATAATTAATGTGAAAAAAACAGATCAAAAATGTTTTCCATAGGCTATAAAATGAGCATTATATCCAGCAAGTGACCATGTTGAAAGTGTAAATAATTATAAAAATGTTTGCCTAGAATTAGATGAAATTTTTGAAAGAGAGAAAATTAATTTTCCAGTTCAGATGACAGACATTCCAAAATTTGAGAAGAAATTAAATATTTCAATTAATTCTTATGTATATGAAAGCAGTGGCGAAGAAGGAAAAAATACTATTGTACTTCCTCTTTACCATACACAAAATAAACAAGAAAAACATGCTAATCTTCTTTCAATTCAAGATGAAAAGAATTCACATTATTGTTGGATAAGAAATCTATCCAGATTAATAAATATGCAAACAAGCAACTCTAATGGAAGAGTTTATCTTTGTGATAGATGTTTAATATATTTTCATTCACAAGAAGAATTAGACATTCATGAAAGCAATTGCAAAGAGCACAAAGAAGTAAAAATAGGTATGCTGTTTAAACGACAAAACGTCGAATTTAGGAAATTTGAACATTCATTAAGATTTCCTTTTGTCATCTATGCAGAGTCCAAGTGTTTATTATAAGATAATCAGACTTCTCAAAAAATTACTGAAAAAACATATGTTGTAAAATATCAAAAATATTTTCCAGTTTCCTTCAGTAATTATGTGACATATTCGAATGGTCATTACAAAAATCCAGTGATATATGTTGAAGGAGATATAGCACAAACATTTGTTGAAATGTTAAAAGAAATATCGAGAGAAATTTTTAGAATACGTGAACGAAATGTTCAAATCAAACTGAGTAAAGATGTACTTGACTTTGAAAATTCAAAAATTATTCATATTTGTGAATGAAAATTCGAATATGAAGAAAAAATAGTGAGAGAGAGATCATTATCATTTAACTGGAAAATATAAAGGAGTTGCATATAATAACTGTAGAATTAATTACAAAAATCCAAAAGTTCATTCAGCTTATATTCACAATTTAATAAATTATGACATTCATTTGTTTATCAAAGAATTAGCAGTAGATAATAAAGATACTGACGCAATCCCAAATAATAAAAAAATTAATTTCCCTTAGAAATCATATTGAAGAAGGATTAACATAAAGATTTTTGGATACATTCAAATTTATGGCTTCAAACATAGATAAATTATCTTCTAACATCACAAAAGAACAATTTAGAGAAATGGCAAAATATTTCGAAGGTGTACAACTAGATTTAATAATTAAAAAAGGAGTTCACCCATTTGGGTACAGAGATTTTGATGAAAAATTGCAAGAAATCAAATCACCCAAAAAAGAAACCTATTATTCAAGACTGAATAAATATAATCCTTCTGATGAAGACTACCAAAGAGCAAAAACAATCTGGAAAAAGTTCGATATCAAAAATTTAGTCGAATATACAAGATTATATAAGAAGTCAGATGTACTAATTTTAGCAATCATCTTAGAAAATTTTAGAGATATATGCATAAAATCTTATAAACTCGATCCATCTTGGTATTTCACAATTCCAGCACTGGCTCTGGATTCGATGTTAAAAATGACAAAAATTGGGCTATATATGATGACATTATCTTGTTTCTAGAAAAAGGAATTTAAGTTAGTGTTTATCAACGTTTTAAAGTACCTGCACAAAGCAAATAATAAATATATGAAAAATTTTCAACCACAAAAACAATGGAACTCTGTTGCATGCTTAGATGTGAATAATTGGTATGGTTGGGCAATGTCTTAGTTTTTACCATTGAAAGATTTCAGTTGGATGGAACCACAATGTTTTAGTGCAGAAAAAATACATAAAATTCTAAACGATTACAAATATGGCTATATTTTCGAAGTTGATCTGGAACAAACAAGAAAATTGCATGATTTACATAAATAATTACCTTAGGTGCCAGAAGGAGGAAATAAGTTGTTGATAACACTGAATGGCAAAAAAAATATGTCCTTTACTGTAGAAACCTTGAAGTATATTTAAATCTTGAATTAAAATTAAAGATAATTCATAGCGTCCTCTCATTTCAACAGTCACACTGGGTGAAAAAATGCATTGATTTTGACACAGAAATGAGAAAAATGTCAGCAAACGATTTTGAAAGAGATTTCTAAAAGTTGTTAACCAATTCAGTGTTTGTAAAATCACTGGAAAATATTAGAAAAGGCAAAATATAAAAATCATAATAGTTCCAGTAAAACATACAAAATATGTTTCCTGACGAAATTATGAGCATATGACAATATTTTCAGAAGATCTGGTAGCAATTCACATGAAAAAAATAAGAATCTATTTCGATAAGCTAATTTATGTTGGAATGAGCGTTTTAGATATTTCGAAAATAAAAATGTATGATTTCCATTATAATGATGAATTCTTCTCGGATTATCAGCCAAGTGCTGGCATTGTTTTGTAGTATCATTTCGACGAGTTTCGTACTCGTCATCTTCTGGTAAAATGAAATGTTGTGACAAGACAATGCCAAAACTTGGCTGACAACCCAAGAAGAATTCGTCAGTGGAATACGCTTAGAAAGACTGTAGTCGCGTATATTCCATTATAATGTAATGAAACCAAAATAAGAACAAAATATTCATATGGGTTGGATGGATACTGATTCCTTCATTTATGATATAAGAACTAAAGATTTCTACAAAGATATGAAGAGAATGTTTGATAAATTTGATACAAGTGTTTACCCAAAACACAATTTTTATGGAATTCCACAAGTAAACAAGAAAGTTTCAGGAGAAATGAAAGATGAATCTTGCAGAAAAATCATACTAACTCATGTGACTCTAAGATCAAATTGTATGCTTATGGAGTTGATGAGAAAGAGAAAAGCCGAAAGGAGTCAATAAATCAGTTGTCAAAAATGAAATCATTTTCTATGAATATAAAAAGTGTTTAGATGAAAAAATAAAACTATAAGGAAAAATGAATTTGATGAGATCATTTAGATATGAACTGTATACTGCTGAATGAAATAAAATTGTTTTAAGTTCAGACAATGATAAACGAGTTGTAATACAAGATAGAATTAATACATTACTGATCTCCCCTGAGGTCGGCTTCTACCAGTTTTTCCATTCAACTGTAAAGAATTCACATTAGTATTTTGCAGCTGCGACTTATTAAACTGATAGTTCGGTAATTTTCACATCTGTCAACACCTGCTTTCTTTGGGATTGGTATTATTATATTCCTCTTGAAGTCTGAGGCTATTTCGCCTGTCTCATACATCTTGCTCACCAGATGGTAGAGTTTTGTCAGGACTGGCTCTCCCAAGGCCGTCAGTAGTTCTAATCGAATGTTGTCTACTCCGGGGGCTTGTTTCGACTAAGGTCTTTCAGTGCTCTGTCAAACGCTTCACATAGTATCGTATCTCCCATTTCATCTTTATCTACATCCTCTTCCATTTCCATAATATTGTCCTCAAGTACATCGCCCTTGTATAGAACCTCCATATACTCCTTCTGCCTTTCTGCTTTACCTTCTTTGCTTAGAACTGGGTTTCCATCTGAGCTCTTGGTATTCATACAAGTGGTTCTCTTTTCTCCAAAGGTCTCTTTAATTTTCCTGTAGGCCGTATCTATCTTACCCCTAGTGAGATAAGCCTCTACATCCTTACATTTGTCCTCTAGCCATCCCTGCTTAGCCATTTTGCACTTCCTATCGATCTCATTTTTCAGATGTTTGTATTCAATTTGCCTGCTTCATTTACTGCATTTTTAAATTTTCTCCTTTCATCAATTAAATTCAATATTTCTTCTGTTACCCAAGGGGTTCTACTAGCCCTCGTCTTTTTACTTACTTGATTCTCTGCTGCCTTCACTACTCCATCCCCATTCTTCTTCTACTGCATTTCTTTCCCCCATTCGTTTCAATTGTTCCCTTATGCTCTCACTGAAACTCTGTACAACCTTTGGTTAGTCAGTTTATCCAGGTCTCATCTCCTTAAATTCCCACCTTTTTGCAGTTTCTTTAGTTTTAATCTACAGTTCATAACAAATTGATTGTGGTCAGAGTCCACATCTTCCCCTGGAAATGTCTTACAATTTAAAACCTGGTTCCTAAATCTCTATCTTACCATTATATAATCTATGCGAAACCTTCCAGTATCTCCAGGATTTTTCCTTGTATATAACCTTCTTTTATGATTCTTGAACCAAGTATTAGCTATGTTTAAGTTATGCTCTGTGCAAAATTTTACCAGACGCTTGCTCTTTTATTTCTTACCCCCAATCCATATTCACCTACTATATTTCCTTCTCTCCCTTTTCCTAATCTCGAATTCCAGTCACCCATGACTATTAAATTTGTCAGAAATGTAAATTAAATGTCAGCAATGTAAATTAAATTATTTCTTATTTATATACTTTATCTTTAAGATTACTTAACTAAATATAGAGGTAAATCGGTTTTTGAGAAGTATTCTGAAACAACTTTTTCTATTTCCTTTTTGATAAAGTAATTAGTTATATTAGTTCTATTGATATAATTATTTAACTGTGTTAGAATGCTTGTATAATAAGGATTTGTAACAATATTGGATAACCCATTCTATAAATGTTTGTTTACTACACCCTATCCATCAATTTGGTCATTTACATTTGCAATTCTTCTACCTTTAAAGCCAATATAATGTCTAGTTACTTTAATAATAGCATTAAATTCTTAATGAAATTGCTTAATTACATTATTTATTTTTGAAACTATTAATGATTTAAAATCTTTGGTTTTTGATTGAAAATCCTCAAATTTTGAATTTAATTCACTATTAATTATTGATTGGAAATCTAAAACTCTATTGTTCTTATTTCCAAAAATGTCCAGTTTTTAAACTCAGAGAATCATTAAATTTGAAATTGTCACAGAATAGTTTTAAAACAAAGAAACAAAAGTGACCACATGTTACTTCATCAAAATTATTGTATTTTCTGAGCTTTTTAATGCATATATTTTTTCCAAAATAATTAGGTACTTTAATTGGTATATTACGTCCCAATGAATCAAAACAAATTTCTTTATTCTTGTAATAACAAATCCAATGAGATTCAACATGATCAGATGTATCTAAATTAACTATTCCAGATTTGTATTCTCTACAATGACTTGGTAATTCATCAAACATAACTACACCATGGAAGTGTTCGATTTTTAATTGTTTAACTAATTCGTCTATATTGAAATTTTATAATGGTTTATTATGTCTATTAATCATTTCTTCACAATTTTCTTTTCCAGTTGTTTTGTTTTCTTTCTTTCTCCTTTGAATCTCAGTCCAAAATGGTTCAATCCTATTTAATTGATCATTATTCAACTTTAATTAATTGATTTTGGCTTGGTTCTGCCATATGGAAGTATAATCAATCGAAACGTTCTTCATTTATGGAGATTAAAAGTTAATAAAGAATTATAAACCTCATCCATTTTTGTCAACTTCTAAGTTCATTCCTAATTTTCTCTTTCCATACATTATTCCATGAACTGCAGTTCCAATAGTATTTTCACCTAAAGATGTGTCACTTGCATGCATTCTTTCTTTTGCAGCTAATTAAAGTTCTTTATGTGCTTCATGTCTGTTTTCAAAATCTTTGTGATAGGCAATGTCATGTTCTTTGCAAGTTTCATCTAATTTATTTACTCCAGGATCACTGCACACTAGTAGTTCTTCTAGCTTAGTTAGTGGTCCAAAGTAAGAGTACCTGGGTAGATGCATCTCTGGTAGTGGCAAATTATTCAAAGTCATATGATAATGTTGGAAGCTGATGCCTCAGAGATAATTTAATCATTAGACCTATACTATCATACTTAAAGCCCAACTGACTGAGCGTTTTCCATGTTCCTCACTCTTCCAATATGTGTGAGGAAGATTATTCGAAAATCTTATTAGACATCTAATTCCTTCTGGATTATCGATTATGAAATCTTTAAATTTTTTTCTTAACATTTGTGTTATTCCAACTTTTTCATTGTGATAATTTTTATTTCCAGCTAATTCTTCACCATGTATTACTTTTAATCTGTCAATTAAATCTCTAACATATTCAACTGGATTTTCTGAATATTATTTCATAAACCTTCATCAGTTCTTTCAACTGTACTTGAATCTCAATCTGAGGCCAGTTTCTTGTAAAGATAAATTTCAATAATTTCTCTTATCAAGTATTTGTTTTATTACCTTTACTCGATTTTATTTTATTTGAATTATTCCTGGAATATAATTCTCCAGATTGGATCAACATACCTGCATAATTTGATAAATCTGAACTTGTCAATAATTAAACTGAAAACTCTATCTTTACCATTCTTAACATATTCTAGCATTCTTTCACTTCTATTTATTTTTTTAGCATGAGTATCTTTTTAACATCTTTGACTTCTAGTTGCTTCTCTCTATTTTTAACCTCTTCTTCATATTTTTTTAATAATTCTGGTATTTCTGATTCACTTTATGTATAACCTCTTTTATCAGTATCACATTGTTTAATTGATGGAATATTGTTAAATTGTTCAAAATAATGTTGATTAAGGGAAACCATTTGTTTTTTAACTTCTCTGTTTTCTTCAACTGCTTTTAAAACTTTATCACCTAATCCTTCGATTCCTTCTTTACGTTTTTCAATTGTATTGATAATGGATTAAACTATTTTTAAAAATTTCATATTCTTTTCTTGGCTGTTTTTTCTGTGATTATCATTCAATGTTTATGCTAAACATTCAGTGTTTGTGTTCAGCATTCATGTTCAATGTTCATGATAATGTTCAACATTTATGTTGAATGTTCATATTCAGTGTTCAAGTTCACCTTTCATGTTCAATGTACATGTTTGATGTTAAATGTTTATGTTCAATGACCATGTTGAAAGTTCAAAAAATTCTTAATTCTTTCTCTGTACTTCATTAATTTTTTTGACCCATGAATCGTAACAAAACCAAATTTATCTTTATTCCAAAATTTGCTACATAATTCCTTAATTTGCTACATAAATCCACCAACAAATTCAGGATAAATATGATACAAATTTGTGTCATCTTGTCTAAAAATATTTTTTAAAAAATTAAGATTATCTCTGACTAACTATTTAGGTACCTCTGAGTATGTTTAAAAGAAAAACAATAGATTCCTTTGTGTCTTCCTCTTGTAACCTACTCTCTAACTACATCCAGATTTTCAAGACACAAATCATCAAATATTGCAACTGAATTATCTTGGCATTCATCTAGTGGAACAACTTCATCGTTGTTTTCAATATAACTAACAATTTTTTCATTAATTTTATCCTGAAATTTTTTGCATCTTTTTATAAAGTTGTGATATTTTGATTGATCTAAACTTTTTGAATAAACAAACAAGTGATTAATTTCATTCCAATTCAACCATCCTGGTGCCAAAATATAATTATCAATCAATAATGTAGTTTTTCCACAACCACTTGGGCCTATAATACCACATTGAATAGAATTTTGTAATAGTTTACCATGCATATTTTTTAACTTCTTTTCTGGAATTCTTACTTTAGGCTCTCAATCGGTCATTTGTTTACATAATTTTTGCTAATATAAATGACTAGATTATTTCTAAGGAGTGATAATTTTCTGTTCTGAAGAAACGATTAACTGTTCCTAAGAAATTTGAAAACTCACTAGTTGGGTTTTACTCAACGTTTTTAACACCAAACATCACATCAAAAATTAATAAATATACTGTGGTGGAGAAACGATAGAAATTCATATTGGTCAATATATATTCATGTTCATAAATTAAGGATAATGCTGATACCGGTGAAATAACGCTCTGGTGAGCAGTTTGCAGGTTTAAATCACCTCAGGGTATGATCATGTGGTGCATTTGACCTGCGATCGTCACATGGTGGCGCTGGCAGCAGTCCACATACACGAGGTGTGTTGGTGCATCTCAGAGTATGGTGCAGCGAGTAAGTGTGCAGACGTTTTCAGATGTGCTAATGGTGACTGTGTGTTGAAAATGGCTCAAAGAACACATATTGATGACATTATGAGTGATAGAATACTAGGGCGACTGGAGGCCGGTCAAACACAATAGTTCATAGCACAGGCCCTCCGTGTGCCACAGAATGTGATCTCAAGATTATGGCAACGATTCCAGTAAACAGGAAACGTCTCCAGGCGCTACAGTACGTGACATCCACCGTGTACAACACCACAAGAAGACCGATATCTACCCATCAGTAGCCGCAGATGGCCATCGAGTACTGCAGGTAGCCTTGCTCAGGACCTTAGCGGAGCCACTGGAACAGTTGTCACCAGACACACAGTCCACAGACGACTGAACAGGCATGGTTCATTCACCTGGAGACCTGCAAGGTGATAAACAAAACTTCCAGTTTTGCCAGTAAAGAACCGCAGAATTATGGGAATCTTAAGCACAAGATGTTAGGATGCAGACACAATTGAAACTTACATTAAGATATGCAGAAACTATGTGTGCATTCCTGCTTGTTGAAAAACTGAACATGGGTTACGTCCTGGCCATTAGCAGCATAACTGAATCTAGAAAATATACTGCATTTATTTATGTTGGCAGGGTCATCAGTTTAAAGTGATGCAATTTGGACTGAATATTAGCTCAGAAGTATTCGTTTCTGCGTTGGATTATGTTTCAGGAACCAGATTTAATTGACTTTTAAAATTTGTTACTGTCACGAAAGGCATTTGTAGCATCACCCTTTTTCTGTATTTTTTTTCTCTTTTAGTGCAAGTGTTAATGTATAACTGCACAAGTAGCCTATATGGATCAAAGATCCATAATAACAGCAGGAGGCATATAATCTCTCACTCATGGTACAAAAACTCTGCATAGAATGTGGAACATTGCGTGTACTATGGACTGACTTACTTCTGATTTAGCAATTGCGGAGAGGTGAATTGGAGCAGAACTGCAATTAGCAGCATTATTGTAAGTCGCCATTTTGAATACAGAACGTAATTTGATTAATTATGATAACATTTCATCTCATAAAAGAGGATGATGTATCCAGAAATGTAACTATGAAGATCATTTACAGAAAAATATAATTTCATGAATGGAGAAGGTAAGTTAAATTTTTCAGTTATTTTTGACTTCCCCCTTGTCTCTGGTTCAGAACATTATTTTGTGTGTTGTTAACTCATAGAGAAGTTTGTAGTCTAGAAAATCAGTAAGGCTGGCACTACTGCCATTTATCCTCCATTTCGAGAGATTAATTTTCGGACTTTTATCGAAATTGGACACTGATTTCCAAGCTACAGAGTGTGCACATTATAGCACCTAAGACAGTTTTCCCATGGTGTACAACTATGCCTCTGATTATTTTAAGAATTGTCTGAGTAGATGATTTCCAGAATTTTGCAGAGCCACCTAAATTTTATTCCAGGTGCTGACTTCGACATCAAGAGACAAACAGTGTATGATTATGATTTGTAACTGTCTATTCATTTTGTTTTATAGACTTGAGAATTCCATTAGGAATTAAATTTATACCTGGGAGTGTGGAAGACATTTCTGCCAAAATATTGGGAAGTTACTTCTCTCACCCAACAGTTCCAATTTAATTAATGAGATATGATTCAGTCATAAAAATTTAACTTCAATTTAATGGAGAGAGAAGTTAAATGAGACATCAAAGGAGTTTCAAGAGTGGTTGAACGGACTACACAGTATCTTGGAAGGAGGGTAAAAGATCAATGTCAAAAAAAGCAAAACAACTACAATGGAATGTTGTGGAATTCTGTCAACTGATTCCAAGGGAATTACATTAGGAAATGAAACATTTAAAGAAATAGAGAAGCGTTTTGATTTTTGGGCAGCAGAATAACTGATAATGGTGGAAGTAAATAGTATATTAATGGTAACAAAAGTGTTTTTCTAGGAGAGAAATTTTTTGATAGCGAATATAGATTTAAGTGTTAGGAAGTTTGTTTTGAAAGTATTTGAGTGGAGTGCAGCCATGTACAGATGTGAATTATGGACAATATCCAGTTTATATAAGAAGAGAACACAAGCTTTTGAAATGTGATAATAGAAGAATGGTAAAGATTAGATGTGTAGGTGACATAAATAAGAAGGTAATGAATGGAACTGAGGAGAAAAGAATATTGTTGCACAACCTGACTAGAAGAAGCAGTCGGTTGCGAAGAAGCATTCTGAGACATTAAGGGATCACCAGTTTAGAATTGGAGTTAAGTGCGTGTGTGGTGGGGGAGGCATAAAAATCGTAGAGGACGACCAAGAGATGAACATGGTACACAGATTCAGAACATAGTTATTCAGAGATGATGAGGCTTGCAAAGGATGTATCAGCATGGGTGGCTGCATCAAACTGGTCTTCGAACTGAAGACCACAACGACAACATCAGTGGCTTAACGTATTACCAAACAAACTCATTTCATCAATTTACTATTATGAGAAAGCAATTAGATATATAAAAAATTTTATCTGAAGAACAGAATAAAGAAGACACAAATCATGCAGTATTTTTAGTTTCTAGTTGAATAATTTTTTATTCAACCAGATCAGTTGTGTTTCTTCTTCTCCTAGTTCTAAATCAGATTTTTACATGTCTTTATTTACCTCAAAGACCAGTACACAGGAAAAACAATAAAATTAACAGAGCTCTTTCTATTCATCCCTCTGTGGGTTGAGTAGAAACACCAATAATTTATTTTTACATCATAGAGGCATGTACTAGGTCCAAAATATAGTTATCAGTTTAATCTTAGATACAATACCTACAATCACTCATAAATTTGATTTTTGTATTTCTTTTTAAAATTATCAATTATTTTCTTTTGGCATTAAAATCTGTTTCCATTCATTCCATTTCATATGTGACTTTGATCTTAAATTTGTTAATGTTAACTACGAATACAAGAATAGTTCCAGCATGATAAAGAAGAGATAAAGCTAAATCGATTGGGAGCTTAAAAAGAAGCTTATAGAGACACTAATACACCCCATATTTGATTGTGGTCATACCGTTCTCCAAGGACTTTCGCTTTGTGAAGTACAGTTTTCCGACCTATAAACAATTTCATAACTACAAGCTGATAATCACAGAGACTATCATACTCTTTGTTTGCTGTATCATCTTCTCAATCACTATACTCCATCTTACTTGTATTCAATGCATACACTAGTATCTGAACAGCACAGCACAAATACTAGTTCTCAAGAAAGTGAAATTCTCTCTGTGTCCTCATACAACACTGTCATGTTCTCTAAACCATTTTCTGTATAAAGAAACCGTATGTGGAACAATCTTCCTCGTAATATCAAAGAAATCAAACTCCTTTCAAACTTGAGGAGACAGCTAATGGTCCAACAACTATCACAATACACTGAGGTGACAAAAATCATGGGATATCTCCCAGTATAGTGTCGGAGCTCCTTTTCCTCTGCTTAGTGCAGCAACTGGACGTGGCATGGTATCGACAGCTTGTTGGTAACCATTGCAGCAATATTAAGCCATGCTGCCTCAACAGCAGTCCATAATTGCGAAAGTTTTGCCGGTACAGGGTGTTGTGCAAGAACTAACCTTTCGAATATGTCCCAAAAACGTTCGATGGAATGCATGTCGGGCAGTCCAGTTGGCCATTTCATTCGTTTGAATTGTCCAGAATGTCTTTCAAAACAAATGCGAACAAAAGTGCCCCAGTAACATGACATCGTTGTTTGGAAACATGAGCTCAATGAATGGCTGAAAATTGCCTCCAAGTAGCCTAACATAATAATTTCCAGTCAATGATTGGTTCAGTTGGGCCAGAGAACCAGTTCATTCCATGTAATCACTGCCCACACATTATGGAGCCACCACCGCACGGTGGTGCCTTTTAGACAACTTAGGTCCGTGGGTTCGTGGAGTTCTTGCCACACTCGAACACTATCATCAGCTCTTACCAACCAATCTGCCCAGACCACTGTTTTCCAGTCTTGGAGGATCCAATCGACATGATCACGAGCCCAGGAGAGGCGCCGCAGGCAATGATGTTGGCAAAAGCACTCGCATAGGTCATTTGCTGCCGTAGTCCATTAACGCCACATTTCGCCACAGTCATAACAGATGCACTCCTCGTATATCCCACACTGATCTCTACTGTTATTTCACGGAGTTTTCTTTGTCTGTCAGCACTGACAACTCTGCACAAACACTGCTGCTCTCGGTCGTTAAGTGAAGTCCGTCGGCCATTGCTTTGTCCGTGGTGAGAGATAATGCCTGAAATCACGGCTGCTCGAATTGTGCGGTATTCAGATAGGTCGAGCACCGGAAAGGGACAGTAGGTCGTTGGTAAACTGCGTAGGAACCTGAGAAAAGGCATATACGTTGCCAAGGTTTCGCTCGACCACTTCTGACCACTACAAGGGAAAATATTGATATTGCCATATTGTACACCTAGCATATCATAACCCCTGCACCTCTGCTCCTGCAGTCCAAGAATAAGTATTGGGCTCCTTGCAACGTTCAACATCATCCTGCTCTGTTGGCCAAATAATCAGCAGAACCAGGAAATTACTGTACCAAGTGTATGCTGCCATCAACACCAACGTCTGCATTTAGAGTGGTGGCATGACTAGGAGGCAAGGACTCTGATGAATGGCATAGCATTGTGTTCAGGGATGAACTACAGTTGCGAACTGCACTGTATGACCATCGTTGGAGAGAAGGGCAACGACCTGCAGAGAGTTCCCATACTTCCATTGTTTTGTTGAGGCATGGCATGATTTTGTGGGAAGGCATGGTTCAACTTAAGGTTATGCCTAGAGGTGGTTGAGGGAAGTCTGATGGCGTAAAAGTACGTAATGGACGTACCTCGTCCTAGTGTCTTACCTCTCCTATACAGTATTGTGGTTGCATTTTTCAGTAGGACAATGTTCATCTACACACAGCACATGCCTCTGTCATCTGTCTGTTCAGGTACACTCCTGGCTAGCAAGATACCCAGTTCTGTCCCTGTTAGAACACGTGTGGGACGAGATCGAACGTCAACTTCATTCTAGTGCCGTGATCCAGGATATCAAAGACCGATGGCAACAAATGCCTTAGTAGAGGATATAACCGAATCAGTGAACACGCCCAGGAAAGAGGAGGAGTAATGTCATATTAACAAGAAGGCTCATACTGCAAAGTTCTTGGCAAAACTGGCTCAATTTTGTAATCATTGGAATAACATCAGACACCTTCTCTACCTGTGAAATACCCGCCAACCCTTCTGTATGCTTCAATTTTTTAGCAAGTAGTGTGTGTACCATTAAAAATAAAGTTAGGTATCAGGATCAGAATAATGGTGCATCAATCATTCTGTATCATTTTTTTCAAAACAACCCCATGTAAAATTCATTCACACGAACTCCCACTTCTCCTCATCAGGTCCACAGTGTTTAGCAAGTTATTTGTGTTTTAAGATCGTCTCTCGGTGAAATTCGCGCAGGTGCGACAGTGATCAATGCAGCGCCTCAACACGGACGCAGTGCCCACAAACTGGGCGACGCGACGATGTGCGAGCGCGCGCCGCAGGTGGTGGCCCGTGTTTACGCGGCGCGGGCCATTAGCGCCCTGTTTGACCGCATTATGTCCCTGCCGGTCCACCACCCCCACCAGCCACCCCATTTGACCGCGGCCACACCAGTACAGCCGACACGTCTTCCGGATATTATGCGGTTACACGCGGCTTGTCGCCGGATGCGCCGCACCGCGTCCCAGCTCCCACGCTCCAACCGCGGCCATCGTCTGCCTCTGCACAGGTTGCCTTGTAGCGCCAGAGAGCTCAGAACTAAATCACTAGATATTACTCAAAGGCATCTTTACTAGGAAAGCCATGACAAGGGCCTGTCGCTATTTTATCACTACAACGGTAGTGTTTTTGTTATAATAACGGCCGATTATGCTATACCGATAATGGTATATTACGATTAAGAGGTGTATAATGCTTGTGTGTATTCACTATCCTACCAGACCACTATACAGTTTGTATCAGTCACGAGCTTTCGAAGGTGCATAAACTGCAATTGTTCACTGCCCTCACTGCTACAGATCGTAACTGAAATTGTTAACTACGTAGGTAGCAAGGCGACTACATAAAGTAACACAAATTCAAAAATGAACTCGTGTATATTCAGAAAATTCGTGAATGAGGTAATCCAGGGCACACTACATTTGACAACAGTTAATCGTACACACATGTGTTGCCAGAACTTATTATTTATTATACATTATTGGATATGAGCAAAGTCCAGAATGTTGTTGCCACCCACTACTGCTGCGAATTTTATACGTATTGGTGCCGTAACGTCAACAGACACTTTTATACACAAGGAACACAGTTCAGTTTTCGAAGAGAGTTAGCTGCGAACAAGGAAAGAAAGGCAGTGAAACAGGAAATTACCCATCCTCTGTACGGGCTTGAACCGGATCCGCAAAGACTGAGGTCAAGGTTGCAACTACGGAGGGCTACGACCATCCTTCCCTCTGGTTGGAAAAGAGTTGTTGAAGACTTACCTCCAGGCCATGACGTGCAATGGACAACTTGGAGGTCCCTGAATAGACTGACATCCGGAGTTGGAGGATCAAAA